>NW_006399814.1:5957423-5982901 GCF_000299155.1 Elephantulus edwardii
TCCTGCTTCACCTGAGCTCCACCTGTGTCATCCTCACACTCACGAGACACCCAAGCCTCACCTGTGCTGTATGCACACTCCCAACACACCTGAGCCCCACTTGTCCCATCCTCACACTCCCATGACACCTGAACCCCACCCGTGCCATCTGCACACTCCCGACACACCTTAGCTGCTGCAGATGTTGTGTCAGTCCCCCCGGTTAGGGGTCTCCCTCTCTCTCCTTCGTGTATCTGTGGTTATCCGTTTTGTCTACTAGGAGTTTCCTGGATAAGAGCCCCACATCCCAAATCAATGCAAAGCATCATGACAGGTAGAGAAAAAACTGCCGCTGTCAGTGACTCCTTTCCACTTGGATCTGCTGTCAACACCCATGGTGTCAGCCGCCAAGAAATCAAAAGAAGGGCTGCACTGAGGACATCTGCTGTCAGGGGCCTCTCCACCGTGCTAAAGAGCAAGGGTGTCAGTTTATAGACTGAGGTGCGCCTCACCAAGCCAGTGGTCTTTTTACTTCCTATTCTTCAGAAAGTTGGGCAAGAATCAAGCATATCAGATGCTTAACATAACAGACCAAGAACAACAGGCGCCTCTGAGCTGTGATGTGGGAGGAGAGAACTGAACACCCCGCGGGCCGCCAACGAGTCTGTCTGGGAGGAAACGCAACCAGGGTGCTCCTCAGAGGCCAGGATGGTGAAGCTTCAGCTCACGAAGTGTGAGTCCTCGTTGTCAGTCCTCAGAAAAGCAAGTCAGACTGCGAAAGGCGGAGCATCAGAGAAAGACTCTCAGTGAGATGGACTGACAGACACCAGAACAGCGGACTCCAGGGTATCAGCGGTGCAGAACCGGCACCAGAGAGCGAGGTTCAGATGTGCTCTTGGGCCATGAGGAACAGTCAGCTAGCCACCACCAAACAACAGCAACAGTCTGTGTGGGCTCAGAGTTACAGCAGCAACTGAGAAGGTTCGACAGGAAGCTCAGAGAACAGTGAATGCGTGTCCGGGGGACAGGGGCAGGTCAGCAAAGGGCTGTGAGGATGATGTCTGCAAACCTCTAACAACACAGCACCCCGCGGAACTGGACACCCAGGAATGATGCAGCCGTGAGGTGTGCCACTAACCTCTGACAATGCAGCACCCCCTGAACCGGACACCCAGGGATGATGAAGTCATAAGATGTTCCACTGCATATGTTTTCAATAACAAGAAGAGGGTTTAAAAAAAAATCAAGCATGGCAGGGGAGAGATGGTGTCACAGTGGTTGAAGCACCAGCTGCCGAGCCCCCAGGGAGACAGCGTGGCAGTGGCTTGTGTGGGATCAGAGCCTCAGAAACCCCACAGGGCCGCTCTGCTCTGGCCTGCAGCTGCGCTATGAGTGGAAGCAGCCTCCACAGGACTGGGTGGGGTTGCCAGGCTCGGGTACCAACCGCGCACACCCTCACTGTGTACAGCAGTGATGTTCAGAACAGAACGGTGTCACAGAGAACATTACACTTTTGCTGGTCGCACAGAGCTCCTCTCTCTCTCAAGAGCAAAGAAGGACAGCTGTCCCCCCTGTCCGCTCCCGTGACCCCCTAGAGGCCCTTCCAGGCAAATGGTCACACAGGAGGGATACTGCTGCTGAAGACAGTGTTTCTCCTGTGGTGAAGACCCGGGAACGTGGCCTCTCCTCACGTGGGCTGCACCTCCTGTTAAGCCCTGCATCCCATTGAGGGGATCCTGTGGCACACACTGGCGGGTGACATGCAGGGAGGCCTCAGGGTGGCCCTGTGCACCTGTGCTATGCCCCAATTTTCATTAGGACCTTGGCCACGCTTTGGGATAGGTGAGGGGGAGGTGGGAGGAGGGCAGAGTGAGCCCCTCAGACACCCTTTCTGTAGGCACTGCTCCATCCCCAGGGATGGGGGTCCATCAGTCAGGAGAACGCAGGCTCAGCAGAGATTACTGGACATAAGTATGAACCCAAGAGACTAGAAAGGGGACTCAAATGGATTATCGGAAGCAAATGTCCATTGCAACAGTGTTTACAGTCACCAAAATGTGGAGACAAGCAAGTGTCTGCAAACAGGTGATGGGTGAACACAGTGGAATATTTCTACAGTGTTAGTTATGCAGCCACGGTGATGCCCACTGCGACCCAGACGGGCCCTGGCAACATTCTAGCGTTCCACGGAGTTCCCTGACCCCACCCAGGCTTTACCTGATGGACAGGGCCTGGGGCCAGGACCACAAGAGCCAAGTCTCCCCAAGGACCCGTCAGGGTGTTGAGGGACGCCACCAGGCCACCAGGCTGCAGAATATAAGAGCAGAGTCTTTGAGAAAATACCCGGAGCAAGGCCCCCGCAGAGCTGCACCCTGACCCCCAGCGTGGTGGGTGCACCTGTGTGTCTCAGGAGGACACAGAGGGCACTAAAACCCTCTACCCTCCCCCACCCACCCACACTGCCCAGTGAGGCAGGAATGGCTGTGGCCGCTTCCCTCCCACCCAGCCAGGGGCTCAATCCATGCCTCCAGGCTTCTTGTTAATGCCATTGTTAGGTGCGACCCTGTAAACGACAGATCTGAACCCCGTTCTATCCTGCGCCATCCTCACACTTCCTAACACATCAGAGCCCATTACCGCAGTCACTTTGTCAATCCACCCGGTTGAGGGTCTTCTCCTCCTTTGCTGACTGTCCACCAAGCGTGACGTCCCTCTCCAGGGAACAGCCTCTCCTGGCTATATGCCCAGAGTATGTGAGACAGCTTCACCATCTTTGCCTCCAAGGAGCACTCTGGCTGCACCCTCTCTAAGACCTATTCTTTTGGCCGTCCATGGAATGTTCAGTACTGTTCTCTAACACTGCAGCTCAAAGGCATCAATTCTTCTGTAACCCTTATTTATTGTCCAGCTCTCAGATGCACAGCAAGTGATTTAAAAGACCACGGCCTGACTCAGACACACCTTAGTCCTCAAACTGACATCATTGCTCCTCAGTAAGCATCTGAGGCTTAGTCAATAGACACTCCTGGTTTGTTGATGTGACTGTGTGAATTTCTCCCCCTGTGGAAATGAGTGGCCTTAGGTGGGGCAACAGGAGCTGTGCTGCCAACTCAGAATCATGGTGTTCGAATCCACCAGCTGCTCTGAGGGAGAAGGATGGGCATCTCCTCCTGTGCAAATGACTCCTCTGAAAACTTGCTAGAGGGTCAGCTATGGTCGGTTCTGACCCAGCGGTACACGTGAGAATAGGTGGGACACGGGCTTCTGTCCAGGGATTCTGCACGTCCGCAGAAACACCAGCAAAGCCGCAGAGGCTCGACATGCAGCTCCCGGAAGTGAGGTCACACAGGGGCTTCCAGGCCGCTCTTCCAGGTGGCAGAGGCCGGGGCCCCCCACGGAGATGTACAAAGGGTGTCCGGTCAGCACGGCAGGTGGACGTCCACCGCACGGCCCTGCAGCCACCACTCACCTGTGATTACACAGGTTCTGTCCACGGTGAACACTGTGCACCGCGCACCTGGCTCACCTGCTCCGAGCAGCCCACGCAGCCACTCAGCCTGCTGGACGTGCTGGGGGCCATCACGGCTGGTCCAGGAGGACAGACAGACTGACAGAGGGCAACAGGCAGCCAAAGCTCACAAAGACTCCCTGGAGTGCACCCACCCCCTCCCACACTGCCTTTCCTGGGCTGCATGCAGGGTCTCTCAGCCCTCTGAGAACCAGCCAAAGCCTCAGCCCTCAGCCTGGAGGTCTGGTGGCCCGGCAGCCCCTGATCCTGCCTCATTACAGCGGGAACCAGAACCCTCCTCATGCCGGGCTCCATGTTCAGAGTGCTGACTGGTGTCCCCACCAGGCCCAGAGGCAGGGAGGCCCTGGGGAGGAGGAGCAGCGGGCTGGGAGGGAGCCTGAGATAGGGACAGTCCCTCGCCGAGTGTCCACCTCCGGAGCAGTGGGCCCAGGGACAGCCTCCCCCATGCCCAGTGATCTCTCATTCTCACAGAGCGAACCAGCTCCCAGCCAGGCGGCATCGGACTGTTCATCTGACGACCTCTCCCCCATGGCCCCTCAGAGCCTGCCGAGTGACCCCCGTCCCAGGCAGCACTCCTCAGCCACCCCCACCTGTGTCTAGCTGAGGGCCTGGCTGTGGCCACCCCAGAGGGACAGGGGTGTGGGCAGACGTGCGGCGCAGGGTGACAGCTGCCCCAGACCTTGGCCCGGACGTCTTCATTAGTTCATCAGTAGATGAGGATGTTATTACATCTTAAGCCGACAGGTAAATCTTATTATAAAAGTGTAATGATGCTATAAAAGACATTTTATTCATTCGTTCCGTCCCTCGTCCCCGCTGACACCTCATTACAGCTTCTGCGACACAGAGAACTAAAACATTAATTTGGCAAATCGGTGGAAATCTTGCAGGAGCCAAGGCCCCCGCTCTGCTCCACAAGCATAGAGCCTGGGGTGGGGCAGGGCTGGAGGTGTGAATCCAGGCCACCCCGGGGGTCAGAGGCCCTGCATCAGGACACCAGGAGGACACATCACCTGGTGCCCAATCTACCTACCTGCCCGAGTCAGTCCCCAGTGTTGACACCTGCGTAGCCTCCAGTGCACACTCTTCCTGTTCTCCACCCATCTTCAAGCCGGATGGGAAAAGTCCCCCCAAGATGTGCTGCAAAAGCGGGGGTGAGGGTAACGGGTGAGTGAGTCTCTGACACAAACCACCAGTCCCTGGACCAGCACTGGACTCCAGCTTCTTTGTCTGTAAAACGGGGTGCTGCCCAGGACAGAGGAGTCAGTGGTGAAGGTGTCCGGGCTGCCATCACCACACAGCGCCCTGTGTCCCAGAGGAGAGGATGTGGGGAGGGGAGAGAGAGACGCAGCCCTGCCCAAGAGCCCCTGTCCTGATGACACCGCCAGAGATGACAGCAGGGTGGGCTCTGGTTGGAGAGAAGAGGCAGCTCAGACAATCAGGGGTCCCACGAACAAACTTACATCTTGGTTCTTAGAAAAAACAGTTTTGGGGATGTGTCCCCCTAAACTCCAGAGATACCTTCGCCTTAGCTTTTTGGAGATGTAACTTGGGGAGGGGGCTTCCAGGTTGTTTCTGCCCCAGAGGGTTTGACACTTTTGTCCAGGAAGTTCCCTGGACTGGTTTACCGTAAACTTGATGGTTTGACAATTTGGACATCAACAACCTGGGCTGACTGGCACTGCAGGGCGTATGAGAACTGGTTGAACTCTGCCTGCTGAAGGAGGTTCCCTTGTAAATACAGAGGATTGTTGTTATTGTTGTCATTGTGATGTGCCCATCAGGTGGAGAACCAGGTACAGCGACCCTGCCAACCACAGCTCTGAGCCCTGCCCCATCCTGTGCCGCTGCCGTCAGCATGTCAACCATTTCAGAGGGTCTTCCTCTCCATCTCCGACCCTTCCTCCACCTTTCCGAGCACGGTGCCCTCTCCACGACACAGCCTCCTAACAACATTCCCAACGTATGAGAGCCAAAGCTTTGCCGTCCTTGCCTCTAAGAAGCACTCCGGCTGCACTTTCTCCAAGACGTGCCTGTTTGTTCTTTCGACAGCCCATGGACTATTCAGTACTTTTTCCAGCATCACAGTTCAAACATATCAATTCTCTGTCCTCCTTGTTCGTAATCCAGCTCCCAGATGCATAACAAGCAAGTGACTAAAAAGACAAAGGGCTCAATCAGGCCCACGTTAGTCTTCAAAGTGACGTCACTGCTCTTCAGTACCTTGGAGAGATCCCTGACAGCAGATTTTTCCAGTGCACTGTCTGGGTGCCCTCCTGGTTGAGAGAGGTGTTGCCAAAGAGCCGCCTTGGTGGGGACGCAGAGCCCTGTGGGAACCGAGTCCTCAAAGCTGATGCACTGGCTGTGAGCCAGGCCAGGCAGAGGTGGAGGCCAAGGGTGGAGAGCCAGTGACAGAAGTCCTGAGGGCAGAGTGCCGCTCCGAGAGCTGAGAAGGCTGCTATTCCACTGTGCCGTGGGCCAGACAGCAGCAGAAAGGCTGGAGAACTGCTGGGGGAGAAGCCTGGAGGCGGGGAGCAGCTGAGTGGGACGAGCCCTGAGGCGGCAGTGACCTGTTAGAGAGCCGATGAGATGAGGGCCACTGAATGGAGAGTAGGCTGCTGTGCTGGCCGTGAGCTGGACCAGGTAGTGGCAGCGGCCAATGGAGAGTCGGCAGCAGAGAGAGCTGGGAGACTGCGTGCAGCTGGGAGAGCTGAGCCAGTCAGCAGAAGACAGCAGGACGGCAGAGACCTTGGAACTGGAGAGCTGCTGGGACGAGGGCCACAGCAGAGTTGAGCCAGTTAACAGACGACAGACTGATGGCAGAGAAGACAGGACAGAAAGCTGCTGGGACAAGGGCCACAGCAGAGAGAGCTGAGCCAATTAACAGACGACAGTCTGACGGCAGAGACCCCTGGGCGGAGAGCTGCTGGGACGAGGGTCACAGCAGAGAGAGCTGAGCAGACTGCCGCACTGGCTGTGAGCTGGGCCGTTATTTGAGGGAGACAGCAGCTGGGAGGGCTGCCCTGGCCGAAGCTGTCCTGCTCCGACGACGGGGCAGACGTGCTCGTTGATGGAGGAGCCTTCCAGACCCTGCCTGTGTGCATTCTGACCCCAAGCCCGGAGTGTTCCTGTTATTTCCAAGTGATCTCAAGCTCAAGTTGTCCCTGTTACTTCCCGACCAAGCTCCAGAGCGAGGAGGAGGGTCTGTGACCTCTGCGCAGGCTCTGCGCTGCATCGTCCAGCCAGGCAGAGGAGACAGTGGCCATGGGAGGGATGGCTGATGTCAGAAAGGTGACGCTGGAGTGTGACACACGTCTGACTTCTGCTTCACTACAAACAGATGTGTGCCGATGCTGACCCGCATCCCCCAGGAATTCAGGCACCTGCTGGTGCTGCACTGCCCCAGGGGATTTGTAAGACCAGAAAGGACTGAGGCTCAGAGACAACAAATTAGGGGTGAGGAGAGCAGAGAAGGGGTGCTTTCCAGCCCTTCTTACTAGTCTTCATTTCTTCTAATAGCATCTGTTTGCTTTATTATGGGGAAAGTTTATATGTGGGGGCGGCGAGGAGAGAGGGAACTCTGGTGCCTTAGCGGTAAGGAGTTGCACTGTCAGTGCAAAGGTACAAGGTTCGAATCCACCAGCTTCTCCACAAGAGATAGATGGGCAGTCTCTGCCTGTGTGATTTACTGCCCTTGAAAACCCATTGGAGGGTCAGCCACGGGTTGGTCCTGACTCAGTGGTACACAACCACTATCTACATTTGTTGTTGGGTGTCACTGAGTCAACTACAACTCAAAGTGACCCTCTGACCAACAGAGCTGAAATCAGCCCACCTGGTGCCATTCCCATGGTCTCTGACTTTCTTGACTCCATGGTACAGCCACCGTGTCAATCCATCTCGTTGGGGTCTCCCTTTCTGTAACCCTCTACCTCTGCCAGCATGATGCCCATCTCCAAGGACTGGCCCCTCCTAACAACAGGCCCAACCATGTGGGGAAAAGATTCGTCATCCTTGCCTCAAGAAGCACTCTGGCTGCACTTTCTCCAGGAACTATCTGTGTGTTCTTTGGCAGTCCATGGGATGTTCAGTGCTCTTCTCCAACACCACAAAGACACCAATTCCTCTTCTGTCCTCTTCATTCACTGTCCAACTTCCAGATGCATAGGGAGCGATTTAAAATGCTATGGCTTGGATCAAGTGCACCTTAGTCTTTAAACTGACATCATTGCTCTTTTGCACTTTTATGAGGTCTTTGACCGCTACACACACACACCAGCAGGGGGCTCTGGTAGGGCAGTCAGGAGAGAGTTGCACTGCTAACTCAACAGCCACCTTTCTCTGATGGTTCAAACCCAGCGAACAATCTCCTCCCATGTGATGTGATCCTGTGAGATAGAAACTCACCTCCCAAAGAGCAGCTGCTGGATTTGAACCATGTGCCTTTGGGATTGCAGAGCACTTTCTTACCACTGGGCCCCCAGGCACTATATGTAAACTTGGGCTGGCCTAGCCGGTAAGGAGTTGCACAGATAGTCCAAACACAAGAGGTTCAAATCCACCAGCTGCTCCATGGGAGAAAGATGAACAGTCTCCTCTCGTGTGATTTACAGCTTCTGAAAACTCACTGGAGAGTCAGCTGTGAGTCAGTTCTGACTCAAATGCACATAACACCATCACATGCATGTATACACACACAAGGATGAGGGTAAGTGTAACACCACACACACACACACACATGCACAAGGACGAGGGTAACTGTAACACAACAGCACACACTCTCACACACACACACACGCACACGGATGAGGGTAAATGTAAAACTCAGGTAAGGGCACCTCCGAGAGGCCCATTTGAAGGTCCACATTCTCTCTTCCCTCACCCCCTTCTTTCCTTCTCCATCTCTCTGTTTCTGAAATTCAGTGATTGATGTGTTTTTATGTCTCCTAACCTGCCTCTAATTTAGAAATTGAGCTGTTTAAAACAGCTCAATTTAGAGTTGTGATTTCTAAGGCTGATCATTTTTCCTTCTACCACCACCAGCAGAATGCCAAAGAAAAAATTCCAAGTGAGTTATCTGAGACTGGCACAAAAGTGGTGAGAGAGCCCCGAGTGGGCCCAGGCCCAGCCTCCCACCTCCGGCAGAGGGTGGCTCAAGGTGGGCGAGGCCCCTGGGTGCCCAGAGACTGGATGGAGGCCCACTGGAAGGAGAGGGAGACACAAAAAGGTGGGACAAGGGTGTCGGGAACCCAGGGCCATCCTCTGGCCCAGGCGCCATCTGGACATTCACCGGAGATAAGGACCATGGGAACCACATGTTGAGTTACCCCGGGAGTCCCCCCGCATTAAAGGCAGGCCGAACGAAGAATTGGAATTGTCTTCAAACTGTGGTCTTGGGGAAGTCGTTATGTAGATCGATTTGGAATCTACTCATAGCTGACCCTCTGGCAGGTCAAGACTGCCCATCCTTCTCGTGCAGAGCAGCTGGTGGACTTGAGCAGCTGGTGGATTTGAACTAGTGAACCAAGTGCATTAGGGTGGGCAGTGCAGCTTCTTACCCTCAGGCCATCAGAGCTCCACGGGTTCTCAATCGCCCACAGACTAGTAAATAACAAGACTGTCTCCCAGAAAGTGCAACCACAGAGCCCTCTGGAGGCAGGATGATGGAACTTCATCTCACATACGTTGTCCAGAGGGGCCAGTCATTAGAAAAGGACGCTGTCTGGGGAAATGGAGGGTCAGAGAAAGAGATGGGCTGCAGCAGGGACGGCCATAACGGGCCCCAGCATGTCAGCGATGGTGTGAGGACAGCACCGGGCAGGGAAGGTTCCGATCTGTTGTTTCTAAGGTTGCTGTGAGTCCTACTTGCCTTGGCAGCACCTAACAACAACAACAGCAGCAGCAGCAGCTCCAAGAAGAGCCTGGGACACGCTGAGTGGGGACCGGGGACCGGTGCTCCCAAAGCTTTTCTGCACAAACCTGCCTCCACAGGGGATTCAGGGAAGGGAGGAGGGGGCAGAGACCAGGTCAATGGCTCTGGACTCTGTCCTCCCATGGAGTCGCCTGTGGGTTCAACAGAATGGGGGACACAGCCCAGCAGGGAGCCCCCTGGACGTGCCTGGAGATAGCCAGCTCCCAGAGCAGGTGGGCTCACGCAGCAGGACCTGGGCCCTGGACGGTCCAGGTTTCCTAAACAGATGGAGGGTGTGTGTGTGTGTACGCACTCAGGGGGATGGGACCAGGGCTGTAGGGCTGCACAGTGCCTCTGGGACCACCACACCCACTGTCCCCTGGGCCACCTAAATATCTATCCCCTTCTGTCCCTCTCCCCTTCCTCCCACCTCCTCTGTCTCCTTTATTACCCCACTTGCTTCCCTTGCCCTCCTTCCCCCCTCCCCATCACTCCTCCTTCCCTCCATCGCTCTGCCTACTCCCCTCTCCCTCCATCTCTCCCCCCTCCTCCCTCCTCCTCTTCTCTGGAGAGAGCACACTGTCATCTTTGGACTCACAAAATTAAATATCTGAAAGATGTTAGAAACTTATCTTGGTTTCTATGGCAACATAGAATAATTCACATCTCCCAAGCACACTGAAGACGAACACATTTTTCCTCTGTGTATGGGCGGCCAATTATTTTTAATAGCCAGGTCAGCGGCCAGTGTCCCCGGGTCCCCTCTCTCCATTAGCATTCCCAGGCGGTGGTCCTGTGAGAACTGTGGACACTGGTCACTGAGAGTCTATTAAGGGACTCCGGGCTGAGCAGGGGCTCACCTCTGTGGGGAGTGGTCCCTGGGGCCTGTCAGCAACAGCCCTGCAGCCTGCCACAGCCCAGCCGGACACGTGAGCCCAGGCAGCAGGTCGGAGGGTCATCACCTGGCACCCATTGACCGCAGAGGCTGCCAGTTCTGCACCCTCATGGGGACAGTCGCTCCCCCAGGGCCCAGCCCCCACCACTTTGCTCCGATTCCAGATTTCTCTAGAATGTATTATCCGAGAACAAGCCCCGCCCCCTCAACCCCTCATCCCTTGCAGGTCTCTCGGCCTGAGTGGACCCTGCTCAAGCACTTGGACCAGGTCACCTCCCGGGCCTGTCGGGACTCTGCGCCCTCAGCATGTCCCTCTGGTCAGTGATGGTACTGTCCCCAGGGAACATCCCCCACCTCATGCAGCCAAACCCCTCCCGGCACTTCTCTTCCTGCTGCGTCTGCCAAGCCTCCATCTCTGGCCTTAGAGCAAACCCTCTCCCTGCCACGCCGTCCTCCGGAGTGACAGTGAGAGTGGCTTCTGTGCACGTGGTCAGGTCCCCCCGCCACAAGCACCCTCCCACTCCTTTCCGTTTCCTAGTGATCAGCACCACCGGCATGAAGGCACATTTGGGGTCGCTGGACACTGAGGCCCACTCCCTGGAGCAGCCTGGGAGGAAGGCCACCTTCCATGATCCCTAACAGTGGACTCAGGCCCAGCTCAAACCCGCTCACCCCAGAGCACCTTAAAGTTTCACAAAGGCTGCAGGATTCACCTTGGAGCCCACAGTGGGTCTGACCACCCAGAAGAGTCTGTAAACTCAATGAGATAAAGAAACACAGAAAATGACCCCACAGCTGGTCTCCAAGCTGCCCCCAGCGGGGCTACCTGGCGCCTCTGCTGGGCCTGAGAGGTCAGTGTGCAGCCAGCTGCTCCCGACCTCCACTAGCTAAGGCCCTCTGGACTCCCAGGTCTGACAGGCCCAGGCCCACTGCTTGGTCATTGTTGTTAGGTGCTGCCAAGTTCTCTCAATGGGTAAACATGTGACCTCAAAACACATGTTGCTGTTGTTGTTATGGGCCATCGAGTCATCTGTGACTCTTAGTGACCTGATGTACAAGAGCCCTAAAGCCTGCTGTATCCCTTGACAATCTTACTGTCTCTGACATGCCTGTCCCCATTACCCCAGTGACTGAATCAACCCGTCTCATCAGGGATCTTCCTCTCCTGCACTGTCCCTCCACCCTCCCAATCATGACGTCCCTCTCCAAGGATTGATCCCACCTTGCAACATGTCCAAAGTACATTAGATGAATCCTTGCCTTCAAGGAGCAGTCTGGCTTCACCCTCTCCAGGTCAAACTTGTTTGTTCTCCAGAAGTCCATGGTATATTCAACACTCTTCTCCAACACCAAAGCTCAAAGGCATCAACTCTCCTTCTATCATCCCTAGTCATTGTCCAACTCTCTGATGCACAGCACAAAATTGCAAAGACCATGGCCTGTATTAGGTGCAGCTTAGTTTCCTGATTGACACTGTTGCTCTTCAGTACTTTGGAGAGGTCTCTGACAGCATATTTTCCCAATGCAATTCGTCTTTTAATTTCCTGCCTGCTGTTACCAAGAGTGTTGATTATAGAGCCAAGCAAACTGAAGCTGTCAACAATCTCAATCTCTTCACCATCTATAATGATACTGTCAATCGGCCCAGTGGTAAGAATCTTTGTTTTCTTGATGTTGAGCTTCAATCCATATTGAAGGCTGCAGTCCTTGACCTTCTGCAGCAAGGGCTTCAGGTCCTCCTCAGTTTCAGCAAGCATGGTTATGTCATCTGCATAACACAGATTGTTGATGAGTCTACCTCCAATCCTGATGCCACACTTCTCCTCATAGAGCCCAGCCTCCCGGAAAAATCTGTTCGGAATATATATTGAAAAGGTATGGAGATAGGATGCATCCCTGGCGTACGCCCTTCCCAATTTTGAACCATACTGTGTTTCCTTGCTCTGTTCTGATGACTGCCTCCTGGTCCAGGTATAGGTTTCGCATTAGCACAATCAAGTGTTCTGGGATTCCCATTCTTCTCAGAGTCAGCCAGTTTGTTGTGATCCACACAGTCAAATGCCTTTGCATAGTCAATGAAACACAGGTAGACATTCCTCTGATACTCTTTACTTTCTGCCAAAATCCATCTGACATCAGCAATAATGTCTCTAGTGTCATGACTCTTCTAAAATTAGCTTGCATTTCTGGTAGTTCTTTGACAATGTACTGTTCCAGTTGTTTCTGGATAAGCGTCAGCAGGATTTTGCTTGCATGTGGTATTAGTGATGTTGTTTGATAATTTCCACACTCTGTCAGGTCACCTTTTTTTGGAATGGAAATAAACACGAATCTCTTCCCGACAGAGAGCCAGGTAGCTGTCCTCCAGATTTCTTGGCACAATTTAGTGAGCATGTCCAAGGCAGCATGTTTGCTGATATATGTCAATTGGTATTCTATCAGTTCCTGGTGCTTTATTTTTTTTTCCAAGTCCTTCAGAGCAGCCTGAACTTCCTCCTTCATCACCATTGCCTCTTGACCAGATGTTGTTTCTGAAACTACTCTGTACAGTTTTTCCATCTTCTTTTAATGTTTCCAGAATCATTCAATATTCTGCCCTTAGCATCCATAAGCACTACAACTTGTGGTTTGAATTTGTTCTATAGTTCTTTCAGCTTAAGAAATGCCGAGTAAGTTTGACTCTTTTAATTTTCCGACTCCAGCTCCTTGCACATTTCTTTATAATATTTTGCTTTGTCTTCCTGAGCTGCCCTTTGAAATCTTCTATTCAGCTCCTTAACTTCTGGAGTTCTTACCTTTGCTTTGGCATCTCGGCGTTCTAGTGCAATACTGAGTCTCTTCTGACATCCATTTTAGACACAATCATCTTTGCTGGATCCAAGCAAGACCTGAAGCCCTTGCTGCAGAAGGTCAAGGACTGTAGTCTTCAATATGGATAGAAGCTCAACATCAAGAAGACAAAGATTTTCACTGCTAGGCCAAATGGAAATATCATGATAAATGGAGAAGAGATTGAGGTTGTTAACAATTGCAGCTTGCTCAGCTCCACAAACGCTTTTGGCACCAGCAGTCAGGAAATCAAAAGATGAATTCCATTGGAAAAATCTGCTTTCCGAAACCTCTCCAGAGTACTGAAGAGCAATGATGTCAGTCTAGAGACTAAGGTGAGCCTAATCCAGGCCATGTCTTCATAATTACTTGCTATGTATGCATCAGAGAGCTGGACAATGACTAAGGATAACAGAAGAATCATCAATGCCTTAGAGTTGTGTTGCTGGAGAAGAGTCTTGAATATACAATGGACTGCCATGAAAGCAAATAGGTCTGTCTTGGAGAAGGTGAAGCCAAGTTTCTCCTTGGAAGCTAGGAGTTCGAAGCTCCATCTCACATACTCTGGGCATGTGACCAGGCAGGACTGGTCCTTGGAGAAGGGCATCATGCTCGGAAGGGTGAAGGGACAGCGCTGGAGAAGATGATTCTGGATGAGATGAACTGATACAGTAACTAGGGCAACAGGGGTTGGTGTGTTGGAATCAGTGAGAAGGAGTTGGAATCAGTGGCTCAGGAGAAGGCAGGCTGCAGAGCTACTGTACCTAGGGTTGCTATGAGTCACAGGCGACTCCACGGCACATAACAAAAACAACACTTGGTTTTTTGTTTTGGTTTTTTTATTTCTGATGTTACTGGGGGAGTTCTGGTGGCTTCATGGTAAGGAGCTGTGTTTCCAAGCTGAAGACACATGGTTTGGATCCACCTGCTGCTCAGAGGAGGAAGATGGGGAATCTCCCCGGATGCATCTTACTGCGTCTGAAAACCCGCTGAGGGTCAGCTATGGGTCAGGTCTGACTTGATGTACACGACGACGTTACTGAGTTGTGGCACAAAGTGTGGGCATGAAAACTCTCAAGGCTTTGCAATGTACTGACGCTTCCTTGTAATAAACCCACCACTGACATGCACTTCTTACGCACTTGAAAGAAATACAACTTCTGTTTGTGAGGGCAAAGTCCTTTTAGGTTAGGCTCGTTCCTTCTTCTTGTTTCCCTTTTTTGGTTCCTTGGTCTATAATTTCCTGCGATGATGTTAAAACATTTCACTATGTGTGTGAAGAGATCTGTTGTTCCTCATAATTTTATCCATTTTTGTTCTCCTTATGCTGAGGTACTTTATTCAGATGCACGTCATCTCGAGAGACCATTCCCTGGAGGCAACCCCACGTCTGGAAAAGCAAAGGGTCAACACAGCAGGACAGGAAGACCCTCAGTGAGTGACCCCCTGATTTCCTAAATGAGCTGGCAGCTCTTAGAACCCTCCTGAGTCCTGACTGGTCTCTAGGAATCCAGCCGCAGGCATTTCATTCCAGCAGGAAGTAGCCATAGTCTATACGGTGCACGCTGTTAACCAAAATGTCTTCAGTGGATTTGATCCATCAGATTTGACAGATTTGAGAGCGAGAGATAGACACTCTTCCCATGGTGATTTACAACCTCAGAAATCCATCAGAGGCGCTCTGGTCAGAGCTGATTGGTGGTGGTGAGAAGAGAGTGGCTACGGGGCAGAACGGTGAGCCTATGCTTAGCTTTTCACAAGACAGCCACACTGTACTCCAAAGTGGCCGACCCACTGTGCATCACCAGGTATCTTTTCTGTGTCCTGAAGTTTATCAATGACAAACTCAAACTTATTGCCATTGAGTTTGAACCAAGCCCTGGCTGATCCTCCAGTGGTTTTCAGAGGTGGACACAGGGCAGACTGACTGCCCACCTTTCTCCCTTGGAGCCATTATTAGATTCTAGTCGCCCGACGGGCACTGGGCCACCCACAAGTCCCAGACACGCCTCAAGTCCTTGGGCCACGTCAACCAAAACTTCCTGGTTACCATCTCCTTGGTTACCATCTCCTTGGTTCCCCCACCTCCCACCACCACCTTTCCTGCCCCCCTACAGTTGATCCATTGTGTATCACTCTGTATTTCCTCCTCTCTTGGCTTGGAAGTTCAGATTCTTACTTGTTTCAAAGTATAATTCTTTAAGTTTTAGAGTAAGTTCACAGACTTACACTTTTCTAGGAGGTTCTAAAGCAAGCTGGGGAGCAGATGGCAGGCCCTCCTTCAGGCCACTGGGGACCTGTGGCTGAGGGTTCTTTTCTGACTCATCCATTCGGCAATCATGACAGAAGAATCCCCGACTGGAAATCTATTACGGACAAGCATTTGGAGACGGAGATGCTAATCACAGCGCCATGTGCAACAGGAAGAAAATGGGAGCCACTTGATGTACAATAAGGGAACAGTTAAGTGAATTATGTTAATCCATTCTGCAGAATATTGTGCAGTCATTAAAATCATGTTTTTGAGGAATTTTAATGATAGGAGAAAGTGTGTGTGGCATAAGCATAACAAGATGTTTGTTCTAAGCAGGGAGGTTAGGTTCTGGAGGTGATGGGAAGGAGGTGGGGGAGCCAGGGGCAGGACTCCTGGAGGTGAGGACAGGTGAGTACCAGTGAAGACCAGCTTGTGGCCGAGTTCTAGCTGGTGAGAACCAGGGAGGGGCGCCCACAGCACAGAAGGCGGGGGCAAGGCCTTCCATAGGACCCCGGAGCCCAGGAGATGAGGTGGAGTTACCTATGGAGAACTCCAGCCTCCGGTATCACGTCCCTTTAGTTGGGTCTGGGTTCTTTAGAGGCAAACCCGGCCACGTGTAACATCCCCACCCACCCACTGTCCTCATTTACTTTTCTCTCCACTGGTTTCCAAGGCTACAAATCTCAACCAGCAGAGAATGGCTACCTTTACCCCACAGAGCGGCTGGAGGCTTTGAACCTCTGATCTTTCCGTTAGAACCCAATGTGTGTGTGTCTTTCCATCATGCTTGGAAAAGCGAAGGGTCAGCAAGAAGAGCAATGCCCTCGGTGAGACCATGGCCACCAGCCCAGCAGCGTGGGCATGAGCAGGACGGACATCAGGAGGGAGGCCCGGGTCGGGAGGGAGGCACCCGAGGGGCCGCGTTCCCATCTAGTGTTTGTAATATTCCTGAGCTGTAGTTGCCTCGACAGCACCTACGGGGGCCAACAACAAACGCACGTCCATTTATAAACCCTGGGCAGTCACAGTCTCAGAGAAACGCCCCCTTCAGCCGAACTGGCGGACCCAACCAGATGGTACTATGGGAAGTGGACACATATTCCATCACCAGGCTGGGTTAAGCACTCCAAAAACCAAGGTGACATGTGTAAATGTGACAAAGGCTTTGTGAAAGGAACCACAAGAAAGCCCCTGGTGGGAGCCTGCAAGGTGGCTGTGGCTCGGACAGAGTGGAACTGCCCACAGGGCCCCCCAGCTGGGACCTTCAGGGGGGCAGATGGCAGGCCTTTGTCCTGAGAAGCTCTGAGTGGGTTCATACTGGTCAAACACTTACCCACTATGCACACGGGCTCTGGAGACAGGAGAACGACTGTCACGACTCGGTCAGAGAACGTTCTTAAACAGGACACAAAAGCAGAGCCAAGACAAACTGAAGTGTATTAAGATCGCAAACCTTCTTTTCAAAATACCCGTTAAAAGAGTGAAAACCCGAGACACAGAATGGGAGGTTGCATGCAACACATACGGCAGAAAGGTCTGTATCCAAAATAGGTTCACAATGAGGTTGTTACGACGTGCGGACTGTGATCAATGCCATAAAGCAAAATGTAATCGAGTGGGGAAAATGGCCTTATAAACTTCCATTCAAAGCACAAATAAACGAGGAGAAGGACAGACGCACGCTGCTCCCCGGAGTGAACAGATGACCAGCACCCTTCCCTCCACGCGCACCCGCACAGACGTGATGCCAAGGGGCTGGTGAAGCTGTGGAGTCCCAGGAACTCCCATCCCTTCTTGCGGACTCCATGCAACTCTGGACAAACCGCTGGGAAAAGTGTGTCATGTTCACCTAGGAGTTACCATCCTGAGGCCAGCTGTCTGTCACATCATCTCCACATCTTCACTGGGTTGGATAACCCGCTGCTGCAGTGATCACATGGAACTCGCGAGCGGACACAGCTAAGTGCCTCGTAAAGGAAGTACACCCCATGATCAGGAAGCCCACAGGCACATCTCTGGTGCAGGTCGGCCCTCCTCACGGCAGCAAGCTGCCTCTCCGCCAAATGCACCTCTTGGACCCCGAGGACAGGCTTTCTCTCCACTCTGTCCCTCGGGACAGGCCTGTCCTCCGCTGACCCAGCTCCTGGAACTGCAGCTACTCTGCTCAGCTCTCCACACTGCACCCCAGGCAGCAGGTCCCAGCTGCAGCACTGGGCCAGGGCCTCGTCCACTGTCCTCAGGGTCACACCCACCCCTGTGCCAACTGTCCCACTTCCTCCCCTCCCTTCCCCTTCTCTTAACCTTCTGGCTTTTCCTCCTTTTTCTTCCTTCTGAAACCTCCGTGGGACTGGCAGCAGCATGGACAAAATTCCATGGAGATGTCAAGGCATGGCCCTCCCAGCAGGGCAATAAACTGGCCAATCTCCTCTCAGCAGGCAAAAGACAATTTGCATAGTAACCTACAGTCACCTGATTTGCATAGTTTAATATATATATATATCTCCATTTCTGCTAAGGTGTGAGAAACAGACTAATCAGAGCCTAGACTGCAGACAAAGAAGCATCCAACCACAAACAGTCCACAGCTTCCCAGGAAGTGTCAGTCCACCTGGACAAGGCCCTCTAGGGGGACAAAAGGAACTCCTGGGGTTGGGTTTTAAAATCTCTGGTCATTTTCCCAAAGAACTGGGCAAACCGCCACCGAGGAGCTCACTCCACTTCCCTGTCCCGTGTGCCTGTCCGGGCTGTCGCTGCATGTCACTGGGTTCATTCTGAGTGACGGTGCCCATATATATGGCCGTGTGGCAGCTTCTCTGGGTTTCCAGGCTGTAGTGGTTTACAGAGGCACACCACCTGCCAGGTCTTTTCAGCTCCTTTCAGGGCTCCTCCCTGCATCTGTACCTTTACCTGTAGTCACTTCCCATCCACCTACCAGTCTGCTGCATGGACTGTGGTGCTTCGACATTACTGTGAGCCTGGAAGTGACATCACTGGCATTCTCAATGCCAGCAGCATCCCCATGGTGGGCAGGCTTCCAGACTAAGCCAGGCTACGCAGGAAAATTCTCGTCTCTCTCCAGCCACCGAGTCAGAACCCACTCACAGCTGACCCTCCAGTGGGCTCTTAGAGGCTGCAAATCGCCCGGCAGGCGCTTGTCCTGAAAACTAAGGTGAGGCAGACCTGATGGGTCACACTGAACACTGCCCGATAGTGAGGCAGGAGACACTCACAATACACAGTGGCCAAAAAAGGCCCCAGCGGACAGCCACCAGGAAGGTGGGGCAGGAGCGGGCAGTGCTGCTGTCACGTGTGGGGTCACCACGTCAGAGGCGACTGGGCCTCAGCAGCATCTGTCAGGTGGAGGAGGTCAGGGCCTGGCCTGGCCTCGTGTGGGGGGCCTCACACTGGGGAGACTGGTTCACCCTGGTCACTGGGGTGTCAGACACAGAGCAAGCCTCGTCTCCACACACACTCATGCGTGTCCCTAATGCCAACCGGGACACTCTGATGCCGTGGGCCGTAAGCTAACGTGAGCTGCTCTGTCAAGCCCAGCGCGGCATGTTGCTCAAACCCACCAGCTGCTCCAGCAGGACGGACAGTCTCCTCCCCTGGGATTTACAGCCTCTGCAAAGCTGCTTGAGGCCAGCGAGGAGTCAGCTCCCCCAGCAAGGAGCGAGCGAGGCAACGGACATAAGGAGCCCACAGGGCAAAGATAGACCACCTGCAGGGTCTAGAGTTGAAACCCATCAACTGCCCCCAGAGAAAGAGGCAGCCTGTGCCCAGGAACAGCCCCGGCAGGGCTGGAGTCAACTCAGTCACAGGCTGGGTTTGGGTTTGACAACAGACGCCCACTGTCACTTTTAATTGACACACCGAATTCCTCTGTACGAGGGGTCAACGGTATCCCATAGACAGCATCCCAAAAAACCCTGCACAGCTGCTCCCCTCTGATCCAAGGGCTCACCGCGTGCTGCGGCTAGACCACTGCTTCGTAGGGCATCTGTGTATGCTTAGTACTAAAGTACTACAAACCAACCTTACAGAACTCATCCTTCCACCCGTCGGCACACATTAACGTGATAAGAAGCTGCGCTGCAATCCCAAAGGCACATGGTTCAAATCATCAGACGCCCCATGGGAGAAAGATGGGCAATCTCCTCCCATGTGACTGGTTGATTCTGAGAACCTTCTGGAGGGTCGGTGGTGGGATGCTTCTGCCTCACCAGCACACAAGGCACATCTCTGTAAATTCTGTTTCTCTAACACGTCGTATTTCCCAGGCAGTCCTGGCAACTGTGGATTAATTCATCTCCCACTCACACCACCTCTCAGGTAGGAACTATTCTGCCCATTTTCC
The DNA here is from genome assembly GCF_000299155.1 of Elephantulus edwardii. Classification (NCBI taxonomy): domain Eukaryota; kingdom Metazoa; phylum Chordata; class Mammalia; order Macroscelidea; family Macroscelididae; genus Elephantulus; species Elephantulus edwardii. The sequence goes on from NW_006399814.1 coordinate 5,977,178, forward strand.
AGATGTGGAGAGTGAGGAGCCAGTGTTTCCTCACACCATGCCACTCCTCACACAGAAAACAGCCCCCTTGTTAGGAACTGTTTCCTGTGCTAATTTTTGTTGACGTTTAAGAGCTCTTTACATGTTAAAGAATTTAGGCTCCTCGCGCGCGAGTCACACATACACCCTCTTTGCTTGTTTGTTGAAATTTGGGGTTTCCATGGTCACAGCAGCCTGTGTGTGCGGCTCACGCACTGTGCACCGTCCACTCTTCCACAGTGTGTTGCCCACTGGTGTTTTGTTTGGGGGGCTCACCACACTCTAAACACCCACCCATTCCTACTCTCACCTGTGTGGACTCTGCCTCGATATTAAACCCATCGAGCCGAGTTAGAAGGTTTCCTCCCACGTCATGATCAGCTCTGTCCACACGGCTCAAAAGGACGGGCCACTCCTGCGTGGACACACAGCCTGTGACTGTGCCCTCTGCAGCCATCCACTGCTGAGGGCCTCCTCGGAGGCTGTGCCGTGGGGGAGGGTATCCATGTGTGAGTGCACCCTCAGTGTCAGGGGTGACGTAGGGACGAGGCCCAAACATGGCCTGGCGTCTGACCGATGCCCAGCTCCCAATCACCAGCCAGGGTTCGGCAGTCAGGCTGCCCACCCCGCTCTAGCAAAGGCCGCCCAGGGAAGGCTGGCTCGGGCAAGATACCTCCTGATAGTCTAGGCGTCAGGGGCGAGCCTGGGGTCTCTTACTTCTGCGGTCAGCGTGCTGGAAGCAGAGGGGGCTGGTCACCGTGTCAGCCTGCATGGACCGGGATCCGCCTGTCTGCACACACACTGAGCTCATGTTCCCAGCAAGTCCTTCCTGTCTAGAAGGACCGCCTCTGGGGGCAGGGCCAGCAAGCATCCTTACTCAGCCTTCAGCCCACAGGGGTCAGAGGGTGGACAGGGCAAGGGCAGGGGGCCAGCTCCTCCTGGTGGTGATGTGGTGGAAGCACCAGACAGGGCGGCTTTCTCTGCAGCGTCCATGCTGCCCCAGGCCCAGCTCTCCGCCTGTGTCCAGGGCTCCCCTCTCCAAGGCCCCACTGATGAATGAGCCCGGCTAATCCCAAATTATTTCCTGCTCTGAATTTTTGGTTGATACCATGTGCTTTGGTAACAAAGGGGATGCTGACATCAGAGGGAAAGGATTTCTCTGAGATTATCTGAGTCCGACACAGTTATGTGGGACACTCACGTCCCAGGTGGACTGTGGCGGTGGGACTGGTGGGTCCTTTCTTCAGGCCAGCCGTTCCTCATGTCTCCACTGGGGGCAGCACCCACCACACCCGGGATGGAAGCTGCCCATGAACTGGGAAGGGTGGACGTGTGGCCCGTGGTCACGGAAGGGTGAGACTGAGTGCGGTCAGCACGTGGTCAGCAGTTAAGGCCAGGTGCTCCGAGACCCCACAGCGAGACGACGCGCCACTCCGAGTTTGGTGGACCTTTATTCTGTCACACAGGGGCAGGACCTCTGTGGCGGAGGCGTCTGAGGCCCTCTCCAGCACTCTGCCTTGGCCCCTGGCGGCCGGCAGGTGTCCGGCGATTTGGCAAGGGCAGCCAGGCAGGCGGAGGGAGGCTCCGGCCCATCTCTTTGGTATCCTGAACAGCAGTGTGGCCCGTCCCCGCCGGCCTCCGCTGGCCTGGTGCCCACTCCGCACGCCCCTCGGGGCAGCCCAGGAGGCCGGCTCGGCCTGTGGACGCGCTCGGGAGCCCGGTGGGGGTAGGGCTGCAGCGGCTCACTTCTTGTAGTGGTTGGGGGCACCTGCAAAGGCGAACTTGAGGCGGTAGGCCTCGGCCAGCAGCACGCTGACATCCTCGTCGTCCCAGGTGGCTGTGGGCAGGTTCTGGAGGAAAAGCAGCAGCTCCTGTTGGCGAGAGAGGCCGTCAGAGGGGCAGGGAGTGGACAGGGGACAGAGCAGAGGGGACCTGGGGGGCAGGGGGTGGACAGGGGACAGAGCAGAGGGGGCCTGGGGAACAGGGGACAGAGCAGAGGCCGTCAGGGTGGCAGGAGGTGGACAGGGGACAGAGTAAATGGTTTCCAGGGGCTGCACCAAATGGGGGACAGACCAGAGGTGCCAGGAGGACGTATTGGTCAGGGAGCTGCATCCAAGGCCGGGGGGGGGGGGGGCTGTAGCAGCCAGAGGACCAACCAGAGGGAGACAGGGGGCTACACCAGATGGGGAACTGACCAGAAGGACATGACAGCCAGGGGGGCGCATCAGAGGGAGCCTGGAGGGCCTGGGGGGTCACTAGCCAGGGTTCTATGCTGGAGGGGGCTCTGGGAAGCCTCAAGGGCAGTACTTATCAGGGAGATGGATCGGGGTGGGGGGCAGGGTGGACATACGGTCATGGGGCTAAAGGGAGCCCTGGAAGACCCCAAGGGCATGGACTGGCCAGGAAGCTGGACTGAAGGGGGTCTGATGGATTTTGAGGGTGGTCCCATCAGGGAATTAGACCAGAAGGGTCTAGGGGACCCCTTGGGCATGTACCAGTCAGGGAACAAACCAGACAGGCCTGGTGGGGGTGGGGAAGACCCCGAGACACGCACCAGCCAGGACACTGACTCTGAGGTCACTCCAGACAGAATAAACTGGGGGCCCAGCCTCCAACCTCAGCAAAGCCAACCCCAATACAGTCTACCAACACTCAGCCACACCCCAACTGTGACCCTAGAGAGCTCTGGTGGCTCAATGGCAAGGAATCCTGGCAACCCAGAGGTACACGGTTCAACTCTACCAGCTGCTCCATGGTTGAAGGATGGGCAATCTCTTGAGTGATTTAATGCCTCTAAAAACCTGCTCAAGGGTCAGCCGGAGGTCAATCCCGACCCGACGGCACACCAACCCCACCACCACCTCCCCCACGTGGACCAGAATAGCCCCATCTTCAATGCTGTACAGAGCACAGACCCCACTTGTAGCCCCGACCCCATGAGACCAGCCTGCCCTCCTCCCCAACGCGGGGCCCCAGAGCCAACAGGACTGACACATCCACCCAGCAGGGCAGGCACTCGAGGCCTGGCCCCAGCCCCCACGTCCTTCCCCACTCTGCCCCACTGGGGACAGGACATGGCATGAGGCCCTTCTCCACCCCTGCCCCATGGGAGGACGGTCATGATGTGCGGATGCTGGCCCTTCACTGGCTTCATTCTGGACAGTGAGGGTGTGGTGAGGTCTCAGTGCCTACTGCGCAGAACCTGGCCATGGGCCTCCCTCCCCAACTGACTTCCACCCAGGTTGGAGATCACAGAAACTGGACCTGGAACAGGGGTGCTGAGGAGACTCAAGACCTCAAGGGGCTGTGCTGCCCACATACTGGCCACTGTCCATCCCCCTAACAGGAGGACGACAGGGGCTCCAGGAGAGGAGGGGAGCAGCTGCCCAATTCTCTGCCCCTGTGGATGTCCAGAGGGAGGTGGGGCCCAGCCAGGACACTGCTTACCTGACCACTCCAGTGAGGGCAGGAGGTGCACGGGGCGGGGAGCTGACCCTGGCCTTGGACCTTGCTCTTCCCAGGCTTACCCCTATATGTGGACCAGACAGCTGCCTCTCCCTCTGGGCTGGGATCAGGACACAGCTGGACCATCCCAGGCCTGCAGGACTCTTCTCAGATGAGGGGGGGGGGGGGAGTTGGAAGACAGGGTGTTCCCCTGGACCCAGGTCTGCAGGACACAGCACACCCTCCACACCTTCTGGGGGTGGGGACAAGGTGCCCCCTGGGTTGAAGATAGCTCAGACATGTGAAGACACCACCTGTCAGTGCCACCCAGTGTCCGGGCACCCCTCCCATCCTTCCTACCACTTCTCAGCCAAGTGGGGTCCAGGCACCCCCTACCCGCCCTTCCTTTCACCTCCTAGCAGGCTGGTGTCCTAGCCACTGGCCACTGCCCGTCCTGATATCTGACCCTCAGCTGGCTGGTGTCCTTCCAGATGTCCTCAGACACACTCCCCAGTCACACCATGTGAGGTGACCCATGGGGAGGTGACGCTAATTGCTACTTTATTGTCTCTGGGTCGTTTGCTTCCCCCCGCCCCCAATCCCACTTCCTCTCGCATTCTGGACACTCTGTGGGCCTTAAATGGAATCCACGGAGCCGTCGTCCCCAGGGACACATCAGCACCAATCTGTTGTCTTTCACCATTAGATGCAACTTACACGGGTGCCAATCCAATTCCAAGCAGGTCATAAATAAATACCTGTGGTTTTATTTTTAATCCACTTGGCTTCATATTATCCTGACCCCGCGGCACGAGGTGAGGAGCAGGGCCGGCCGTCCCGGGCTGGCGGAGCACACTCAATTTCAGAATCTAATTTAGTCTGCGTGCTGGCCGACGGAGGGCGAATAGAAATGCCCCACACCGCCCGCAGGCGCTGCGGAGGGAGGGGAAAATCTATCCAACGACCTTTACGAGAGTGAGAATGCAGTAGACACACTGAAATAAAGAGTTCTCTCTTTGAAAGGTGGGCAGCTCGTGGACCTGCCCGGGGCCATTCTCCTACAGGTTGCTGTGTATTGTCACCTGTCCAGGGAAGGTGCCCATCCGGAGGAGGGGGGCCTGTGCAGGTGAGGGGCCTGTCATGGGGAAGGGCCTGTCGTGGGGAAGGGTCTGTTCAGGGGAGGGGGCTGTCCAGGGGTGGGGACTGTCCAGGGGACGGGTCTGTCCAAGGGAGGGGCCCGTCTAGGGGAGGGGCCTGTCTAGGGGAGGGGCCTGTCGCCCAGGTGGTGTTACCGGACACACTGTGGAGCTCTGTCCCCGTGACTCCACCTGTCATCAACAGACACGGGACAAGAAGCTGCAGGAGGCACTGCTCACCCCTAACCTTCTGTGAGCAGGGTGTGACCCCTGATGGTCCCCAAGATTACGGAGGGAGCTCCCCAGTGCACATCAGGGGCAAAGCCCAGACGGGAGATACAGGGAGGCTACTGCTACCTTCCTCCTTCAGGGAGGCAGGTGGGCGGGCCCGCTACTGCAGGCCCGGGCGCAGGGGACTCACACCCAGTTAGTTGTCCATGCGCCACCAGGGCAGGCAGCAGGGCCATACACGTGACCAGAGCGGAGTCTACGAAGGAGAAGGCAACACTTCGGGGGCCACGGGGGTCAGGCCATCGGGGAGAAGGGAGCCCAGGCCGCCCAGCACACTGACCCTGTTCCAGTCCCTGAGGCTTGGCTAAGGGGCCTCGGGATCACTGTGCTCTGTGGGACCAAGTGAGCTGGCTCTGACCCCATGCCCTTCTCAGCCCTGGGAGGAAGAAGACCACCCTGAGGACCCCACACCCCAGCCTCCGTGCCCCCAGCCCCGTGTGCCCCACACAGAGGCTCAGTGATCATGTGTGCTGTGTTCAGGGTCGGAGTGTGTTCTGGGGAGCCCCCTGCTCTGTGCACAGAGAGGGGAAACACTTCATGGGCCTTTCCCAGGTAGAAGGCCCTGTGGTCAACGGGACAGGACTGGGGTGTGTCACATGTCACTCTCCCAGCCAGGCCCAGACAAAGAGAGCTGGTGAGAGAAACCCTGTCCTGTCGGTCCTGCTCTTAACCTCCCACCACATGGGCTGCCCATGCAGCAAGCCCTTAACCTCTCACCACACAGGGTGACTGTCCTAACAGCGAACCCCTAACCCCCACCACACAGGGTGTCCATCCACTGACCCCACCACACAGGGGGCCTGTCCACTAATCCCCTAACCCCACCACACAGGGT
>NW_006399814.1:5983152-5985872 GCF_000299155.1 Elephantulus edwardii
ATCACAAACCAGCGTAGAGGATGAAAGACTGGCCACTGTCCTGCCTGGTGGACCCTGATACATAGTCCATTCATCGCCCCCATCACACCGTCCACCCAGGGCAGCAATCTGCACCCAGGACCACGTTTGTCCACAGCTCTGAAGTGAGCCCATAACGGGGTGCCTTTATCTCCCAGGATGTCCCCTTCCTCATGTCCTACAACTGGGTGGACCCTGGGCACTGCCCTGCCCTCCTCTCCCCCCTCCTTCTCCCCTCCCTCCCCCCCTTCCCCTCCATCCTTGCTCTCCCTCTGCCTCTTTCGCTTCTCCTCTTCACCTCTATCCTCCTCCTCTGCCTCCGTCCTTCCCTCCCCTCCCTTCTCTCCTCCCCTCCCCCTCCTCCCCATCTCCTCCCTCCTTCCCCTTCCTCCCCTGTCTGCCCTCCCTCCTCCCCGCTTCCACCCCAGAGGACTGCTCCGGGAGCAACGTCTGTGACAATCCAGTTACTGGTTTGAAGATCTTGTCAAGTTCTAGACTGAACATGGCTAAAAATAGGCAGAGTGACAGTGGCAGGCCAGGCTGGCAGCTGCTGGCTGGTCAGAGGCTGGGCTGACAGCTGTCCAGAGCTGGAGCAGTGGTGGGGAGAGCGTGGACACTGGGGTAGAGCAGCCCTCCAAGGGGCCTCTGGCACAGCCTGTCCTGTCATGTCCCTTTCCCTGAGTCCAAGCCCAGATGCTCGGGGTAGAGGCTGCCCTCACGCTGAGTGCTGGTCCAGGCCCACCTGCACATGCCATTGGCCCAGTGCACACAGTGTGCAAGGGACAGTGTGAGCGCCCATCCCGCGGCCAGAGCGCCTTCTCTTGCATATGGCCCGAGTGGCCGGCCGGGTGGGTGCTGTGCACAGGGCTGTGGAAGAGTGATGCCACCTCGGGGGAGACTGTGGCTGCCCAACCCCAAGGCCACACTGCCCTTTCCGGAGGGTGGGGCGAGCTGCAGAGGACACCGCTCAGAGAGGGGCCAAGGGGCTGCCAGGCCCGGCCTGGGCTCCCCTCCCAGCCACTGTCTGCAGGTCTGCAGCCTGGACCCCTGTGACCATTCGGGGGCTGTGTGCAGAGGCACAGCTAACAAGGTGGGCCTGTTCTGGGGGTCTTCTTGAGCTGGGGCTCAGCTCCTCATATCTCTGTCCCCAAATAACAACGTGCCCAGAGTGACCTTTGGAAAGACTGCCTGGCCCCCTCACTAGGGTACACGACCTCCTGCAAGCAGCAGACACACAGATGGCCCCCACCTAGCCTGGGGGTTGGCCTGCTGCTGCCAGGGGTGTCAGTGGACCCCACAGGGCAGGGTGAACTGCCCCGTGTCCCCAGGCTACCATCTTCATGGGTGCCGGTCACGGGGCTTTCTCCCACAGAGCTGCTGAGCGGGCCTGAACTGCTGGCCTTTCTCCCCTGGGATCAGGGCACTGCACCCACCCTCACATCTCACACTGGCCACGTCACCGAGACAACCACAGCCGTGGGGGTCAGACCTGCCCCTGTCCAAAGCTCCATCAGGACCCCGAGGACTGGGTGTGAACCCACATCCAGGTCAGCAGATGGGAGAGCTGGGAGTGTCTGGCCATCCAGAACCCCACTCTGGCCCCAGTGCCCCCGTCCTGGCTGTGGCCAGTGATTCTTCTATGGTCCTTGCCTCCCGAGATCCCTGCTCTGGCCCTGCCCACTGGGTGCCCAGTGCTGGCCCAGCCGGGTGGAGCCGCCCCCCTGGGCTGAGGGCTCTGCTGCCCACACACAGGCCCAGCCCTGGACCCTCCTTCCTAGAAGTTCATGAAGCCGTGAGGTGGGCTAAATGCTGGGTGGCATTCCGCTAAGTGTCTAATTAAGTTCCTATTTTTAGGACTTCTGAAAACTAGGAAAATAGATGGAGGCTGTGACTGCTGCCACCAGCCAGCTGTGACTTGTCACTCAGTGCCCTGCTAATGGGGTCAGGTGTAGATGCAGCCTGCAGGCCAGAGCCCGGGCCTGGGGCCACTGCTCCTGACCTGTCCCACGTGGCTGACCCACCCTGCCCCAGGGCCTCCAAGGCTGGGAGGTGTTGGGGAGGAGGGGACAAGCTGTCCATCACGTTCCCTCCCTAACAGTCTCCGGGGACGCCTTGGATCTCAGTCCCCAAGAGAGGGTAGCAGGCAGCCCTGAGGGGCCCCATCCCTGGACTCCGCCCCACGTGATCCCTCGGAAGGTTTGGTAAATGTGTGCACAGCAATCGCACCCCTGGGCACCTGCCTGGGGCGCGGCCCCCCTGGCTGCAGCCCCCATGGCCTCAGGCAGGTCCTGTGCCTGCTTGTGGGGGTCCCCAGATGGTGGGCCTCGTGGCTTGGGGGGCCTCCACAGGGTGGGTCCTGTGTCTGTGGGGGGGTCCCTAGGTGGTGGGCCCCATGGCTGTGTGTGGAGCCCCACAGGGTGGGTCTTGTGTCTGCGTGTGAGGGTGTCCAGGTGGCAGGTCCCGTGGCTGAGTGTGGGGGCTCCCACAGCGTGGTCTTGTGTCTGTGTGTTGGAGTCCGCAAGTGGCGGCCAAGTGGCTGTGTGGGGGTTCCCTGGATTACAGCACCTTCTGAATGGGTAGAACACAGTGGTTGGTCGAGAGCAGGCAGTGGAGACGTGCTAACTCAGAACTTACAAAAACACTGGAACAGCAGCCTCAGGAGGGGTGGGCGGGTCTGCACTGACACTGTTTACACCGGCGGG
>NW_006399814.1:5985972-5995493 GCF_000299155.1 Elephantulus edwardii
CTGCACTGACACTGTTTACACCGGCGTTGTCTACAGGAAAGGACAGCAGACCCTCCGGGCTTGGTTCTGTTACAGCCACTGGGAGACTACAGGTCTCCAGGACACTCCCAAGTCCTCTCAGCAGGCAGACACCCTATGCTGTGCCCGTGGGACCCGGCTGTCCCTGCGGCCTCCCGGGGCACTGCTCCCAGCACCTTGCCTCGGCAGCCGTGGGCAGCCCGGTGGACTCCCGTCCATCTGCTCAGCACTGTCCCCGCCTGCTAGCCCCCCATCTCTGGACTGCCCCCCTCCATCCATCTGAATGGGATCTGGGGAGCACTGACCACTGTCACTTTTTCAGGTCAGCTCAAGCCCGGCTGTCTGTGTTAACTGGTTTTGTCTCCTTTTCACACATGATAATGTTCTTTCCCTGGAATTCCCCCTGGAATAATGGTGACTTTCTCTAAGTCCAGGAATGTCATGGGAACGCTGTAAGAAGGTGACTACTGCCATGGAGCGAGGCTCAGGCATTTTTTGGCTCCCAGTGCAGGTAAAGGTGACACAGAAAACTCACATCCTTCATGCCCAATGAGCAAAGTCACTGAAAAAACTGAGCACAGAAATCTGGGGCGCTTCATGCCAAATGACCATTTGGTGGAAACTTCAGTCACCCAGCTAAGTTCTACTTTAGAACAAATACAATATGGTTAACAGACAGATGTCTTTAAGGTACAGAGCCAGCTTCTCCCTGGGAGAAAGCCAAGAAGCTCCTCCTGGAAGGTTTACAGCCTCAAAGGCCACTGAAGGGTCAGCCGAGGGTCAGCCGAGTCGGATTCCTGGAAGCTGTCAATCACATGGGAAGAGGTTACCCAAGGCTGCCTATCTTCCATCTGCAGAGCGACTGGTGGATTTGAACCAGCAGCCTGTAAGTTAGCAGCACAGCTCCCTACAGACTAAGCTACAGGAACAAAGCAAAAACCCACCTCTTCCAATATATTCCCATATCAGCTGTGAAAACTAGGCCAGGAGCTGATTGTGGAACAGACCACCAACTACTCATATGCAAGTTCAAGCTGAAGCTGAGGAAAATTAAACCAAATTCAAGGCAACCAAAATATGACTTTGAGTCTATCCCACCTGAATTTCAAAACCATCTCAGGAACAGGTTTGAGGCCTTCAACACTAATAAGACCTGACGAGTTGTGGGAGGGTATCAAGGGCATCATTCAGGAAGAGTGCAAACGATCATTACAAAGACAGAAGAGGAAGAGACGACCAAAATGGATGTCAGAAGAGACTCTGAAAATTGCACTGGAGTGCAGAGAAGCGAAAGGAGAAGGAAGAATTGAAGATACTAAAGAATTGAAGATTTCAAAAGGCAGCACGCGATGACAAAGTAAAATATTATAATGAAATGTGCAAGGAGTTGGAGTCAGAAAATCAAAAGGGCAGAACTCGCTCAGCATTTCTTAAGCTCAAGGAACTGAAGAACAGATTCAAACCTCGAGTTGCTATAATCAAGGATGCTTTAGGCAGAATATTAAATGATCCAGGAAATATTAAAAGAACATGGAATATAGTGAGTCATTGTATCGAAAGGAATTGGCAGACACAGAAGAATTTAATGAAACAACATATGAGCAAGAGCGTATGGTGATGAAAGAAGTAGTTCAGGCTGCTTTGAAGGACATGGCAAAAAATAAGGCTCCAGGAATAGATGGTATACCAATTGACATATTTCAGCTAACAGATGCTGCCCTGGACGTGCTCACCAAGTTGTGTCAAGAAATCTGGAAAACAACCACTTGGCCAACTGACTGGAAGAGATCTATATTTGTTCCCATTCCAAAGAAGGGTGACCCAACAGAGTGTGGAAACTATAGAGCAATATCATTGATTTCCCATGCAAGCAAGATTCTACTGAAGATTATCCAAAAACGACTGGAACAGCACATCAGCAGAGAACTACCAGAAGTCCAGGCTCGTTTCAGAAGGGGTCGTGGTACTAGGGATATTGTAGCTGATGTTAGATGGATCTTAGCTGAAAGCAGGGAATACCAGAGGAATGTCTATCTGTGTTTCATTGACTATGCAAAGGCATTTGACTGTGTAGATCATAACAAACTGTGGCTGACTCTGAGAAGAATGGGAATCCCAGAACACTTGATCGTTCTAATGCGAAACCTATACTTGGGCCAGGAGGCAGTCGTCAGAACAGAGCAAGGAAACACTACATGGTTCAAAATTGGGAAGGATGTATGCCAGGGATGTGTCCTGTCTCCATACCTTTTAAACCTATATGCAGAACAGATTATCCAGGAGGCTGGGCTCTATGAGGAGAAATGTGGCATCAGGATTGGTGGAAGATCCATCAACAATCTGTGTTATGCAGATGACACAACCCTGCTTGCTGAAACTGAGGAGGACCTGAAGCGCCTGCTGCAAAGTGTCAAGGACTGCAGCCTACAATATGGATTGAGGCTCAATGTCAAGAAGACAAAGATTCTCACCACTGGACCAATCGGCAGCATCAGGATGGATGGTGAAGAGATTGAGATTGTACACAGCTTTAGTTTGCTTGGCTCAACAGTCAACACTCTTGGCACCAGTAGCCAGGAAATTAAAAGGCGCATTGCCATGGGAAAGTCTGCTGTTAGCGACCTCTCCAAAGTACTGAAGAGCAATGGTGTCTCTCTGGAGACTACGGTGCATCTGATACAGGCTATGGTCTTCGCAATCACTTGTTATGCATCAGAGAGTTGGACAATGACCAAGGAGGACAGAAGGAGAATTGATGCCTTTGAGCTGTGGTGCTGGAGAAGAGTATTGAGAGTACCATGGACTGCTAGGAAAACATATTCATCCTGGAAAGGGTTAAACCGGGTGGCTCCTTGGACGCAAGGATTCTGAGGCTCCGTCTAACATACTTTGGACATGTTGTGAGAAGAGACAGGTCCTTGGAGAAGGACATCATGCTGGGGAGGGTGGAGGGACAGTGCAGGAGGGGAAGGCCCCCTATGAGGTGGATTGATTCAGTGACTGGGAAAATTGGGATGGGAGTGTCAAAGACAGTGCGATTGGCACAAGACAGAGCAGAGTTTAGGGCTGTTGTGCATAGGGTCGCTATGAGTCGCAAGCGATTTGACAGCACATAACAACAACAACAGTAGGCAGCCAGCCCAGGAAAGCAGAATGCGAGCAGGGCTCAGCGTCTCCTCTGCTGCAGTGCGTGCTGTCCAGTGCTGTCCAGTGGGCTGGGACCCGCAGGGAACCCCACCTCATCTCACACTGTCCTCGCCATGTGGCTGCTGGAGCTGACTGTCGAAGCCTCTGTGTCACACCCCCTCCATGAGGCCTTCCCCTTGCTGCTGGCCTTGAGCAAGCGTGATGCTCTTCTCCTGGGACCAGCCTCTTGATGGTTTCCCAAAGTCCCTGCGACCAACCGAGTCTCGCCTCTCCTCGCCTCCCCTCTCACCCACCCCCAATCTCCCCTCTCCCCTCTCCCCTCCTGGCTGTTCTTCCTTCTAGACAGTTCATGGTATATTTAGCATTCTCCACCAACACTCTAGTTCAAAGACATCAACTCCTTGGTCCTCTCTCAGCTTTCGTTGTTAAACTTTCAAGTGCACACGGCTCACGCCCACTCTCATCAAGCTGGCTCCAGGTCTCAGGCAGGCATCATCAGGACTCTGGGGCTGCCCACTTAATGGGCACACACTGCCCACCCTGCTCCTGTGGAGCTGCACCTGAGACGCGAGGGTTCTGAGTTAGCAAGGCACCCCACTATGCCACCAGAGCCCCCCAAATGAGTTGGCTCAAAGCATCATGGGTCAAGTGAGGGGCACCTTAGTCCTCAGGGCAACTGCCTTGCGCTTAGCTTCTAAAGGGATGTTCTGCAGTGGGATCACCCAATGCTCTACGTTGTCCTGACTTTCTGACTGCTGTTTCCAGATACAGAAAATGAAATGAAATGCTTCCATGTTTTCACTCATAGAATAATCTTTCCATTCCAGACCCATGGTGCCTGCAGCTCCAGGAAGAGTGGTGAGTGGGGTTACCTAAGGCCACAGTGCTCAGGGCACTGGCTGGACCAGAAGTCCAGAGGCACAGCACTGCCCTGGACACACACTGGGCAAGGCCAGCCCCAAGTTGCATGACCTGGTCAAGTCAGCCCTTCCCCGACCTCCAGCTTCTAGTTCACTCCCTTCTCTGGGAGACCTGGGGGAGGGCTGGGAATCCCACACAGACGGGAGCAAGGAGGAAGCTCAAGATGCTGGGGCAGCTCCGGGGACCCGGGACCGTCACCTGCCTGCAGCTCCGAGGACTCCAGGGCCCTCACCCCCGGGACCCTCACCTGCCCGCAGCTCTGAGGACCCCAGGAATCTCACCCCCGGGATCCTCACCTGCTTGCTTCAAAGCATGGAGGGGGCAGGCACCAAGGTATAACCACTTCGCACCCCAAGGCGTGAGGCCCCAGCTTCTGGCAGTGCTGTGCAGATGCAGATCCCTCACAGCCTACGAGCCAGCTCGGTGTACAAGGCCACAGGAGAGACCTGTCACAGTGCCGTGGATGTCTGAGAGCGATGGAGAGACAGGGCCCCCACTGTCCATGCCTGGAGCTGATGGAGCCAAAGTCCTGGTGTGATATGAAGGGTTTAGTGTTCAAAATCTCTTAGCCATTGACACTGACTTTGCCAAAATGATGAGTACAATCATACAAATAGAGTATGGTATTCTATCCACAAAGGGCCTGGCCAGTCTTAACCCCCCACCCCACCCCAACTAGGCTTAAACTGGTGGATTCAGTGGCAGAAACTGGAATCTCATCACCATCCAGGAAGAGGAAGTGGTGTGTGTCATTTGGGGCCAGAGGTTCCTGTGCCTGCCAGGCCAGGACCCGTCCTAGGACTGCTCCCCCGAGGCCAGGGCCAGAGCCAGAGGCCTAACTCCATAACCACCCTGGGACTGCTTACCCGGAGCCAGAGACAGAGGCTTCACCCCAGAGCCCAGCCCGAGACAGAAGCACCCTGGGACCGAGGTAAAGATGTCACAACTGGCAGGACTAAGGGAACTTGATCGTGAACTGAACTGTGAGACTGAAGGTCAAGGGCCTGCTTGAGAAGCTGTGTGGACCGGGGGGCTGTACCCGGCTGCCATCCAGACCGACGGCGTGTCAGCCTCACTAGGAAGCCCCCAACCGTGAGTATGGTTGTGTCGAGTCTGTGTGGTCATCGCAAAGGACTTCTGAGCCACAAGAGCGCAGAGACTGGTGTGGAATTAGGAGAAGCCGGTGCCGGAGACCAGGTCTGACCTTCTGAGAACTCATGTGAATGTTGCTGAGGACAGATCCCTTCTCTAGGGTCAGCAGAGGTCAGACTTGGTCATCTCCACACCGTTCTTGCTCTTTTTATGCCCAGACGAGAAGAGCGTCCCGCCCCCAGGCCTGGGGCACCCAGCAGGGGTGGCTTCCAGGACAATGACTTAGTTCCCTTGGCCTCATTAGATGAAGCAGGGCATTGGAAGCGGGGAGGGCAGGGGGTGAGCCCACAGCAGGACTGAGTGGTTCGCTTTTTCAGCTGATTTCCAAAAGCAACTGGCTCCATTTTGGCTCAAAATTATGGCCGCTGCTCCGATGAGGAGAAACGCCTTTCAGAATCGCTTGGCTTCATCTGGGGCGTCACCACGGCTGCTGGCGAGCCAGCTCGAGTGACAGAGGTGTCATCCGATAATGACTGCAGAGAGATATTAATGTCGGGCACGGGCACAGCCGCAGACTGGTATTTAAGAGTGAGATTCTAATCAAGAGTGATAATGTAACAGGAGATGTCACATTATTTGACTTTGTGACAGGTTCACAGGCTGGGACGCGTGTACCGGCAGGAATTAAGTTTATTACAACGGAATTATTTGGAGTCAGAAGTCAGTGCTGGAAGCGGTGCACCTCCTCCTGCGGTAATGTGTGAATGCAGACGTGTGTGTGTGCACAGGCTGTGTGTGTGTGCCTGTCTGTCTGTGTGCAGGGGGCACGTGCGCGTGCAATGCCGAGGAGGAGACAAACCCAGCTCCCCAGGACAGGCTCTGGGTCGTCCGCATGGTGCATGGTGAGGCGAGCACGCAGGACTGGGGGTGCTCCGTGCTGAGAGGGTCCTGGGAAAAGTGAGACAGCAGTCCATGGGGGTGCTGCCCTCCACAGGCAGGAAGCAGCAGAAGCACGTTCTGCAGGGCAGACGGGGCTGTGGCTGACCCAGCGGGTGTGCAGAGCAGCTCGTGGACAGCCTCGGTGCCACCCACCCCAGTCACTGCTGGAGCACAGGGAACGTGGTGGCCAACAGGAAACGGCACAGCCAGCTCGGCAGCCAGGCCTGACCCCACGACCTCACAGAGACGGGGCCCCCACGACCCCACGGAGACGGGGCCCCCACGACCTCACAGAGACGGGGCCCCCACGACCCCACAGAGACGGGGCCCCCACGACCCCACGGAGACGGGGCCCCCGCGACCCCACAGACGGGGCCCACGCGACCTCACAGAGACGGGGCCCCCACGACCCCACACAGACGGGGCCCCCGCGACCTCACAGAGACGGGGCTCCCCACCTCGCTTTCTCCGAGCACGGAATCCCTGCCCATCACACACCTGCCTGCGGGCCTGGCCCTGCTGACCCGTCCCTCTACAGACACCACAGGGCTCCTCAGCTCCGCACAGGGAAGCCAGGGCCAGCCTGGAGACACATGAGGGACAGCGGATGGCCAGACAAAGGGTGAAGGAGCCCAAGGCACAGGGACACTCCCCTGTAAGTCACCATCTCGAGTTTGCGTCACCGCCTCCTGCTGGACACCAGAAGGGCCGGGTCTCCCCTGCCAGGTAAGAAGGAGCTGTGAAGTGACAGGTCAGGGGTTCAGGTCCAGCAGCCACGCTGGTGGGGGGCTGTGGCAACATTTCCACACTGCATGGCTGGGCTGAGGGGTCAAGCCACAGGACCACTGTGCTCTAACAATCCTCCCAGACCCCACTAACCACAGGGCGTCCGATGCTCAACAGAAAAGCAAACACTTCTTCACATGAGGAACTGGGACATACACACATGAACTGAGGTGGGCAATCCTGGTGCTGGCCCCGAAACCCACACCCTGATTAGGGGACAGGAGCACAGAGGGCGGTGGGCACCTTTACAACACAGAGGTCACAGGGCCTGCCGGTCCCTCACGTCCACCATGGGGTGGCTTTGGGCAGTGTGGGAGATGTCCTGCCCTCATGTGACAGTGACTGTCCCTGGGCACAGGCCATGTTGCGTGGTGAGTGAAGGTGGACGCTGAGCGGGCTGTGATGAGCCGGTTTGCAGAAGGCACTGTGGAGGCATGGACGGACCTGACCTGGGCACCAGTCCCTCTCCTGATACAGCCAGCTGTTCTGCAGAGGCCTGGCCCCGGCTGTGTGCGCACGGAGGAGGTTGGACAGTGGAGATCCTGCGGGGCACGGAGGAGCAGGTGGCAGGGTAAAAGCTCCCTCCCGCGTTTCTCTCACTCCAAAAGGCAGCTCCCAGGCAGGTGGCTGGGGCCACCTCCCTCCCATTTTCACCTTCTCAGGGGACTGCTGGTGGACAGCCTGACCACCCCATCGCCCAGGTCCGGTCAAAGCGCTATGCTGGTGCCAGGAGGAGGCGAGCCCGGGGTGGTGGGAGAAGGCTGAGCAGAAGCGTCCTGGGACCCTCGTGGAGACCCCACAAAGCTTCCAGCCTGGCACGAGACGGACAGTGTGCAGGGAGGACACGAGGGAGCCAGGATTTAGTCCCTGTGTGTGCACAGGGTGGTGAACCCCACCAGACCCCAGGATGGGGTCCCTGGAGAGGACACGTGACAGCAGGGCAGGCTTCCTGTCACAAGGTACACGGTGGGGGCGGGGAGGGACGAGGCTAGATGACCTTGGAGGCCGACCACCACGGACACGGCATGTGTGATGATGGCTGGTGGTCAGACGCAGCTCCAGCACTTGGCCCGGCAGGGCTCGGGCTCTGGCCGGTGTGGACACAGGCCCGGTCCCCTAAGTGTGGTTCCCCATCTTACGGATCATGTGACTGCTGGTCAGGACCACTCAGCGTGCTGGACTCTGTCTCCCAGCCTGTCCTTCACAAGCATCCCTCACGGATTCCTGCCTGTCCTCACAACGCGCGCTGGAGTCCCCGCGGCCCCTGCGACGGGCCCTCCCTGGGAGCAGGCTCCCGGTCCTGGGGTCTCTGGATCTGAGATTTAGGAATCAGTGGACTGAGGGTGGAGGCTGGGGTGAGGCCCACCGACCACATGAAAAATCACCAGGGCACAGAGACCAGGTGGGCCTTCCTTCCCCAGAACCCACAGAGGGGGCAGGTGTCCTGCACACGTATGTCGGCTTCCAACTATGAGACACCGCAGCAATGTCACAGCCTGCACTGACATCCGTGACAGCAAGGCCTGGAGGGGAGGCTGGCCTAGAGGACAGGAAGCCAAGGCCACCAGGCCTAGTTCTCAGGAAGCTAAGCCGCTGCTGACCAGCTTGACCACACCAGCTCGCTGCCCCTAAAGCCTCCTGCCCACACATGGCCAGTGTGGGGCTGCTCCCTGTGACCTAGTCCCAAGACCTATCCTCAGATCCTGTCCCTGTGGTCCAGTCCCATGGCTTGTCCCTGAGGCCCATCCCTGTGTCCTGTCCCCAAGGCCCATCCTGAGGCCAAGGCACATCCCCATGGTCTGTTCCCATGGTCCATCCATGTCCTGTCCCAGAGGCCCATCCTATGGCCTGTCTCTGTGACCTGTCCCCGAGGCCCATTCCCGTGTCCTGTCCCCATGTCCCGTCTCCAAGGCCTGTGCCCCTGGCTGACACCCCAGGATCACCACCCGCGTGTGGAGGCGTCCAAGCCCACATGCTGAGAACAGAGACGAGGTGGCAGCTGAGCCTGGGGGGAAGCTGTAATAAGGCCCAAGAGGTAATTACATTTCTGTGGGGACTGAACAGATGAGCTTCTCCAAGTTTATCCGCTTCGATATCAAACATCATTAATGAGATAATAAGGGCCTTTCAATTAATGACTGGAATGGTGGTTGTAATTTTTTTTCTCTTTAATGGAAAGACTAACCCAGGGACAGAAAGGATGTGAAGCTGGCAGGACCTCAGCCCTCAGCCGCCCTCCACCTCATCCACAGGCAGCTTTGTTCTGTCAGGCACGGGGAGAAGTTTCCAGAACAGACGTGCTATGCGGGTCCAGAGGGAGAGGGTACTGGCTGTGGGGTTGACCGCCAACCCCCCACAGGTAAGCTGGAGACATCGTGGGAGAAAGAGGCAGCATCTCCGCCCTGGGAGCCCCCATGTGTGGCATCTGTCTGACAGCAGCGCCCGAGACAGAGGCATGGAGCTAGCACCCCCCCTGCAGCCCCAGGATGATGACAGGGTCGGGGACAGTGACCGTCACAGCGGGATCTCAGAACAGCACTGACCGGCGCCTGAACCACAAGGTGCGGTGCACAAAGGTAGAGAGCCGCTGTGCACGTGTGTGTTTGTGTGTGTAGATG
>NW_006399814.1:5996568-6001259 GCF_000299155.1 Elephantulus edwardii
TGCATGCACATTTATGAGGAGACCACAGAGCACAGGTGCAAAGTGTGAAACACACCAGTGCAAACCACCTGTCCTCAAGTCCATTTCGACTCACAGGACCAGGCAGGACAGGGCGGATCTGCCCGTGACCTCCCCGTCTGCCCTCTTTAAGGAAGCCGGCCGCCTCACCGTTCTCCCTCAGAGCAGCAGGGATTTGAACCATCCACCTGTCACCTACAATCTCTAAACTTAACCCACCAGGGATCCTTCATGCACTGTAGATGGGGGTTTCAACACCCCATGTCTCAGCTCAGAGACCCAGGAGGGAGGCTGCACGTTGCGAGATGACCTCGGGGACCAACACAGCCTGAACGTCCTGGACGTGTGCGGATGAGCCATCAGCTGTGACTGCTGCTGGCCGCTCACAGCCCGTGGCCACCAGGCCCAGCAGGGCTGAGGCTCCAGCAGCTCGTCCCCAGGAACGTGAAAGCCATCTCGAGAAGGATGATTTAATAAAAGCACAGATGCGACTGAGCAGATCCAGGGACAAAATCGATTTTCTGCAGCCTCGTGCAGACTCGGTCTCTAAGAACTGCCTCAGGAGTTTGGTTCTTAAAGGGAAATGGCCACGAGCCAGGTCACCTGTCCTGGAGAGAAGCCACTGCAGGGGGCAGGAGAGGGCGGGGGCAGGCATGGGGGGGGGGGAACAGCACAAGGGCAGGGGACAAAGACGGGGGAGGGCAGGGAACAGAGGGGACAGGGAGAGGAGATGGGGACAGAGGGCAAAGATGGGACAAATCAGAGAACAGAGGGGACAGTGATAGGAGACACTGAGGGGACATGGTCCCTCACAGAGCTTCCATGGAGGCCTGTGCCACGTGGCCTCTCTCTGGAACACTAACAAGCCACTTCCTGTGACACCCTTTCAGGAAGCTCGCCAGGCCCCACCGCTCAAAGGGAGATGGGCGTGAAGGTGTCAGCCGGAGCAGGCTGCACAGAGGCAGGTGTCGTCCCTGAGCTCTCGGCTGCTGAGTGAAAGGGTGCAGGTGTGAATCCCCTTAGTCAGCTCCGCGCGAGAAAGACCTGCCGTCTGCTGCTGAAAAGTCAACAGCCCAGAAACCCTGCGGACCAGCCCAGCCTGCCACCCAGGATCCCACTGGGAGTCAGCACTGACAACGCCCCGTCACACAGCCGCTCCCCGCGTGGCACGCAGCAAGGAACGTCCTACTTGTCAAGGACTGCCTGCTCCTCAGACGGCAAAGAGCAGACAGTTCTGGACTCCGCCCTGAGTCAGAGCGAGCTGCAGTGCACGTGTGTGGACGTGAGTACATCTGTGAGCACAGGGACATGTGCATTTGCTGTGTACGTTCCTGGGTAACTTGTGTGTGCGAGTTCAAACTGCATATGCAATCTGCGGGCGCTGTGTGTGTGTTTCACACACGTCTACTTGCACAGATCTGTAGGGGGTGTGAGCACACGTGTTCACACATACATACACGTGCATATCTGCAGGTGCTTTCTGAAACTCAGTGCACACGTTCACCCCTGCGCGTGCCTGCACAGTGAGCATGAGGGCTGAGGGCTGGCACGTGCACATGCACACATCTGTACATGCGTGCACGGTGACTGTGTGTGTTCACGTGAGTCTGCATGCACACATCTGCACAAGGGTGAATGGCGTGTGTGTTCACACGACTCTCCATGCACACATCTGCAAGTATGTGTACGGTGAGTGTAAGTGTTCACATGTCTGCGTGTGCACCTCTACAAGTGTGTACATGGCTATACGAGCACACATGTTCACACAAGTCTGTATGCACACTTACACTTACACACGTGTGTGCATTTGAACAAACGAGTGTACACACACGTCTGTGTGTATGCACACACGGATTGTAATTTTGTGCAGTCACATGAGTCTGCATGTACACATCTCCGTGTGCGTGCACAGTGGCTGTGACTTTGTGTGGTCACACGAGTCTGCGTGTACACATCTCCAGGTGTGTGCACAGTGGCTGTGACTTTGTGTGGTCACACGAGTCTGCGTGCACACATTGCACGCGTGTGCATTCTGAGTGAGGCACTGCAGCTCTGCTCCCCGCTCTGTGCTCCCCTGCCCTCCTAGTCCCATGGGTACATGAGCTCACCGTTACCATCCCCCATCCCTGGCTCTGACTCCCCTCACTGTCCTGCCTGCCCTCTAGGTGGCCAGCATGAGGGCCTCGGGACAAGTCAGCTCTGCGCACCGTCCAGGAAGAGGCCCGGGGCTGTGGCGGGGAGGGGCAGTACACGAGCAGTGTGGCGTCAGCTGCCCCGGGCCCCCTTCCCACAGCGCACATCCTCCTTCTACACTGAGACACCTGTCCTCCCCTTTACTTCCCACTGGACAGCCAGCTCCTCGGGGCATGTCGGCTGAACTCCCTGTCGGACAGCACAACACTGGAGCGAGGGCAGTACACAGCACAGGGTGAACAGATGAATGGACGGGCAGAAGGATGGACAAAGAGAGCCGCGCCCTTTCTGCCCGAAAGGGAGACCGAGGTACACAGGTCACCAGGGTCCATCAGCCAGCATCAGGTCCCAGGTACGGGGACGGCCTCTTCCAGCAGCCAAGAGGACAAGCCCCAAGTGACCTGCCCATCAAGGCCCTTCAAGCACAGACACAGGTGTGTCCAGACCAGGTGAGCTGTCAGGGACAGTGACAACTGAGGAACAGGTCAGTACAGGGGGCCCTGCCCATCTTCATCAGCAAGGTGAGGGCTCAGGGAGTGACAAGCCACCACTGGGGCAGCAGCCTCCTCGCCGACCACAGACTGTCCACCAGGTACAGGGTGCCGGGGACCTGGGTGGCAGGACGTGGGCCAGCACCTGGGTTAATGGTGGGCATCTGTGGAGGTGACTCCTCCACAGAGTGACTCTGGGGCCGAGCAGGGCTGAGTCTACAGGGAGCCCCATGTTGAGGTGAGCTGAGAGGCACATCTGTCCAAGGAGGCCAGGCATGCGGTGCGGCTGCCCTCAGCCTATGGCTCGGAGGGGTGGACCAATGCCTTCTGGAAACACACCCACACCCTCACTCACAGACCACAGCACACTGATACTTGGAAGCTTCTGGAAACCTTCAGAAGTTTCTAGAAGTTGAGGTCACTACCAGCCTGGCCCCAGGGACACATGGTTATGATCACACTCTGGCATATGGAAGGTTCTCAGGGTTAACCAGCCGTGTGACAGGTGGAGTCTGTACCCCACATGACCACGCAGGGACGTCCCCTCAGCTGATCAGGCTGCATGCAGGAGGCCATCGGGGGAGCACAACTGACCTCCCCCAGCACCTCCACAAACAAGCTGGTGACAAAATTCGACGATCCACTCCCGGTGGAAAACCAAAGCCGGCGCCTCTGAAAGGCATCCACTTACCTGGAAATCTCTCTCTTCGAGGATCTCCTTCCTCCACCTCACGAGGAAAGCGGCACATACGTACAGGTGGAAATGGGAGAAGCCCTCAGGTTCAGACTGGAAGAGAAGAAACAGGACATGTCACCGCGCTGAGGCCACAGGCAGGGGGCCCCGGCCAGGGAGCCAGCCAGGGCTCAACCCAAAGCGTGTGCTGACCCCTCCTTGTTCTGAAAGCCTGAATTCCAGAATGTTCACTCATTAAAATAAATGAACCTTACTCTGTAAGCACCAGCTGCTTGTAAATAGGATGTGAATAAGCAAACTGAACACACAGACGGCAAGCTCGAAAACTGTTCATTTCCTTCTGCTGCGGACAATAAGCCGCAGTGATCGGAGGGAGAGGTGTCAAGGAGGAATCCACGCTTGGGTGCAGAGTGGCCAGGATCCCTCCTCTCCCAGGTCCAGGAGGGCAATGTGTCCCTCTCTCCCAGATCCAGGTGGACATAGTGTCCCTCTCCCAGGTCCAGGCTGGCATAGTGTCCCTCTTCCAGGCTCACAAGAGGAACAGTGTCCCCAGAGATGTGGAAATGAGATGGGGGCCGTGTGGCGCAGCCCAGGTGCACCTGAGACCAGAGGTGGAGCTGGCTCTATCTAGTCCTCATCTGCCCAGAAACAAGGAGGTGGTGGCGGGCTGGGAGGACTGTCTACCCTTCTCAAGTCACCACAATGTCACCATCAGCGTCTTCACACAAACACTCCTCTCTTTATCTATGCACCCTTTCTTCATCCTGCAGATCTAGACCTTTCAACACCCCCCTCCCCAACCCCGCTCAGCCCACTTGGAGGCTCAGGTCCCCCACTTGGGGCACATGCGTCATGCACACCGGTAGCCCCGGAGCTGTTGCAGAGTGCATCTTTCAGTATGGCTTTTCTAGTGCAGGTGACTGACTATGTGGATGGGTGGGGCTATGCAAATAGGGCATGTCAGTTTATCCACAAAGGGATTGGCTACCATTCTACAAGAGATTAGCCAGTCTCAACAATCTGTAAGACGATTGGCTAGTCTTGTCAATAAATTGAACAGCTCTAGCTGCAGAGATGGAATCCTCCCCAGAGAAGAGGAGGCAGGAGAATGTAGGACGTGCTTCAGGAAGGCAGCAGCAGTCATGCTGAACTGGGGAACTGATGTGAGATGGGGCTCTGAGGGAGGGGAGCCAATAATGACAGGACCGAGAACTTTGTTGGACAATCGCGGGTGGGAAACCAGTATCGGCAGGACCGAGAACTTTGTTGGACAATCGCGGGTGGGAAACCAGTAT
>NW_006399814.1:6001359-6022966 GCF_000299155.1 Elephantulus edwardii
GAACTTTGTTGGACAATCGCGGGTGGGAAACCAGTATCGGCAGGACCGAGAACTTTGTTGGACAATCGCGGGTGGGAAACCAGTATCGGCAGGACTGAGAACTTGGGAGCACTGAGAGCTGTGAGGCTCGAGGCTGGAGTGTCTGCATGAGCACTCTGGGAGCTGTCTTGACTGTACTGAGTTATTAACTGAATTATGACCTTTTGACTTTCCCAGTATAGATCTGTGTGGTCTGTGAACTATCACATCAGATTGTGAGCCCATCAAAGCAGTAAGATTGGTGTTAGGATGAGTAGAAAGAGGTATGGGACCGTGGAGGACATGCCTGACCTCACTGGAATTGATTTTGTGTGGCTGGTGCTGTGGGCAGGGACAGTTTCCCTCTGTGAAGTTAACA
This sequence comes from Elephantulus edwardii, assembly GCF_000299155.1. Classification (NCBI taxonomy): domain Eukaryota; kingdom Metazoa; phylum Chordata; class Mammalia; order Macroscelidea; family Macroscelididae; genus Elephantulus; species Elephantulus edwardii. The sequence continues at coordinate 6,001,757 of NW_006399814.1, forward strand.
AAGTCTGAAACAGCACTCTCCATGTGGCCTTTGATTGTTTTACAGCCATGCTGCCTGTTCCTTCCTTGGGTTTTGTGGTCTCTACAGAGGCTAACTGCTAGGCTTTTCACCGAGGTACCTCTGGTGGGTCTGAACTATCAACTGTCAGCTTAGTAATCAAACTTGCTGCTGTCAAGTCAGTTCTGACTCCTGGCTCCTCCCCGAGTTCCCGAGGCTGTAGCTCTCCAACAGAGTGGACAGCCCAGCTGAGGGCAAACAGCCCATGTGACCAGGCCTGCTTAGACCAGAACCCCCACGCTGTTCTGTGTCTTCCCCTCAGTGAGCACCCAGGTGAGGTGCAGGGCCATCTCCCTAGCCAAGGCCTCCCAGGCTTCCGCACTTAGGACAATAGAGTAATAGAAAACTAAGCCCCTTGTGATGCCAAAGGCTCTCTGTCACCACTAACAGATGCATAACAGCCGGAGGAGGGAAGACGAAAAGGTTTTAGTCATGACCTTAAGAGAGAAACACGGGCTTTCCCTTAATCCAGCACAGTTTCCAAACTAAAGCCCCTCTGTTGCCCTTTGCCACCGCTGGGTGGAATGCCCTTTAAACCACAACATGGAAATTGCACCAGGGTCTCTGGAATATTGGTGAGAGGGGTACAACCAGCCCCAGACTCGGCCACTGACCTCAACTCTGGACGAGAGACGATACTGCACTAGCTCCTCCCATTCCACTGTCGTGCTCAACCCAAATAAGGCCCCACCGTCTTCAAGACAGACAATCGATGCACACCCATGTTTATCGCAGCTTTGTTCGCAACAGCAAAGAGCTGGAAACAACCCAAGTGTCCACCAACAAATGAATGGATAGAGAAGCTCTGGTATATTCACACAATGGAATACTATGCAGGTTTGAAACAAGGCACTCATGAAATATTATGCAAAATTGATGACCTTGGAGGACATTATGCTAAGTGAAGTATCTCAGCCATAAAAGGACAAATATTTCATAGGGCCACTGTTGTAAAATGAGACTGGCAGCGGGGTTGAGGGAAGACAGAAAAGGAGGGGAGGAATGATGCAGCATTGAAACAGATGAGGGAGAAAACTGCTTAAAAAGGATATGTGATTAGTTATTAGTGTCATGACAGCAGTCCAGAGTGAAGGCTGCATAGTGGAGTGGACTTGGGGGGAGGGATTGTAAAACAATGAAAAAATTTTTCTTTTACTTTTCAGAGAAGAGAGAATTGGGGGAGGGAGGGGTGGACAGGGAGAAAAGTGCAACAATGAATGAATGGAAATCCTCAGTCTGTAAGCTTTCATTAGAATTAATAATATTTTTTTTAAGGCAGCCCTTTCCTGACTCTGTGAGACAGAGAACTCCCCCAGGTATCCAGGCCTGTTCTCGCCAGAACCCCATTGCCTTGTCTCGCATCCACCAAGTGGCCGAAGGGCTCAAACTGAGGACCCCTTAGTTAGCAGCCACGCTGTGCAACCCCTGCACCACCAGGTCTCCTTACAGGATGAGGACCACTTGTCTTCTTTTCACTCCTTGAAGCCCTTCCCTCCCTCCTGCAGGCTGCAGGCCGCCCACCCGGTGAGGGTCCCTGGGTTTGCTGGAGGGGAGGGCGTCACACACTCACCCCTGCGGCCCCTGGGTTTGCTGGAGGGGAGCGAGGGAGCACCACACAGAGGAAACGCCCTGCGGAGCACTGGGGGCTGCAGCGCAGAGGCAGCTGCTCCACAGACTGTCCACATTCTTCATGTGCTTAAGAGCCTTTCATTTAAGCAGCAGGCCAAAGGTCAGCCTCCCAGCCCTCCCACCCCGGAGTTAAGGAGGTGGCTTCAAAGCCCACCGCCTCTGGGTCTCTAGTCCCTGGCCAGGCAGGCAGGCAGGATGGAGTGCCAGGCGCTGGCCCCGCGACACAGCCTCTGGAGAAAAATGGAGCGTCACGGCTTCACTTAAGTGGATTATTTGTCTTCAGCGGCTTGGTAAATTATATTAAAATAGCAATTTAATAAATAAAAAATTCATATCACAAATGGAAAATGGGCTTCTGCTTTAATGAAGCTTAACCTAGACAATAAATATGGCCGTCCAAGTGCAGGGTGTGAACAGGACATGAATCCCAGCCAGCGTCCGTGGCTCTTCAGGGCTGAGGAGCGGGCGCTCCTGAGTGACAGCGGATTCAGGGCAGCTGGAAGAACCCAGCTCTGGGACAGGGAGACCACACCTCATGTGACCCCAGGGTGTTCTCAGGAGGGGCTGGGCCCTGGGGAAGGACGTCATGAAAAAGAGGAAGACCCTCACCAGGACGGGACAGTGACAGCAACAACGGCCAGCAGAGGCGGCCTCAGGACGCACGGGGTGAGGCAGGGCGCTGAGGTGGAACTGAATGGCCAGCACCTAACAGCAACGACACCCATGTGGCTCCAATCTGCACCAACCACAGAGTTCAAAGAAGGACCAGCACCCCTGAAATATCTATGAGATTCAGTGAACCCCAGGAACTGATGACTCAGGAGCCGGATGCTGGGCCCTGCCACCCACCAGGTTGAACCCCACATGCTAGACCGACTCCCTGAAGATGAGGGTCTGAGCAGAGAGAGGAAGGGCTGGGAGACCTTCGGGGCCAGGCGACAGGCTCCAGACCAAGCAGGGGCCTCCTGTGCCCCCGCCCCCATGTGCTCGTTCACAGAGGAAGCACTCAGCTCCCTTCACCATGGTCTCCGGATTCCGATGGATGATGCTACGGATCTGATTAATCTAATAAAGGGCATCTTGGCAAATTTCCACTCCGCTCACTTCCCTGTCACCATCGTAAGCACTAATCAAGGCACAGCAGCTCAGATGGCGTCTGTGACGGCAACTGCACTGGCCAGGCGTGGGTCACACCACTGTCCCCATAGGAACATTCTCAGCACCCGGGAAGGAAGGGAGTTCCTCGAGGCAGCCAGCCTGCGGACAGAATCTATGTTGTCCCACAGACCCCGAAGCTGATTCAGCAGACGCTCACCCACCCACGGACCGCGTGATCCTTCTGCAGGGCCCCAGGAAGCCTCAAAGGCAGGGGGGCACGAGTTCAGGTCCCCCAGTGCTGAAAAGATGCCAACTGCCCCCAGCTGGGTTTAGAACATCAATGTGTTTCTAGTAAAACCCCGACAAGTGTTTTCGGCAGAGTTGGGGGGAAAGAAAATATTCAAGCCTCCTGCCATCAAGCGTATCCTGACTCAGCAACCCGACGGGGCCGAGCAGAAGTGTCCCGCACGGTCTCGAGGGCTGTGAAACGCCATCGAGGCACACAGCCTCACCCATTTCTCCCAAGAGTAGCTGGTGGGTCTGAACTGCCAGCCTTTTAACTAGCAGTCCAACATCTAACCCACTACGCCACCAGGGCCCTAGACTCAATTCAACAAGCAACTCATTGCTGTAGGGTCAGAAGTGACGCGTAGCTGACCCTCCAGTGGGTTTTCAGAGGCTTCACGTCACACGGGAGGAGTCTGTCCGTCCTGTTCCCAGGGAGCAGCTGGTGGATTTGAACTACCTGGTTGGCAGTGCAACTCCTTATGCACGAGGCACCAGGGCTCCCTGCTCCTGCAGTATGGAAAGGTTGTTTTAAAGTTAATATTGAAGAGATGTCAAGGCCTTCTGTGACAAAGCAGCACTGGTGGGGCGGTTCACAGCGTGGCGTGCAGTGACGTTCTGTGACAGTAATAAAGGCAGCATGGCACCAACACAGGCAGCGGACAAAGGACTCACAAACACGCTTGTCCTGAGAGAGGCGCCTAATCGCCGCGGAGGAGGGCCCAGCGGAGGAGAGGGGAGGGTGCATTCTCAGCACAGCAGAAACAACCAGCTGTCCACTGGGCCCCGACCTCACACCACACACAAAGCCACCTCAAGGTTGATTAGAAAATGACACACTAAAAAAAAATAATCTTAAAAACATAAAGTTTTAAAAATTGATACAATGGCTACACAAAAATTTATGATTTCTGCATATAAGATAAATATCTGCACTATAATATAAAAACACAAACCTTCAACTACGCAGATATTTGCAGTGCATATGACTGGTGGATGGTTAACGTCAGAATGTTGTTGTTGTGTGCAGTCGAGTCAGAAGCACCCACCGCTGGCCTCCACGGGGTTTTCAGGTGCAGTGAGCTACTCGGGAGGTGGCGGCCCATCTTTCTCCTGTGGAGCAGCAGGTGGGTTTGAACCACATGCCTTTTGGTTGGTAGCACCAACTCCTGAGCACTAGGCCACCAGAGCTCCTCAAATCTTTCTCAGAATCACTGAGAAAGGACAACTGGCCACCAGAAAGATGGCCACTGGCGTGGAGTCCTCCGTGGTCCATGAAAGCCGGCCACGGTGCTCTCCTGCAGTGAGAGCCGGGAAGTGTGGGGAGGGACTGGACGCAGGTCACGTGCCTCGGCTGAGTTAGAGCCCAGACCGCCGTGAGCAGAGAGTGCACAGGACTCAGGGTGCGTCACGGCGTAGCCGTCCAGCCACGGCCTCTGCACGCTCACCACGCAGACTCAGCAAATGAGAGGGGTTTACAGTCCACCAAAGGGGCCCGAGGGCTCTGCTGGCCTAGTCCACGCGCCTCCAGAGGCTGAGCCTCTCTGAGGGCTCAAACCCGACTGCAGCTCCTCTTCCACGTGACTCACAGCCTCAGAGAACCCACTGGAAGGTCAGCGGGGAGCTGGTCCCAACCGGATGGCAATGAGAGGGATTGGCCCGCTAACCCTGTAACAGGGAAACCGCACAGGGGGTCATCGCAGGCCACGGGAATGGGCAGCGGTCCTCTGTGCCAAGAGCCCCAAGGTCCCCATGCAAACCAGAGTGAAGAGCTGTGGCGTGGCACACAGGGCCGGGAGGCATGAGGTGTGAAGGCAGTGGTGGTGTGGACACAGGGCCCTCTCAGCCGGCGGAGGCGTGAGGTGTGACGGCAGTGGTGGTGTGGACACAGGGCCCTCTCAGCCAGCCGGGCACTACACGGGCTACACACACAGGGGCTCCCTCGTGACTCGGCTTCTGTCTGCTCACGGCCAAGGACCAGGGTCTCCACAACCAACCACCACCACATTCCAAGCAGAGCCCCGCGCTGGCGTGGATGCTGACCCGCCGGGTGGAGCAGAACCTGGCTGTGGGGACCGAGGCCGTGCAGTCAGGGAGCAGACAGACGGCCGGCCACAGCTTCCTACCTCAGAGCACCAGTGGGGTCGCATGACCAACCTTTCAACTAACAGCCAAGCACTTAAACACTGTGCCCCCAGGGCTCCTTCTGAGCAACAGAGCGGCTCCCTGGGGCCACCCCGCTTTTCCTCAGCTCCTGGTCAGAGGCTGATGACAGACCCTAACATCTGCCGACTGGACCACTTTCTCAGAACTCTGCGCCCCCGGCTGGGAGCCAAACGAGTTCTCATAAACCAACCAAATCAAAGTTCAAATGACAGCAGGGTCTCTACGCAGGGCTCTCGTGTGTCGTGACCACATCCAAATGTAGGGACTATGTTAGAGAAAATCTTTTCCTGCCGCTTTCTTTGTAATTAGGGAGCTAAGATCAAAGGAACCGTGTTCACCTTTAGTTGCACCGGTCGACGTTCCTCGTGACACCTGGTAAAGGCACGAAGCACACAGCGTCTGACCGCATGGGGACCCGCGTGTGGATGCCCTGTCCACATACACAGCTGGGCACCGGGGCCTCTCCAGGGCAAGCTTGCGGCCTGCTCTGTGTTCAGACATTCATGCGCCTGGCTCAGCGTTGATGCGGACTGTGTGCTATGATTTCTTTTGAAGTATTCATCACCGATAACATCGCACCATTACCTGCGGGGAATGCAGACCTGGCGCTTTGCATTCGCCTGGCGTCTCGTGCCTGGGGCCAGGCTGGTAACGAGCATAAATCACCGTTCATTATGCAGCCCGCTCTGCAGGGCCAGGATGCGCTCCGCCAGGCCTGAGCGCTCAGCTATTATCTCCACGCCAATCTGGGTTATCGCTCGCCGGGTCCTCACTGGCAGGTGTCCATCCACGGCTGAGCAGGTTCCCCCCGTGAGCTGACAGAGGTCACGGCCGTCAGGGATGGCCCCACGGCCTCGCCAGGTCTGCGTCCTGGGCCTGGCCTCACTACGCAGCAAGCAGTCTGTGAACCAAACAATCTCGAGCTCTAGCTCAGCAGTGCCAGGAGCTCTGGGGCACAGCAGTTAGCACCAGGCTGCTCTCAGAAGGCGCGGACCCCCAGCCACTCAGGGGGAGAAGGCTGAGGCAGCGAGCGACTCCCGCGCGGGTGCCCGGCCAGGCAGCTCTGTTCCTCCTGCAGGTCGCTGAGAATCAGAAGCCTGCCAGGAGCTACCACCACCTCACACTGTGTTCCAGGCCCGTTTTAAATGTTAAACGATTGGCTTAAATATTCAGTGAATTAACAAAAAAGTAAACATTCCCCAAGAAGCCATTAATTCCTGTGATTCTCAGGGCTGGCTGCAGAGAGTCTGGAATGGGAAGGAGGCAGGAGGCCTCTCTTTAGTGGTGGGCCCCCCCCAATCACACTTCCAGTCCTTGAAGGAGTATTTGATCCTTCAGTGCAGGGAGCCTGCTCAGCGAGGCTGCAGGCCGTCAAAGCCAGCAGTGACCTGCCTGTCAGCTTTCCAGCAAGATGCCCACACACGTACAGGGCGACCACGGAGGTGGCAGTTACAGATCCACGCTGCAGGCCAGGCCACTCCTTTATGGATGGGATCAAAGCTGGTCTTTAAGGCCAGTCTGCCCCATCTCATGTATTAAACACGAGCTCTGAAACATGTGCTGAGGGGCCGCTGGGCTATTAGGGGTGATGGGCTGTCTGCCTCCGTCCCCTCCTCAAATTCAAGCCCCACAGTCCAGAGGCCCAGGATGTCGCCCAGAGCACCTTGTGCAAAGCCCGGCCTGCGGGTGTCTGTTCTGCCAAGGGCGTTCCTGGTGTGTTCAAGGCACAAGGACCAGCCGAGGGCCTGGTTACAGTTTCTTTGAGTGAAGAGGCGACATCACACCATTTAAAAGCTTAGCTCCTTCTCTGTAGCTTGGAGGTGGTCCACCGGGCTGGTTCGCGGGTGCAGTGGGGACCAGATGGCTGCGGGCACAGGCTGGCCACACAGTCACGTATCTGGCCGTGGACTGTCCCTCACCCCTCACTAGTTTCCTGTACCTCAGCCTCCTGCATCCCGGCCCCTCTGTGTGTCCTCCTCCCCAGCCCTCTGCACTGCTCCCAGCTCTGTGGCCTGGGTGGCTCCTGGCCTGGGCAGCCCATCTCCTTTCACCTTCCGGGTTTCTCCTTCCCAGGAAGTCTCACCCCTGCCCCTCCTCTGTCCCCTCATCTCCTCTGACAAACCTGTGAGGGCACGGACCCTCCTGTAGCCCCCAGCACTGGCTGATGCCCCCTGAGGCCATCCCTGCACTGTCAGATGAGCACTGCCTGACTCTGTGACCCCGGGCAAACCTCTGCCCTCCCTGCCTCAGTGGTGTGTAATGTGGCAGCACTGACATCATTTCCCCACCTGACAAGCAGCTCTGCTCCCGAGGCCACTGGTGATGCGCACAGCCCAGCCACTGCCCCGGCTATAACACAGAGGTGCCAGAGGTACGTCAGAAGCCAGGTTATCACTGCCTTCTGGTGTCCTTTCAGACGTGGCCTGGATGACCCTGCGGAGTGAGTCCCCTCTGACACCCAGGGGACTGCCAGAAGCAGGGGTCAACATGGGACACGTGGTCTGGAACTCCGGCAGCAAAGGGGGTTGCAGGGATGACGTCACCACAGGACACTAACACGTCACTGTCAAGGCCAAGCTGAAAGCTCTCAAAGGCAGAAAGCTCAGTGTCAGGCACACCAGACAACTAAGGGGTGACCTTCAGAGATCTCGTGACACCTGAGAAGCCATCAGGACAAGAGCCCATCTGATAGGCGCACCATGGAACTAGCACACCACCAAAGGGTGACATTGGAGCCAGCTTGGCCACAGCACACCCCCACCCCTGCCTTGAGGAGAAGGCCAGTGGAAGGTGATGCGGAGAGCGGTGGGGGAGCTGGCCGGGCAGGCCCGACACTGGAGGCCACACTCAATGCAGACAGCTTGCCCACCTCACACCCTCACCCCTAGCATTGAGGAGAAGGCCAGTGGAAGGTGATGCGGAGAGCGGTACGTGGGTGCTGGCCCAGCAGGCCCCGTCACTGGGGGCCAAACCCACCGAGGCTCAGCGACAGCCAGCATGTCCACCTTGCACCCCTGCTCCCAACCTCTCAGAAGGCCAGTGACAAGCAGATGCAGAGAGCAGCAGAGATGCTGGCCTGCAGGTCCCTGTCACCCAGGGCTGTACCCACGAGGCTCAGCTGCAGCCAGCATGTCCACCTTGCACCCCCACCTCCAATGTCTCCAAGGGAGCCGACGGGAAGCAGATGCGGACAGCAGTAGGGGTTATGCAGGCCTCTGCCACCCTGGGCCACAACCAACCACAGCACAGTGTTTCTCCTGAGAACTAGTGTCCACCACGAAGGGGACAGAGCGATTCATTCACCACAAGGATAGAGGGGGCATTCACATCACCCAGCATCTTCGGTCCCCACAGCCACAAAATGCACTGATGCATGAGGCAGGAAGGGTGGCTATGAAAACACCATCACTGCAGCGGGGCAGGCCTCCTACTGCACCCACGAGCAGAGGGCCAGGCCAGGCCAGGGCTGACCCGTCAGGCACAGGACATGCAGCCCTCCACTCTGACAAGTTAGCCAGGTCGGACGCCAGCCGTCTCGGCTCCTATTTCTCTGCTGGATTTGATGACCTGCAGCAAAGGGCCACCCTGAACTCAGACAACAGTCACAACAAAGGGGTGTGACAAGGACAGGGTGCAACCCAGATCAGGAAGCATGAGGGCAACGGCTCCCTTCTTCAGTGCAGACAACGTTCTCAGCTCCTCACACCAGGCAGGCCTCCCGTCAGTCCCTGAGGACAGACTCCCCTCAGCCCCTCAGGACAGACACCCTCAGCCCCTCAGGACAGACTCCCCTCAGCCCCTCAGGACAGACTCCCCTCAGGCCCTCAGGACAGACCCCCTTGGTCCCTCAGGACAGACCCCCTCGGCCCCTCAGGACAGATTCCCCTCAGCCCCTCAGGACAGACACCCTCAGCCCCTCAGGACAGACACCCTCAGGCCCTCAGGACAGACTCCCCTCAGCCCCTCAGGACAGACACCCTCAGCCCCTCAGGACAGACTCCCCTCGGCCCCTCAGGACCGAGATCCTTTCTCAACCTGTGGTCCCGCGTGGGCCGATGACTCAGTGTTACAAAGCGCCTTAGCTCTCCCACTGTGTGGAGACAGCCCACTCTACAATCAGCCTCCTGTTCAGAGGCACCCACATTTCTAGCTCCTCTGTGACCAGCACCCCACTGCAGCCACCTCTCTCGGTGGCTCTGGGGGGCCCCTGGTGCTGCTCCTGTCACTTGTCACCTCGCATGCCCTGTCCAGTGCCCTCCGGTCTCGGAGGCTCTCCACTCACCGCACAGAGCACGTTCTGCCCCCACTCTTCCTGCTGGCAGGTCAGGAGGTCTCCCTCATCGGCCTCTGGGAAGGTTGGCTGTGAGCCTAGTGAGATGGTAACACCCACCGACAGCTTCACCCCGGGCTCATCTTCTCTGTAAGGTTCCTGACACCTCTGCACTCTTAGCAGGCTGTCTGCTTCCGCTGGTGAGCCACAAACCCTTCATCTGCACAGTGCCCCCATCACTGACCACATATGGGGGCCAGAAGGGCTGCCCTGGGTACACACAGCACCCCACGGCACAGGCTCGCTGGCTCTGCCATGCCGTCAGCTGGTCCTCCCTGCAGTCAGGCCTGTATCTGATCTGAGCGCCTCCTCAGGCCCTCACTCTGCCTGGCACTATAACACTGTGCTCCGTGCACAACTGAAGGGATGCTCTGATGGGCAGACTGCCCACGGACGCCGGTGCTCAGCACTGCAGCAGACACCCTGCTCAGCATGGGCCCCGAGATGGCGCTCCCTCCTCACGTCCCAGGACCAACCGGCAGGACAGTGAGTGGAGGAGGGCCGGGCACCCTCATGCCTGGGTCTCCACAGCAGGAAGCACGGGAGTGGGGGGTAGTGAGCAGAGGGAGGAGGGGAGATGTGGAGGGGGGCATTCCTCATGCCTATGTCTCCACAGCGCAGAGTACAGGGGACAGTGATCAGAGATCGGTGAGGTGGAGATGGGCACCCCTCATGCTTATGTCTCCACAGCTCAGAATATGGGGGGTTAATGAGCAGAGGGGAGAGGGGAGATGTGGAGGGGGGAATTTCTCATGCCTAAGTCTCTACAGCACAGAGTACAAGCAGCAGGGGGCGATGTGGAGGTGGCGTCTCCACAGCACAGAGTACGGGGCGCAGAGAGCAGGGGAGAGGAAGACACAGCCCCAGGTGGGGTCTCCACGGCACGGAGCACAGGGGCTCTGTACAGGGTGGGGTTCAGAAAGTCATAAAGAGAAACGCGCAGGCAGATGCAAAGCCAAAGTTGCACAGGAATCAGTTCACAGACAACGTCACACTGAGTGGGGGTGCTCTGCCCTCTAACTGCCAGCTGGCGGGCTGGGAGCACCCCCTGGGCACACACTGAGGCCTGCTCCGTGTAAAGGAGGCTGTGAGGAGGGCGGGGCTGCTCTCAGACTGAACTAAACAAAAAGAATCCCCTTCAACTAACAGCCATCCTTGGGGGGGTGGAGAGTGTTTCACAGATTTAGCAGAAGATAGAAGAGTGAAGAGAAGTTCTTAGGAGTCAAAGGAAGAGACATGATGTGGGCACCACAGCACAAGGAGACACAGGGGCTGAAGGCAAACTGCCCGCTCTGACGCCGGGGCCAGTCTGCACCCTTTTCCGCCCTGCTCCTTTCAGACCTTTCATAGTCACGCCTACACGCACACATGTGCGCACACACATGGACATTTGTGATTTATGAAGTATGACTTCCAAGCACAGACAGGGCAGTGTACAGACCTCCCCTTATTCATGACTCCACACCCACAACCGTCAGTCTCCAGCCAACCCTGCGTCACTTCCTACCTCCCAGCACCCCAGCACGTGTTGCGTCATCAAAGCAAATCCCACATGTGGTGGCCAGCAATGACAACACATGCTTTCTAGAGCTTGAGAGCTAAGCAGTCTCTCCAGAGGTACAATCACAGTGCCATTAACACCGTCAAACAAGGACCACTAACAGGAAGCCGTAAGACAACCAAGCCCTTCTCAGAATTGCCTGGTCTACCCCAGCTCCAATGACGTCCACAGGCTGCACGCAGCAGCCATTCCTCTCAGGCCTCTTAGCCCCCTGGTCGCCCCTCATTATTCCCACACTGGTGTCTTGTCACCAATGTATAAAAAACAAAAATCCTCACAACTGTGTACGACAACCAGCATCAAGAGAAACGGGAAAAGGATAGCTGTTGCCGAGGGTTTCATTTCACTTTGATCCACAATCAACACCCACAGTACCAGCCAGCAGTCAAGAAATCAAAAGATACGTTGCACTGGGAAATCTGCTGTGAAGGACTTTTCCACGGTGCTGAACAGCAAGGATGCCACTCTGAGGACTGAGGTGTTTCAGCCCCACCCCACGGTATTTTTCATTATCTCACATGCACAAAAAACGAGGCAATTCATAGCAAAGGCTGAAGCAAAATCAATGCCTTCAAATCTCAGTGTCAGTGAGGAACATACTTGGGACACCTTGGGGGCACTAGTCCGGGAGAGAGGTACCCTGCTTGGTAAAGCGGAGGGTAAGGAAAAGGCGAAGATCTTCAACGAGACAGACCGACGCACAGGTGCGATGGAGGGCAGAGGCCGTGAGGATGGTGTGGGCGCAGGGTGGCTGGGTGTCAGGGCCACCAGGACAAGACCTCACCCCAGGTGCCACAGAACCCGGCCATCTGTTCTGCAGGAAGCCCACGTTCCCAACCTTGCTGCTTTCACATCCATGTAAGGTCTGTGCTGCGTCCCTTCCCTGGTATTCTCCATAAGCTGGATTTCAAGTGAGAAGCTCAACAAATTCAGATGGGATGTCTTCATTTTGAAAGCAGCAGCTGGGGTGGAGCTGTGTGCGTCCTCTGAGCTCCCATCATGAGACGCTGATGTGTGCCAGTCTGTCTGCGATGTGATGCTTGTTTAGGGGACCAGGTGTCGTCCACTCGGGCCACCCTCACCGCTTCCCTCCGTGCTCTCTGCTGCGCCCACTCCAGGAACCCATACTCCTGCGCTTGTAACTGTGCTTCCTGGACAGCGACGTGATGACAAAGTCACAGAGCACCGGAGGGCCCCCCGTGACCTCCAATGGTGAGCCACAGCCAGCATGTCACCTCAGAGTAACTACAGATTGCTGGGCTTGGCAGAAGCATCGTCATTCTGCTACTACTCGTTTCCAGTGCCCACCTGTTGTTGTTGTTGTTAGGTGCTGTCAAGCTGCGTGGGACTCACAGCAGCCGTGTGAGTAACAGATCTGAAGCCCGGCTGCTCCTTCATGTCTGACACATCCGAGTCCATCGCTACACTCACTGTGTCAGCCCGTCTTTGAAGGTCATCGTCTCTTTTGCAGACCCTCCACCTCTCCAAGCATGGCATGCCTCCACAAGGAACAGACTCTCCTAGCAACAAGCCCAAAGGATGTCAGACGAAGCTTCAGCATCTTTGCCTCCAAGGAGCATGCTGGCTGCATCTGTACAATGCATGTCTGTCTGTTCTTTAGGCGGTCGGTGTGCTGTTCAGTACTCTTTCTCCAGCACCACAGTCAAAGGTGTCAGTTCTTCTCCTGTCACCCTTACTCACTGTCCAGCTCTCAGATGCATAGCAAGGGACTGAGAAGCCCGTGGCCTGCGCAGCCACACCTTATCTTGAAAGTGACAGCAGTGGCCTTCAATTCATTATTCTGTCCATCATTCTGCTCAGTGAGAGGCCCAGAAACTGGGCTTGGGACAGGGCCTCAGTCTCGCATTCTGACAAGATGGCGTGGACGCCAAGGCAGATGCTTCTCTAAAAATGATCCAGTTTCTGTTAATGAGAGCCAGTGTGGGGACACGCTGGGGTGCCAGCATGCTGGGGTGCCGATCTGCCAAGACGGCTGCTTCTGGGAGACGGTGGTTTCTGGGGGTGGGGGCCGTGGGCAGAGTGCAAAGGTGAGGCTTCGTCCTCCAAGGACACGAGCCCCTTGTAGAATCACTGCGAGTGTCTTAATCCTTAAAGAGTAAATCTATTTCTACTTTTCCTCCTTGGATTCCTTAGTGCATATGATTATCTTTTCTCTCCGTCAAAAGGTTTGGTTCCAGTAACATTATCCTAATTACTTATTTGCTTTATCCTAATATATGTCTGTGTAACTATGCATTTTGCTGTGTGTACGTAAATAACAGTTTCAAAATAGCACTGCTAGTAGTGTTAACAACGTGGTTATTCAAAAGAGCCCACGTTTCCCCTTCTGTTGGTAGTTCTTCTTGGGTTGTGCACGTGTATGACTGGAAATGGGCTTCCTATTCTAAGCCAATCACTGCCTGGACACGGAGCCCAGGCACACTCACCGTCCCCGTGGCGATCCTGACTCAAGGTCCCTGCAGGACACAGCAGAGCTGCCCCTCAGGGAGCCCAAGGCTGGGATCTTCACAGAAGCCGACTGCCTCCTCCTTAACCTACAGAGTAGCTGGTGTGTGTGAACCCAGGAACTGTGGGTTAGCAGCACTTTAACCACTGCATCACGAGGCTTCCTTCCATACGATCTCTACAGGCAACCCTCCCAGATGATGGGGATTCAGCCCCAGACCACAGCAGTAAAGGAGAGTCACCGTGAAGCAAGGCTCCTGACTTTGTTTCCCAGGGGAGATAGTTACTTTTATGCTACACTATCAACAGCTTGTAGTATGCAGATGATATAATGTTGCCTGCTGAAAGTGAAGAAGACTTGAAATCCTTCCTGCAGGAGGTCAAAGGTTACAAAGTTTCCAAAAGAGGTTACAGCTCAACATCAAGAAAACAATTATTCTCACCACTGGACCAATACACAACATCATAACAGATGGAGAAAAGACCGAAGTTGGCAATGATTTCATCTTAATTGTATCCACAATCAAGAAGTCTGGTACCAAAAGTTAGGAAATCAAAAGGCATGTTGCACTGGGAAGGTCTGCAGTCAGGGATCTCTCCAAAGTGCTGAAGGGCAACGATGTCAGTTTAAAGACTAAAGTGCACTCGATCCAAGCTATGGTTTTTTAAAAGTATTTGCTATGTATCTGAAGTTGGACAATGCATAACGATGGCAGAAGAAAAACTGACACCATTAAGCTGTGGTGTTGGAGAAGAGCACTGAACATCCATGGACAGCCAGGAGAACAAACAAGTGCCTTTTAGAGAGGGAGCAGTCAAAGTGCTCCTGGGAGGTGAGGAAGACAAAACTTCATCTCACGTACGTCAGTCACATTGCTAGGAGAGGCTATTCCTAGGAGAGGGACTTCACCCTTGGAAAGGCAGAGGAGAGGAAAGACCCTCAACAAGTGGGACTGACACAGTGACTGCAGTGATGGGCTCGAGCGTGTCAGAAATTGTAAGGATGGCACACGTAGGAGGATTCACAGGGCCGCTATGGATGATAATCTCACTGTCACCTAACCACAACAGACCAGAGAGGCTCAGGAAACATAGAAGGCCAGATTCACACAGCTGTTCGTAGGGTTGGTGTGACTCACAGGGGACCCAATTGCTCCTAACACCAATATGGTCCAGGGGGGGAGCTCTGCTGCTAACCTGAAGGCTGTACTCTCTGAGGGTTCAAATCCACCAGCAGCTGCACAGAAGGAAGGTGGGAAATCTCCTCTCCTGCTATTTACAGACTGAAACCAAGCAGGGGCTCTGCTAGGAGTTAGCTTTTTTTTTTTTTAGGAGTTAGCTTTGACTCAACAACAAGGAGTCAATGACATTGTGTGCAGTCTATTAAAGAAGCCCCAGAGTAATATACGGAGCTGCTAACCAAAGGGACAGTGGTTCGAATCCACCAGCTGCTGTGCAGGAGAATGGCCGAGCGGCCCGATGGAGGTCGCCATGAGCCACAAGCGCCTTGCCAGCAGTGAGTGTTGAGTGTGTGGCAACATCACAACAAGTGTGAAATGCTGCAAGAATTAAAACAGGGACAGGGATGGAAAGTGAGCAGGTGCTGCTGGGAAAGCAGAACAAACATCCGTGAGAAAAGTCAACAGGCGTGAATGAAAGCCAGCCAGTCTCCCTTCCCCGGATCCCTGGCACAGGCCCTGCCCCCAGGTCTGCAGGCCTCAGCTCTCCTGCCACTAACCTTTCCTTCACACTGGGGCTCCAGGTCGTCTTATCACCAAGGATTTAGATGTCTATGGTTAACACTGATTTCTACTGCCAACTGGCTCTCTTTAATTAACTTATTACACTTTTCGCTGAAATTTTTTTATTCTGTATATTATCACTATATGCAGAACAGATCATCCAGGAGGCTGGGCTCTATGAGGAGAAATGTGGGGTCAAGATTGGTGGACAATTTATCAACAATCTGCGTTATGCGGATGACACAACCCTGCTTGCTGAAACTGAAGAGGACCTGAAGCGCCTGCTGCAGAGGGTCAAGGACTGCAGCCTCCAATATGGATTGAGGCTCAATGTCAAGAAGACAAAGATTCTCACCACTGGACCAATTGGCAGCATCAGGATGGATGGTGAAGAGATTGAGATTGTACACAGCTTTAGTTTGCTTGGCTCCACAGTCAACACTCTTGGCACCAGCAGCCAGGAAATTAAAAGGCGCATTGCCATGGGAAAGTCTGCTGTTAAGGACCTCTCCAAAGTACTGAAGAGCAATGGTGTCTCTCTGGAGACTAAGGTGCGTCTGATACAGGCCATGGTCTTCGCAATCACTTGTTATGTGTCAGAGAGTTGGACAATGACCAAGGAGGATAAAAGAAGAATCGATGCCTTTGAGCTGTGGTGCTGGAGAAGAGTATTGAGAATAAAATGGACTGCTAGGAAAACAAACAGATTTGTCCTGGAAAGGGTTAAACCAGGTGGCTCCTTGGAGGCAAGGATTCTGAGGGGTGGCGCTCAACAGCGGACTTTTCAATGAGCTATCACACGCTTTAACCGCTCATCCAGGATGGAAACTTCAAGCAGAAATCAGTAACTATACGAAAACAGCCATCTAATCTGTGGGTAATGAAAAAAAGTTTCTCTGGTCTCTATTCCACTTTTAACTCTCATCTTCCTTTGATGCTTCTTGCACCACTCAAGACTGTATTCAAGACTTTGCCCACAGAACTCTCCAGTGCTGTGACTCAAGGCCTGAATTCGTTCGTCAGTTCTTTCACCTGCCAAGTGCTGCCACGTCCTTCTCTCTGAGGTTTCTGACTCCAGCACCTTGCACATTTCATTACAATCCACTGCTTTGTCCTCTCGAGCTGCCTTTTGAAATCGGTTCCGCTTTCTCACATCAGCATTCCTTCCCGAACCATTTCAGGAAGCAGCATATGATCAAACCCCAACAGTAATGAAGGAAGAGGCCCAAGCTGCACTGGAGGCTCAGGCAGGAAACAAGGCTGCAGGGACTGATGGAATGCCAGCCAAGTGAGGACCCTCAGGAAAGACGCCACCCTGGACGTGCTCACCCGTCTCTGCCAACAAAACAGCTACCTGGGCAAATGGCTGCGAGAGATCTGTGTTTGTTCCCGTTCCCAAGAAGGGAGATCTAACAGCCTGTGTAAATTATCTAAAGCCAACATTACCATCACAAGCATTTCACCCACCTCCTAAATAACTGCCTGCAGAAACGATGAACTTTGATAAGTGTCGATAGTTGCAGAGGGGCTTCAGGCCTTTTGTTCATAGGGTCACTGGGAGGCTTGCTCAACTCGAAGGCAATCAACAACATCACAGGCAAGTAAAACGTTCAAGATTACTCAAGAAACAGCCAGAAATTGAAGCTGGATTTAGAAGGGCCATGATAGCACAGCCAATGAGGGATGGATCTTAGCTGAAACCACAGAATACAAAAAAACCACGTGTACTTGTGTTTTATTGATCATGCAAAGGTGTCTCATAAGAGACCATTTGCACAGTGAGAAGGACGGGACTCACGGACACTTCACTGTGCTCATGTCCAGCTGTACCTAGAACATGAAGCAGCTGTTTATACAGAACAAGAACTGGTGCCTGTGAACCGTGCTGTTGGAAGAGCACTGAATGTGCCCTGGGCTGACGCTGACTTCGGCTCTGGGTTCCAGCATCTCGGAGATGATGGGGATGGCACAGGACAGGGCAAGGTTCAGGCTGGCTGTTCACAGGGTTGCTCATGGCTGAACTTAACCAATGACACCAATAACAACAATCATTGCTATGGATTGCATCTCACTGTCAAGACAAGAAAAATCCTTACCAACTGGTCTGATAGGCAACATCATGATAGATGGAGAAAACACTGAAGATGTCAACAATTTCCTCTTATTTGGAACCACAATCAATCAACACCCTTGGTACCAGCAGTCAGGAAATCAGGAGACATATTTCACTGGGAAAGTCTGCAGTCAGGGACCGCTCCAAATTACTCAGGAGCAATGATGTCCGTTTGAGGACTAAGGTACGCCTGATTCAGGCCACGGTCTTTTCAATTACTTGCTCTACATCTGGAAGCTGGACAAAGAATAAGGAAGACAGAAGAACTAACGCCTTTGAGCTGTGGTATAGGAGAAGAGCAGTGAACATCCCATGGGTGGCCAAAAGAACAAACAAGTACGTCTTGGAGAAAGTGCAGTCAGGTGCTCGTTGGAGGCAATGATGGTAAAGGTCTGTCTCACACGCTTCAGGCATGTTGCGAGGAGGGCTTTTCCTTGGAGAGGGACCTCACGCTGGGAAAGGCAGAGGGTCTGTGAAGGAGAGAAAGACCCTCAGGGAGACGGAGTGACGCAGTGACTGGTGCAATGGCTCTAGTGTGCCAGGAAGTGTGAGGACGGCACAGGACAGGATCCGGCTGCTGTCCACACGGTTACTATGGGCCGTGACTCAACAGCACCTAACAACAACAATCCTCTACATCTCACTTTTGGGGAAAAGAAGTACAGCTAAAAACCACTTGCCTATGCTCGTATTCCAACTAGATACTGTGTTAATACCATAAACAACAAAACAGGATCTATTTCTAAACCTTTGAAAGCACAAAACGAGCAACAGAACAAGCTGAGGTGCACACCCGTCCTCCACGCAAGGTCAAGGTGTCCTCCGGGGCACCCCTCGCCCACAGCGGCCCGCCCCCAGCCATCCCTGCGGGTCTGTGACGCCCACAGCTGTGTCCTTCAGGTCTGCAGTTGTAGGTAAAGGGAGGCTTCGGGTCAGTGCTCACCACGGCCTGTTTTCGGTCAGCACACTGCTCCTTATCTGTCTGCCCGGGGCGCAGAGCCACAGGCCACCGTTACTTCTCACCACAGTTCCCTCACCCCAGAGCTGACAGAGAACAGGTAGGCTTCCCTCCTGCTCTACCGTTGGCAGTAGGACTGCTGGGAACCACACACACACCTTCCAGGGCCAAGGACCTGTGCCACACTCAGCATCCTCTGCAGGACTGGGCACGCACAGATGGCCAGCCGCCCCCGGGACCTGCAGGTCAGTGCATCTGGGCAGGTGCTGGACAGCTACGACCCCTCCTCCGTGCTCCCCCACCTCCATGTTCGCTCACCTCTGTGCTTCTCAACCTCTGAGCTCCCCATCTGTGCTCCCCCACCTCTGTGCTCCCCACCTCTGTGCTCCCCACCTCTGTGCTCCCCCACCCCTGTGCTCCCCACCTCTGTGCTCCCTCATCCCTGTGCTTCCCCACTTCTGTGCTCCCTCACCTCTCAGTTCCCCACTTCTATGCTCCCCCACCTCTGTGCTCCCCCATCCCTTTGCTCCCCCATCTGTACTCCCCACCCCTGTGCTCCCCCACCTTTGTGCTCCCCCTCCTATCAGCTCCTCTACCTCTCAAGCTCCCTCACCTCTGTGCTCCCCCACCCCTGTGCTCCTCCATCCCGTGCTCCCCACCTCTGGCCTTGTGTAAAGACATGAACAGGGTTGGAAATGCCAGGTTTGATCCCCATGAAGCACAGTAAGGGTTCAACTCCATCTGGTGGGCAGTGGGGACCACAGAAGGCTATCAGGTAGAAGAGGACAGCACACGCCTGTGTCCCTGGGACAAGACACTGACCAGTGGATACAGGAAGTGTCACAGGACCCTGCTGCCTCGGGGAAGCCAGGGACACTGCTGATCATCAAACAGAATTCCAGACAAGCTACCATTCAAACGTGTCGAGAAGGGAGGAGACTGAGCGTCTGAGTCTGCTTTCCCAAACCTGCACAGAGACGTGAATTACCCACTTGAATGCATGTGGCGGAAAACGATGAGAGGCACCTTCTCTCCACAGAAAGACTTCAGAGTCTCCTGGCAAGGGTTAAGATGTGGCATTAACACAGCAGCTCCCAGCATCCCGAGTTGTCATGGTGACATTTCCAGACAGAAATCACTGATACAGCCAGCCCTCTCACGCAAGTCGGGTGGACCGTCAGAGGAGACTTAAACTGCATCAGCGGTCCCAGTGAGTCCATCAGCCACCACAGCCCTGAGGGTGAGGGGTCTGGCTTGTAGTGACCCTGAGCAGAGTGGAAGTGACCTGTAGAGTCTCCAAGGAGTCCATCAGCCACCACCGCCCCGAGGACAAGGTGGGTCCAGCACACAGTGACCCTGCAGACAGGGAGAACTGCCCCACAGGGTCTCTGAGGAGTCCATCAGCCGTGAGGACAAGGGGGCCCCAGTGTGCAGTGACCCTGCAGACAGGACAGAACTGCCCCACAGGGTCAGCTCCAGCAGTGAGAACTCCGCAGGAATGGGTCCTGTGGTCAACGTTTTGTTTGGATTTTTACAATGAAACACCGACTTCAGATGTGCCAGAAGGTCCCAGAGCGCCTGGGATCTGCATGTCTCCTTCTCCCCGCCTGCCCGATGGACTCAGTCTGGCTGCCCTCACTGCGTGGTGAGGACCATGCCAGCTCCTACCTCCCTGGCCCCCTCGGCCCATAGCTGTCAGTGGACACACCATGAGCTCACCAACACTCGGCGGAAAGATGTGCTGCGTGGACAGGGGCGGGGTAAGGGGGTCGTGTCCTGACATGGCCCTGGGGCTGGGTCTTCTTTGCTGGGGTTCTGTCATGTCCGAGGCACTGAGGCGGCAGGATGAGGGCCCCCCTGTGCCAATCCAGTGCCGACAGCACAGAGTGGACTGGGCCGCGGCGCATGCACAGGGCCTGCCCTGCTTGGCAGGCACTGCGGGACGAGGCCGTGGGCTCCAGAGCTTCCTGGGCCGTGTCCTCGCCACGCCTGCACCTTCAAATCTGCACTCAGGAGCCTCTCAATAACACTTTTCCTGGAATAATTTGTTATCCATCATTTTTATGATGGCATTAAATTTTAAGAGAGGATTGAGAGGGATAGAAAATCTATTGCATCTTCCAGCCCCAAAAGAAAGCCTTTAATAAATTTAGAACTTTTAAGTTTTACATTCAAACGTGACCCCAAGGCCCCAGCTGTGCCTGAGCCATCTGTCTGTCTGTCTGACTACGCGGGAACGGGGCTCTCGTGCTCTCGGCTGCAGACAGGCAGAGGAGCCTGTCCCGTCCTCCCAGCAGACTGGATGCAGCACAGTGTAGACCGAGCCAGGAGGCTGGGACAGTGCACTCAGCTCCGCAGGAACAAAGTGTGGGCCCAGAGGACACAGGTGAGGCAGAGAGACAGGCCCAGCCAAGCAGCCAGCCACACACAGATGCCAATACCGGCAGTGGACAAAAGATCCCACCTGCAAAGTGGCTCCAGGTTTGAGCAGTGAGGCTTGGAGGTGAGGCAGTGGCACCCACTGGGCCCAGTCTGTGAACACAGCACTGGGGGACAGAGGAGGGGGCCCAGCATGTGAACACAGCACTGGCGGACCGAGGGGGGTGCCCAGCACATGAACACAGCACTGGAGGACAGAGGTGGGGATCTAGCATGTGAACACAGCACTGGGGGACAGAAGAGGGGGCCCAGAATGTAAACACAGCACTGGAGGACAGGGAAGAGGGTGCAGTACATGAGCACAGCACTGGGGGACAGAAGAGGGGGCCCAGCATGTGAACACAGCACTGGGGGACAGAAGAGGGG
>NW_006399814.1:6023200-6045308 GCF_000299155.1 Elephantulus edwardii
AGCACGTGAACACAGCACTGGGGGACAGAAGAGGGGGCCCTAGCATGTGAACACAGCACTGGGGGACAGAAGAGGGGGCCCTAGCAAGTGAACACAGCACTGGGGGACAGAGGAGGGGGCCCAGTAAGTGGACAGAGCATGCATGCTCCCTGAGAACCACACCTGGCAGCCCACCTCTAACCAAGCAATTCTGGGACCAGGCACACACCGATGAAAGCCGGTGACAGTCAGATGGAGATAACAACAGGATGAACATGACACCAGGACTGTCATAGAAGCAGCCCACCTACCTCGAGGACAGTGTAAGAAAAGGACTTTAGACTGGTCCATCTTAAAGCAGGGAGAACAGAAGCTGGGGTAATGAGCCATGAGCTGACCCCCAAGAAACAAACTGTTAACCGACATGACAAAGTGCAACCTCTGAAATGTGTACACCAAGAGGTAAGGGGAGAAGGAAGGAGGGCACCCAGAAAAGAGGATATGAGACACAGGCAACATATGATGGGATGTAACTGAGTGCGCCCCACCGTACTCGCTTCATGACAGGCCTAAAGATTCGGCCGCCAGTGGACAGCATGCCAGCCTGCTCCTTCGAGCATCGGCATCCAATTTTGCAAACTCACTTAACAAAGCCTCACTCACGCTAACCTGAGCTTGGACTGGATTTCTCGAGCGCTTGTCAAGTCACTGCTCAGGGTAACTTAGCGCAAACTCACAGGGCGGGGGTAAGGCAGCCCCGTTTCTAAGTTCTCCCCTTCCCAGGAGATCGAACACAAACCGTTCACGTCAGGGACTTATACCAGCTCTGTTATCAAGAGGAGCAGAGACAGAGCCCTGGGTGCTGACAGCACTTCCCACATAGGAAACTGCAGGGGCGGAGTGGCCACTAAAGGGACATCAGCTGGCCACGCCTGCCGGGGCAATGGGAAGCCCTCCTCCTCATCCCAAAGTGGTCAGGCTCCCTCAACTCAGCCAGGGCCCTTTTGCCACTAAATTTTCAGAGGCTCAGCAGCCACCTCAGTGTACCCCCACCTTGGCACCCCGCCCCCCGACACACTCCACCCAATTCTGACCAGGGCTCGTAGAGATGAGTGGACACCTGGATCTGATTAGCCACGTGACACATGGTCTGCAGGTCCCACCCAGCAGGTCTGCACCTCGTGCCCAGGCTGGAGTTTAATGGGCTTGTCAGGAAGGGGGACAAACCGCCCCACACTGTCCTACAGATGGCCACATCCAGATGAGGACCTGAATAGTCATGTTCACTAAGGACTGCTGGCCAGTTTCCCTCTGCTCTGGACACATCGAGACCACTGGGAAGCCTCCCAGGCTGTCAAGACCAGCAGGACCATGATGGGCGGCTGGTGGGGAGCGCCACGCGGATGCAGACAGTGGGAGCAGGTGAAGGTCCAGGGTTAGCTCTGAGTGTGGACAAAGAATGCCTGAAGTGGACTGTGCTGCCCACAGAAGCCAAGCCGGCTGACCTGAGGAAGACCGACGAGGGCCACACTGGGCTAGTCTGGAAGGATCTGGAAGGATCTACTAGGAAGCAGAGCGCACATGTGATGCCACAGAGGCCCAGCTGTGAGTGAGACTCTAAGTCAGCTCTCTCCTCCACAGTCTCCAGGTGTGTGGCTGCAGGTGGGCACGAATGCCACACACCGGCGAGGATGCCAGGAAGAGTGCACAGGCAGGTGGGAGCTTGGCCGCGGGTGGGCAGTAACGCCACGCTCTGACCGCACCGGCAGGTGGGAGCTCGGCTGCAGGTGGGCAGTAATGCCACGCTCTGACCACACCGGCAGGTGGGGAGCTCGGCTGCAGGTGGGCAGTAACGCCACGCTCTGACCCCCCGGCAGGTGGGAGCTTGGCCGCAGGTGGGCGGTAACACCACGCTCTGACTGCACCGGCAGGTGGGAGCTTGGCCGCGGGTGGGCAGTAACGCCATGCTCTGACCGCACCGGCAGGTGGGAGCTCGGCCGCAGGTGGGCGGTAACACCACGCTCTGACCGCACCGGCAGGTGGGAGCTTGGCCGCGGGTGGGCAGTAACGCCATGCTCTGACCCCCCCGGCAGGTGGGAGCTTGGCCGCAGGTGGGCGATAACACCACGCTCTGACTGCACCGGCAGGTGGGAGCTTGGCCGCGGGTGGGCAGTAACGCCATGCTCTGACCGCACCGGCAGGTGGGAGCTCAGCTGCAGCCTCTGGCACATGCTGCTCCCTCACTGACCACAGAAGGCCACTCACAGTTCTGAGGAGCAAAGCTGTCACTTTGATGACTAAGGTGACGACGCCACCTCGATGTTTTCAACTGACTCATGTACAAGCGAGTGCTGGCGGTGAAAAGGAAGATGAGGAAAGTGAGGTGGCTGGATGATGACACAACGGGAAACAACAGGATACAGAACAAAGCACCAGAAAAAGGGCGAAGGAGCCTGAGATGAAGGGCAGTGCACGCCGCAGGGGCCAGCTGGTGGGGCCTTGACTCACCTGTTTCCTAAAGGTCACCAGGAAGGTCAAGATCCAGAAAGCGACCTCATGGTTGGGAAAGTGCCCGCTCAGTGTAACTGCCCATCACCAAGGGGTCCAGGCCCGGCAGCGATGATGGCAACACGGAGCGGGCAGTGCTACATTCTGCCGGCATGGTGCTCCCAGGATCGCAGCAATGTGACAGCAACTGAGAACAGCTGCTGCTGTCACTGTCCCTGTCGGTTCAGGTCTCAGCTCCTAAGATGGTTTTAAGGCCCTCATCTACAAAAGCCACGCCTGAGTATGAAGTCCAAGGTCACAAACAAGACTGCTACTTCCATCAGGAGCTCGGGTGGCGGAGCCTGGTGGGTGCTGCACTGCTAACTCAAAGCTCATCCCTCTGCAGAGGTTCAAATCCACCAGCCACTCCACGGGAGACGGCTGAGCAGTCTCCTCCCATTCAATGTATAATCCCAGAAACCTGCTGGAGGGTGAGCTATGAGTCAATTCCAGTTCAGGGAAATGTTTACACTTTTCTATTGTCGTCAGATGTCATCCAGTCTATTCCAATTGATCATGACCCATGGACTCTGGTGGCTTAGCGGTAAGGGACCACGCTGCCGACCCCAAGGCAGGCTGTTGGAATGCAGGCAGCTGCTCTGTTGGAGATGCATGGGCAGTCTCCTCCTGCATGATTCACAGCTTCCGGAAACCTCCTGCAGGGGTCAGCCCCCATGACACATGCCTCCGTTCTGACTGTCCTCAGAGCCACTGCAGGGTCAGCCGTGGGTCGGTTCTGACCGGTGACGCACAACAGCAGAGAGGACAGAATGCTGTCATCCGGGACCAGCCTCAGAGCCACTGCTGTGTCTGGGGCCTTCCTGAAGTCACCCCATCAACCCCTCTCACTGAGGACCTCTCTGCTGACCCCCCACAGCAAGCATGATGTCCTCCAGGGCTGGGCCCCGATAACATGCCCCAAGCCCATGGGATGAAGTCACATTACCCTCGCTTCGAAGGGGCACACTGGCTGTACCCACAGATGCCCAGAATGCAAGGACTGGGTCATGTGAAGTGTATAGAACTAGCAGGCAGCCCATCTTTACCTGCCCAGTACCGATGGGGAGGTCAGTGCTGGCTCAGCCCTATGCTGGGCATCGTGCCAGAAAGCACAGCGATGCCCAGGCCTGCAGGTCTAGTAGAAGTGGACATGTCTACACAGAGGCTCGCCTAACCATCGGCCTGATGTGAGAACTGGGAGCAGAGCTGAATCCGCACGGAGGATGGAGCAGGGGACACACTCGCTGGGGCTCTGTCCACAGGGTGGGCTAAGGCTATGCCCTTCCAGTAAGTCAGAGCTGGACGCAGAGGCCCTTCAAGGCACAACCAGAAGCTCCTTTCAAGGGTCAGCAAAAGAGAAGACCCTCAAAATGGGGGGACCCAGAGACAACAATGGGCTGGAGCAGGACAGGGATAGGGAGGACGGGGACGGTGACAGAGGACGGGGAGGGTGAGGATGGAGGACAGGGATGGTGATGGAGGGAGCAGGAAGGGGCAGGTCTACACCTGCTGTTTACTGGGTCGAACTAACAACACCCCAGATCCAATCAGCAGAGATGACACTCAGAACCGGGGTGCTCTTCTGAAACCCTTCCCATTTGTGCTGAAGACCAAAAATCGCAGTTGGTAATTTTGCCAAATTAACTCCTTTAAAAACTTGTTCTTGCAACTCTCGTTGCATGATTAGGTTTTGCAACAGGAGTTATTTTCACAATATACAACATAATCAGCCACTTAGCGTCACAAGGAAATTAGTAAGTCTTTCAGAATTGCTGGAAAACAGCCCCTTGCGGGATTTACGGACTATCCCGGACCCAAAACAGGGCCCTGCTGCCTCAGTGAACGACATCCAAGACAAACGGACAGCCACAAATAATATGTCTAATTACGCAGTCAACTAACTCTCGCCTTCACCTTTTGAATTTCTAAGTGCCTGAGCTCATGTATCATTTTAATTATTTCCCCAGCTCGCTCCCAGGGAAGCTGCGCATTCATTAATGGGCAATAAGAGGCTGCGGCATTGTTCCCCGCAATCCAGCCGGCCTCATTTGCATGTCGCCCTGACTCTGAACAACAGCACTGCTGAGGCTCTGACACGGGCTGTCAGCTCATTAGAGGGGACACAACCACATCCACTACCACAGATACTCATCAGTTCTTATCCTTGGTGCGATGCTGCCCGTGAGCAGGGATGCCTCTCGTCCCGGCCACTTCGTGAGAAGCCCTGGCTGAGAGGACTGTCCAGGCGGGGATGGATCTCACTGGGAAAGGGGTTGTGGACACAGCCACTCTCCTCCCAGGAAGGAAGGGCCATGGTCATTGCTGGGTATCTAGTGCTGGGACACCAAAGAAAGGGCTGTCCTGCGGGCAGGCACTGGCTTGGTTCCCTCAATGGGCCAAGGGCAGAAGGGCCTATAGAACTGTCCTCTAAAGATGCAGGCCCACATGGAGAGGCCACCAGACCAGGGCCAGCGGGGCTCACAGCAGGGGCCTGTCTGGGAGAGAAGCAGACTCGATCCCCACGTATGACTTCTGTTACCAGAACCACCTCTGTCCACTTCTAGCAAAGGCCACGGGTAGGGAGTCTAGAGCCCACCAGCTCAAGTGTCCACTGGGCACTCTCTACAGCTCTGCCCAAACTCAGGTGTCTGTCTGGGCCCTGCACTGTCCAGGTATCTGTTTCCCTAGGCCCCTCACAGTCCAGGTGTCTGTCTGGTGTCCTTACTGTGCAAGTGTCTGTCTGTCTGGGGGCCTCAGTTTCCAGGTGTTTGCCTGTCTATCTGGGGCCCTTAGTAACCAGGTGTCTGTCCAGGCCCTCACTGTTCAGGTGTCTGCCTGGAGTCCTTACTGTTCAAGTGTCTGTCTGTCTGTCTGTCTGGAGCCCTCACTGACCGGGTGTCCAGTCAGCACCTGATGGACTGAAAGCCCCTCCAAGGCCGTGGAGATCCTCCAGCGGGCAGCAGCAGATCATCTGTCCCTGTGGCAGGGTAGACAGAAGCCAAACCTGGCCATGCTGTCTGTGTCCCCAGCAGTTCTGGGGTGGCAAGAGGAACACAGCAGTGTGTGTCTGCTCCAGCACCTGGTCACCTGCCTGTCGGTCTGTCCGTCCCTCCCCGAGCCCTAGCAGGACAGACGGGCTCTACCCGTGGCCCTGTACTCTGTGCTGGCAGGACTAGGAGTCCTTCAGATAAGCCTGCAGGACACGTCAGGAAGGACACAGGCCACACCCAGCATCCATCCAATGGGCTCACGTGTCTCTCTGTTCTCCAGGTCCATGATGCACCGTTCCCACCTCATCACGGGATGAACAACCAGGGAGGACTCACAATCTCAATCAACGCTGAAATCAGGGGGCTTCTCTCTGCCTCCAACTCAACATCAAACAAAAGCAAGGACCTGGAACCCCGAGATCACGGCCCATGATGCCTAACAGGATGGAAGGAACCCACCCCAGATCAGCCCTCATCCAGACAGACAGTGCGAGACGTGAAGGCTAGGACAGAGGACAACCACACACACACACACACCCTGGACACAGCGCTTACCCCAAACAACCCCAGGGAGGGCAGGAAGGAGGGGCAGGGAATCAGGTGGACCTCGGAGGGAGTGGGACCAGTACTGTCACCCCAAAGAGGGGGCGACACATGCCGGGGAACAAAATGCACAAACTTTTCAATGGAAACTAATGTGCTTTGCAAAGTTTCATTCAGATGACAGTAAAGCTGCTAAGCCGGACGGGACAGTGTGAGGACACAGGACGGGGCAGTGTGAGGTCACAGGACGGGGCAGTGTGAGGTCACAGGACGGGGCAGTGTGAGGATGGAGGACGGGACAGTGTGAGGTCACAGGACGGGACAGTGTGAGGACGGAGGACGGGGCAGTGTGAGGTCACAGGACGGGACAGTGAGGTCACAGGACGGAACAGTGTGAGGTCACAGGACGGGACAGTGTGAGGTCACAGGATGGGGCAGTGTGAGGACAGGACAGTGTGAAGACACAGGACGGGGCAGTGTGAGCACACAGGACAGGACAGTGTGAGGACACAGGACGGGGCAGTGTGAGGATGGGACAGTGTGAGGTCACAGGACGGGGCAGTGTGAGGACACAGGACGGGGCAGTGTGAGGTCACAGGACGGGGCAGTGTGAGGACGCAGGACGGGGCAGTGTGAGGACGCAGAATGGGGCAGTGTGAGGACGCAGGACGGGGCAGTGTGAGGTCGCAGGACGGGGCAGTGTGAGGTCACAGGACGGGGCAGTGTGAGGACGGGACAGTGTGAGGTCACAGGACGGGGCAGTGTGAGGACGGGACAGTGTGAGGTCACAGGATGGGGCACTGTGAGGACACAGGACAGGACAGTGTGAGGACACAGGACGGGGCAGTGTGAGGTCACAGGACGGGGCACTGTGAGGACGGGACAGTGTGAGGTCACAGGACGAGGCAGTGTGAGGACGGGACAGTGTGAGGACGGAGGACGGGGGCAGTGTGAGGACACAGGACGGGACAGTGTGAGGACACAGGACGGGGCAATGTGAGGACGGAACAGTGTGAGGTCACAGGACGGGGCAGTGTGAGGACGGAGGACGGGGGCAGTGGGAGGACACAGGACGGGGCAGTGTGAGGTCACAGGACGGGGCAGCGTGAGGTCGCTACCACTGCTCAGGAGTACGTCAAGTAGTCTGCAGCCCTGGAGACCCCATCCTCGGGGAGCAGGAGCCCATTCAAGGGCAGTGGGCATGGTCTGGTCAGATGAGCCAGCTACACAGGTACCCGCCCAGTGCACGGGGTCTCTGGGAACCCCAGCTTACATTCTGTAGTGCCCACCCCTCAAAGTAAACTTTTGCACCCAGTAGAGGGTCAGCTCTGAGTCAGCTCCAACTCAAGGCACATAACAACAACGATGGTCCTTGACTAAAGGAGCCCTGGTGGGCTAGCGCTTCCATGTTAGACAGCTAACCGAGAGGTCAGTGGTTCGGATCCCCCAGGTGCTCTGCAGGAGAAGGCTGGAGATGTTCACAGCCTCAGAGACCTGATGGAGGCTCGCTGCGAGCCAGGATCAACCTGACAGCGGCGGGCTTGCCGGGGGTCTGTCCAGACTGAAGGACTAAACAAGCTCTGGACTCTGCAAAAGCAGGTGAAGACCTGGGCTGCTGAGCTGCAGCCTGAGGCCCAGCTGGTCAGTGGAAGGACAGCAGAGTAAGGGCCGGTCTCTGAGCTGCCCAAGAGCCCATGCATTCCCTGCAGCCATGGCTCCAGGCTGTCCGAGCTGCAGGCAGCGTCAGGATGAGGACGCATGGTCACCACCAACGTCCCCTCCTCCCTTCCCGGGTGATGTTGTGCAGCTAGTCTGCACAGGGGCAGGGTGTCACCTGGGATGTGGGCAGAAGGTGGCAGCCTGGGGGCAGGGGGGTTTGCCCAGGGGTCTGAGCCCAGCTCACATGACACAGGGATGCAGGGCAGGCTGGGGAGTCCCAGGACCACAGCCATGACTAAGCAGCCAGCACACTGCTGAAGAAGGGCCTGGCGGCCTGCTCCTGCCAATCGGAAACTGCAGTGTCGTCCTAACTCCTGCTGGACTTGCAGACACTGAGAATCAGGACCAGCGCCTCTCACTGAGGGTGTGTCCCCGCGCCCCCCAGGCTTCCTCTGCAAGAAGGTAAGTAAACGGCAGCACATTTTTCAAAAGACACTGTCAGCGGAAGGGAGGAAATTAAAGACGCTGTTCAAGCTAACATTCATTCTTTGTGAAATTTAATTAAAGGCAGCCACTGCTGACACCCAGTGAGTCGGAGGCTCCGGCAGAAAGAGGACAGGGCTTGGACTGGAACTCAAGTTCAGAGGCTACGCCTGGCCAGTGACAGGGATGCAGGACCCGGCAGCTGGTCGCCACTGAACTGTGGGTGCCCAGTGGTGGGTAGAGGCAGGGGCACGGGCAGGCCCACTGGCCCCAAAGTCACACTGACTTACTTGATAACAGTGAGAATGAACTGCTTATAAAAAGCAAGCTGTTCTTCTGAAAGCGGGTCACTCTTTCTACCCTGAGACTCAGGTACCACCTGGTGCAAGGGCTTCATTCAATCCCGGACGTGGACCTGCCCACCCAAGAGCCGGCCACACA
Organism: Elephantulus edwardii; assembly: GCF_000299155.1. NCBI lineage: Eukaryota > Metazoa > Chordata > Mammalia > Macroscelidea > Macroscelididae > Elephantulus > Elephantulus edwardii. Next base: position 6,031,843 of record NW_006399814.1, read on the forward strand.
GACACTCATCAGGGTTCCGTTCCAAAGCTGCCTTGACGTGGCCGGCCCATGGGGACAGCAGCTGAGCGGCCAGAAGAGCCTGTGGAGGGACCCCTACACCCCTACACCAGGACACCCAGCCACAGGACAGGAGACCAAATGCCCCAGAGCGTCCCCAGGGCCACCTCTCTGAGAGCAGGCTGCCTCTTCTGTCTGCAGGGTAGCTGCAGGGCTCGAACCACTCAGCTTTTGGTTGGCAGCCAAGCGCTTCACCACGATGTCACGAGGACTCCTCCCACTCGTGTCTGTCCTGGCCCTGAGCCAGGGCGGGCTGTTCTTCCTGCAGGAGGAGTGTCCTGCGTGCCCCACCAGTCGGCTGGCCCCCCACCCCACCCCGGGCGGTCAGACCAGGCACACCTCATCACAGGGCTCACCTCCTCACCAGAGCTCAGGGGCAGGAGGGGTGCTGGTGGGTCCCAAAGGGCAGCATGCCCGCCCAGCGTGAGCAGCCCAGTGCACAGCGTCCCTCCAGTCCTGTGAAGTGGGCACTGCAATGACCACTCCCTGCAGCTGGGCGTCACCATCAGTCATAGCCACCCCACCCCAGGGGGAGCCACGTCGGGTCAGTGTGCCCTCTTCCCACAGAACGACACAGTGACTGCACGCTGGACACTGCACGCTGGGCACGCACAGCCCAGCGCAGCCACACACCCCCTACAGATGACCACAGCCAGACAAGTGCCAACCTGAACCCAGCCCACGGGCATGCCTGCCACCAACCCGCTCCCGCTGCCCGTGAGGGGGTCTGCTCTCAGGGTCCTGAAAGGGAGGAATCAGGCGGTGAGAGACAGCAAAGTGAAGTGGGCTGTCTGTCAAGGAAGAGCTTTCTCAGTAAGGAGAAGGTAAGGGCCAGGCAGAGCCCCCCACCCCCAGCACCCCAGCTTCCCAGCTCCCCAGCACCCAGCTCCCCTGGAACAGCAAAGGTGAGAATGCACTGATGACACTGCATCTGTGTCTGCATTCCCATTTTTAATATTCAAGAAAAGAAGACTGGAAAACTTCCCCTACCACTGAGCCTTCATTCCTATTCAGAGATTCCCTTGTGTGCCCACCTGCTGTGCTCCCCAGGACAGGGCACAGGCCCACTTGGGAGGGAGCAGACCCTGGGAGGCAGGGTCAGGCCTGTCCATGAGAGAGGAGGCTCCATTCCTACCCAGGGCCAGTGGTGGAGTGAGGAGTGGACAGGGCAGAGCCCAAGGAGGCAGGGGTCAGGCTTGTTCACGTGGAGAGAAAGCTCTGACCCTGACCAGGGTCAGGGAGGGGGACACAGGGCAAGACAGAGCCCGAGGAGGCAGGGGTTAGGCCTGTTCATGAGAGAGGAGACTACTCCTACAGGGCCAGGGGGTCGTGTGCGGCTGTAGACAGAACAGGCAGAGCCCTGTTTGTTGGGCAAAGGCATGCAGTGGACGTCCAGTTAGAGGACATGAGACCAGCTGTCTTGGGGTCCTACAGGAGCCACGTGGACCTGTGGCCTGAATGCCATCAGTGCCTGGGGTGGACCTGAGTTAGGGGTCAACCCAACATCAGCAATCACCACCCTGGAAAGTAAGCAGGACTCAGCCGGGGCCCAGGGCAGCAGAGGGAAGGTGGCCTGCTGCCCACAGACATTCCTGCAGCCCCGCTGTGTGCGAGCCCCCAGTTCTGGTCACCGAGTCAGGTCGCCTCGTGCAGCGTCCTCCTCCTTCACTGACCCTCTGCTATGCCAGCCTGATGCCCCTCTCCAGGGACTGGCCACCCTGCTATCATGCTCTCAGTACGTGAGCCCAAGTGTCACGTGCTGTCCTCTGAGTGGCGCTCTGGTTGCACTTCCTCCCAGCCAGCTGTCTTTCTCTGGAAGTCTGTGGCATATTCCACACTCTTTGCCAACACCACGCTTGACAGGCATCAAATCGTCCACCTTTCTCATTCACCACCAGCTTCCACATGCACGTGGAGCTATTCACATTGCCGCTGAACCAGAAGGGAGGCCCAGCTGACTCGGGGTCCTGAGGCTGGAAATCACCGTGAGACCGTCCACCTCTATCCAGGGCAGCTGCTGCTGGGCAGGGTTTGGAGTGGAGCCGCTACAGGTTGGGGCCACTGGCACTCTCTGTCCCTCTCCCTCTCTGTTCAGGCCACGTGCAGGCTCCAGCAGGCCAATCAACAGCTCCAGGCGTCCAGCAGTGGAGTGCAGAGAGGACAGACAGCCAAGGAGTCGGAGGGTGATTGCACCGAGGTTCTTGACTCAAGTAGCAAAAGAACACCCACAGTGGCTCTGGCGTCACCAAGTCCCCAGGGAGGACCCAAGCTCCCTGGCTGAGCACTACAGAGACACATGACGGGGCCTAGGGTCATCTGCTGGTCCTGGAGGACATCAGCTAAAGGTCACAGAGACCTGGGCTGGAAACCTGGGAGCTACTGGTTTTCATTTCCTCCCGTGCAGCAAGAAGCAGCAGTCATTTCTGGACTCGGGGATGTGGGCGCAGAGTCTATAAATCAGAGCCGGCAGGGCAGGGTGGTAGCGCATCCACTTCGCCCCTGCTGGGTTCTGCGGCCAGGCCTCCGCGTCTGCGGCCAGACCTCGCCGGGTGCACCGTGACCAGGTACCACTGTGCGGAAGGAGCTTGGTGCCCCCCTGCTCTGAGCACACAGTCAGGCCCCACCCATCCCCCCCAGGCTCCTTACTGAGATACAGGGGACACAAGCTATGTCCTTCCTCATGAGAAGAAATGCAGAGCTGGGCTGGGGGTTCAGGGTCAGGGCAGGGACAGGGGGTCAGGAATAGCATCTGGTCTGCATGAGGTCCGCTAGTGCTGACAACTGCTGACCACTGTACCCCTCTGCCTCGCACACACCCACTAGGGAGCACAGGGGCTGCCCCCACCTTGCACTGTTACACTCTCCTGATAAGGAAGGTGGGTGATCTGTGGACTGGGGTTGTGCTGAGGCAGCACTCAGGGGATGCTGGGATCAGGTCTGTAATTGGGCGGCACTCTGGGGGGGGGCGGCACTCTGTGAGGGGGGACCTGTGAGAGGCACTGCTTCTTCCCCACCCCACCCCCTGGCACCTGGAACATGGCCACTTCTAACATTCTAGCCTCTCTTAACATTGTGCAGCTGCCCTGAAGGCTGTCCCTCTCCGATGTCATGTCCCCTGCAGTCCACAGGAGGATAGGTGATCTCCTAGGGCGAGTGGGGCGCCCTGAAGGCTGTGCCTCTCCAATGGTTCATGTCCCCTGCGGTCTAGGAGGACGGGTGATCTCCTGGAGGGTCCCCTGCACAATGAGCACTCAGGAAGCTGTGTGATCACTTGATGCGTCAGCTGTGGCAGTGATACGGGTTCAGTGGCTGGAGACAGCCCCAACCTTAGTCCAGAGAGACAGTGCTACAGTCCACTCTCCCATCAGCAATGACCTCATGACTCCCCTTCAAGGACTGAGGAAGGAAGCCACTGGAATTTTGGAGAAAAGACACTACCAAGGGTAGTCCCTAACAAAGACCGGGCTTTGTCCCACCAGTTGTAGGCTGGTGCTGACCTAAGGGGGACATCTCTTTTTTGGTTACACGTTCACAGCTGACCAATCAACAATTATGAACAAACTGTGGCACAGACGCCATGAGCAGCGGCCCTGCAGTGGGTGGGGGGTTCATTACTAACACATTCGTGAACCCACTGTGACGTGGACGCCATGAGCAGAGGCCCTGCAGTGGGGGTGGGGGGTGGGGGGGAGGCATTACTATCACAGTTATGAACCCACAGCAACGTGGACGCCATGAGCAGCGGCCCTGCAGTGGGTGGGGGTTCATTACTATCACAGCTGTGAACCCACAGTGACGTGGATACCATCAGCGGCAGCACTGCAGCGGGTGTGGGGCATTACTAACCCAGGACGGACAGAGTTAAGCCAGGACAGGCCGACAGCGGCTCATCCCAATGCAGGTGAGTCCTGAGAGGCGGACGAGCTGCCTGCCTGCTCTGGATGCCACCTCTGCTCATGTTCATCCGCACAGTCTCCCGGTGCCACCCTCACTCCTAGACCATGGCACTGGTGACGTACGTCCGGAGAACAGGAAGCCAGGATGTCAAAGGACAGTGAGCCCCGGACACTGACACTGGGCAGAGGAGAGACTGGACTCCACGGCTTCCACGGCAGTGGACCAGGCCCGGGGGCATCTGGCTCGTTCAAGCTTGAGAGGTCTCATGCTCAGGGTGTGCTAGGGCGGCGAGCATGGTGATCCTACAGCTAGGGCAGGGGCCAGAGCCGGGGCTGCCCACAGCCTCTAACGGAGACCCACACTGAGTTTCCTGGCTCAAGGACCCCCAGGAGGCAGGATCTGCTGCCTTTCTCTGGCCATGGGGTGCCCAATGCTGAGCACCCCGCCTTACAGGAGAGCCAGTCGTGTGTCACCAGGGTCACCTGAAGGCAGCGCCTGTCCCCTTCATCTGGGGGCATATCTACAATTCTATGCTCAGACGTGGCCTTTATGTTGTTGACAGCCTGGGACAAGACTGGTGCTTAGAACTGTCTGCTGACATGTGTCCCCGGGGAGTCACACCCTGCAAGAGGCGACGGGGTCCCTCGACCAGTGACAGCCCCACTGGCAAATGCTCTGGTTTCGGGAGAACAGTCACCCCCAGCCACCAGTGATAACCTGTACTGAGACCCCGAGGGGGCCCACGCAACACCCCGTGACTGCACTCTGGGGAGGAAGCTCGGGCGGCCTGGTGGTTAAGGAGCTGCGTGCCAACCTGGAGGCACACAGAAATCACCGGCTGCTCCACGGGAAAAAGGACGGGCCGTCCCCTCCTGTGCGATTTACTGTCCCTGAAAATCCCCGGAGGATCAGCTATGGATCAGGTCCACCTCAGCTGTACACAACAACAACAACAACAGCAAGCCTTACAGCACCTGAAGCCAGGGCACTGCCAACAGAAGACCGCACCCACGCGCAGAGCGCTCAGCTCACGACGAAACCATTCCGGGAACATGAACTCGATACCAAAGCTGCTCAAAGTGTTAGCGCCGGCAGAGATGGAACAACCCAGGGCAGGGCCAGCCGCTCTCCAGCTCTTCAATGAATTAGTCTCCAGGCCTAATTCATCCGCAGTGGGGAGAGCGGGACACATTATCTGTGTCTAATGAGGGCGCCGGGGTCGTGGACACTCCAGCCAATCCAAGGAGGAAGAGTGCGCACACTTTACGGGATACTGAATTCTCTTTCCTGGAATGCAGCAGAAGCCTCATCAATACCTCCGACGGACAGCGACTTTAACCTGGAGTCCAGGAGGAGGGCCGATGGCCAGCAGTGTCCAGCAAGCATCGCTGGATACGGGCTGGGGGACCACACTATGACTCTCCAGAGACGCGAGATGGTTTGCGCTCAGAAGACAGCCTGAGGGGGTGCCCAGCTGTTAGCATCCTGTTCCCTGGAGGAGGGTCACCTAGATTAACCATCATTTTGAGGACAAGGAGGGGAGTCCCAACTGGGGACATCCGCTCAGCCCAGGGGCAGGGCCAAGAGCTGGCCCCACAGTCAGAGAAGGCAGCGGCGGCCTGGTTCTGGGTCCCATGGTCGTGGTGACGGCGCCCTGACCCTCAGATGGCCTGCTATCTGCAGCTGATGACACGGTACAGGCAGCACAGTGTCCAGAGGGCAGCTGCCCGGCACACCCTCCCCCACCAAAATGGAAAAGTGCTAAAACAAGCACCCGGAACTCTGGGGACCAAATGGGGTTTGCTCCAGGAAACTTAATCTCCCAAAGAGCTACTTTTCACCAGACCCTGCGGAGGGAGGAACGCAGCGCACTCTCCGAGTCTGCCAGTGACTCAGGGGGGTAAAGTCCTCACCGCAGGGAAAGCGCGTCGAGAGCCACAAGGCGCAGAGACAGCTCTGTTGGCAAAAGCAGCTCACTCACATCGGACTTAGCCTGTCACTGGCCACACCACCCAGATGCTGTCTAAGTGGGTGCTGCCCACGTGGATGCTGCCTGGGGGACGGCGCTTGAGAGGATGCTGACAGCTAGTCCTGGGGACACTGCACCACTCCCTTCTGTGTGATGGTCATCCGGGCATCAGAGGCCACACTCCACTGAGAGGGCACTCCCAAGGCAAAGTCAAGGAGGGCAGGAGTCCCCAGGCAGGCTGCAGGCCTGAGGGACAGGGACACCGGAGCCAGGGCTTGCAGCAGGACCTGGATGAGCAGGGTGCAATCAGGGAGGTCTCCTGCATCTCAGTGGGGCAGCCCCGGGTGAGGGCAGAGCCGTGCGGTCATTCCTTCGGCCGGGCGCATGCTCACCTGGTAGGTGTCCCACAGGCGGACGGTGCAGCGCAGGGGCACCTCACGCATGAGGAGGTTGTTCATCCAGCGGAAGGCGAACTGCAGGTACTTCACCTCGTGCTGCTCCAGGTGCCGGTGCACTTGCTCTGCGGGACAAGCACAGGCCTGGGTCAGGGGTCTGCAGTCTTCCCAGTCCTGCCCCCGGCCCTCTCCAGCCCCCAAGGGCCCCTAAGGAGCAGAGGCTGCAAAGCGACAAGGAGGACAGTGATGTCAACAGCTCTGCAGCCTCCACCCCCAGGACTCCCTTGTCACAGGGGAGACGATGACGCTGCAGGTGAGACCAGCCCTGGGCAGGTGGGTCAGGCTACAGCCACACCCACCAGCCCCACAGAGAGGGGGGCAGGGAGAGGAGAGCCCTTTGCTGAGGCTCACCTGGCCCTGCAAAAGCCCACCCATTCCCAGACCTGACCGGCAAGTGCACCCTGGGAATGACCCTGGACCAGGCCTCGTGAAGACAGCTGGGCCTCTGATAAGAGTACTGTCCCCTGAGCACCATCACCTGGAAGCCATTAAGAAGCAAGAGACACGAGACACTGGTCCAGTATAGGACCCCTTGAGCCCCACCCCAGGCCCCTGCCCGACGCCCTGCCATTACAGGCCCAGGGTGCTCCAAGGTCAATGGAGGCCAGTGGTGTGCTTGCAGAAAGCAGATTCTGTGTCACTGGATGACCACGGCCAAGTCCGCCCCCATGGCCCAGAGCTTCAGGGAGGAGCCTGGGGGGACGTGTGGCCTCTTGGCCAGCCCTGCTGAAGTGACCAGCTCACGGATGGGGCTTTCCAAGGGTTCCGAAGAGCCCCATCTCTGCACTCAATGCATAGTGAACCCCACTAGGTAAGCACCTCATGCCCTAATTCCTCTTCAATCCGTGTCACGGGCAGTCCCTGTCATCGAAGCCATTGTAAAGGCTACTATTTGTTGCGGCTTTCATGTGGATTTCCACAACGACCAGTAAAGGGTTCTCAGCAATCTGAGTACTTTCTCTGGGGAAGATGTCCAAAACTTGGGGATTGTTTTCTAACTCAAATTTTGATAATCCTTCATGTGTTCATTTTTAAGAGGTATAATTAGAAAATATTTTCTCCAGTCTAGGGCTTGTCTTTTTATAAACTTAAGAGTGTCATTCGAAGTGCAGTTTTTAAATTTGATGATGTTCAATCTAGATTTTTGTTTCTCTAACAGACTACAGTTTTGGCACCTTTTTAAAGACTTTGGGTTTTTTCCCGAACTCAAGATCTCAAAGGTTTTCTTGCAGAAGTTTAATGATTTTCATTTTACTCCCAAGTCTAGGATTAATTTTAAGCTTTTAGGAATGTCTAACACAGGGTATGAATCCAAACGCCTTTTTATGACACATCACTCATTCTAACAGCAAGACTAGCATTTTGTTGAGGAAAACCCTCAAAACCTGTTTTCTCGGCCGTGGTGGCTCCGTCGCCCCCTGGAACAGCATCTGTACGAGCGTCCGCGGCTCCGCTCTCCAACGCCTTCCGCTTCACTGACCTTGTTGTTAATGTGGTGCCCAAATCACCCTGTTTTAACCCACATCACTGTGTGACTCTTGAACTCAAGTATGTTACACTTGTAACTTTGTATACGTTTTTAAAGTTACTCCTCTGCCTATTCGAGGTTGTACAGTTATCTTTTTTATTTTTATTTTTTGGATGTGAACTTCAGTTTATTAAATAGGAAAGCTATCCATTCAAACAGGAAAGAAGGATATTTACTTTCAATAACAAAAGTTTACAGAATACTCCTGACCTCCACAAGAAAAAGACTGATAACCCAATTACAAAATAGGCAAAAGATATGGAAAGAATTTTTACAGAGTAAGATACTTAAATGAAAAAACAGACACCTGAAGAAATGCTCCAAATCCCTGGCAATAAGAGAGATGCAAATCAAAACCACAATGAGGTATCATCTCACTCCAGTAAGAGTGGCAAAGTTTAACAGGGCAGCAAGTAATAGATGGTGGAGGGGATGTGGCCAGAAAGGAACTCTTACACATTGTTGGTGGGATTGTAAAATGGTGCAACCATTCTGGAAGGCAGTTTGAGGCTTCCTCAAAAAGCTGAACATAAAATTTCCATATGACCCAGCTATTCCACTGCTTGGAATATACCCTGAGAATATGAGAACTGAGGCACAAACTGAGATTTGTACACCAATGTTCACAGCAGCATTATTCACCATCGCATGAACATGCAAACAGCCCAAATGTCAAACCACAAATGAATGGATTAAGAAATTATGGTACAATCACACAATGAAACACTATGCAGCATGCAGGAGCAATAACTTTGTAAATTATTATGTAACTTGGGAGGGACTGGAGAGAATTATGCTGAGTGAACCAGCTCAGTCCCACAATATGGTATAAGACCACTATTGTAGAAGGAGTATAAGGAACCAGGATGGGTGAAAGGGGCTGGAAGCAGAGGGATGTGAATGTGCAGGGGAAGCGGGGTGGGCTTAATCATTGGGTTGTACAAGTTGATGGGGGGGGGGTGAGGGAACTTGGAAGAATTTGGTCAAATTTGTATTAGAACTTTGTAAATAAAGTAGGAAAAAAATTAACAAACATATGATGATACCTCATCCCCCACATACAGAGATCAGTCAAGTATGAGAAGTGTTATCTGAAGACAGCTTGAAAAGGAGAAACTCTTTTTCTGACAAAGCAGAATTCCTGGAACTATTTCCTAATTTTCCAGTCAAGCATGTGAATAACTGGGCTCATTCTCTTATGACTGCTGAAGGCTAAGCCAGGCAGTAGGTTGAGTTTATTATTCTGTCTTTGCATAAACTTAAACTTCCTAGATGTGTGTAATCAGCTGGAAATAAAATAACAGAGACAAAAGCCCAGTGTTTTCTCAAAAAATATGACAAATAAGACCCAGAAAATGATACTTTACATAGAAACATGAACATTAATGACTGTAAGTGCAAAGAATTTTCATACAGTCATTGTGCAATTTCGTTTTAGTTTGATATACACAAAATAACAAAGAACAAAAAAACTATGTCTAAATAAAAAAAAAGTTTTTAAAAATACCATCTATAGGGAAACTGCCCAAAAGGTCCTGGTGAGCCCCAAGCCCCTCACTGTGGAGGACACTGCGAAGGGACCCTGGGCACCCAGGTAACACCCAATATGACTTTCCTAGCCCTCTGCCACGTAGATGGGCGGAAAGACGTGAGTAGAACATGTTAGCCCGTCCACAAGAGGACTGGCTGGTGTCACCCATGAATTGAGCTGCTGCAGCCACAGAATTAGATACTCCCCGAATACCTAATAATATCTAATAGTGGAAAAAGGAGAAGGAAGAGAATGCAGCAAATCGTTCAGGCCCAGAAACTCTTGCTCTAGCGACACCGAGGGCAGCAGCAGCCATGGCTGGACCAGAGACACCAAGGGATTGAGCTACCTTGGGACTGCTACCCACCACGGACAGAACTAGAGCTGAGCAAGACGCCTTTCCCCAAGGCTGTCTGGTAATTTTAGAGGTGGGGGGTAGGAGATGGGGGTGGAGAGCCAACACTGGCATAACTGAAAACCATGTAACACTGGCCTTCAGCCACGAGCTCAAGGCTGCGGTGTCCCTGAGCACATTTCAGAACCTATCCTGACTGAATTATGCAATTCACCTGGCTTATAACCTTTTAGCTTCCCAAATATGACTCTTGGTGGTCTGTGAGTTATTGCGTCGGCTAGTGGACCCAGTAAAGCCGTAACGTAAGTGAGATGAGTAGAAAGGCGTGCAGGACCACAGGGGGCATGTCTGACCTCAGAAAAATTCATTTTGTGCTATTGATGTTGTTGAAGGGACAGTTCCCCCTTGTGAATTTCCTAAAGGTCCGAGATGGCCATCCCCATGTGGCTCTTGCTCTTCTTACAGTTTGTGTCAGAAGTGGGATTTGATGTGCTGGCTCCAGACTCAAGAAAATGTGGGATTTTGTAAGAAGTTAGGGTCTTGGAAAGTACCAACACAGCTACTATTGCTGCAACTAAAAAGAAGGGAAAAGTGAAATGACTTTTGGTCGAAGGTCATGTGCATATGAACGAGATACATTATGGGTGGAGAGTGAAGTTGAAATGGTTAATTCTTGGAAAGGTTTATGTGTTAAAGGGAGTGTTGATGGTCTGTTTGCTGCAATTAAAACAGAGGGAAAAGTTAATTGCTTTGGCCTGAGGTCACATGCATAAGAGTAAGTTACAGGCAGAGAACGGAGTTGAAATGTCTAACTTCTTGAAAGGTTCATATGTTAAAGTTTTTGTTCATTTAACTTTAGGAATATTGCTGAGGTAGTTTTGTGCAGTTGTTCATAGAGTAATATTAAGATATATTGTAACAATAATTAAGATGGTTGTTGACTATAAATGTTAAGATGTAAAATATAAATTAATATTGTGGTTGTGTGCCATCAAGTCACCTGCAACTAAAAAGGCTCTAAACCTTGTCCTATTCTGAGCAAGTCTCACCATCTCTGATCTCACTACCCCAGTTACTGTGTCAATTCATTTCATCTGGGGTCTTCCTATCCTGTGCTGTCCCTCCACCCTCCCAAGCATGATGTCGTCCTCCAAGGACTTGGTCCCTCCTAGCTATGTGCCCAAAGTATGTGAGAAACAGCTTCGAAATTCTAAGATGGACTTGTATGTTCTCTTGGGGGTTCTTCTCCAGCACCACAACCCAAAGGCATTGATTCTTCTCTTATCCTCATTTACTGTTCTGCTGTCTGATGCATAGCACATAATTGCAAAGACCATGGCCTGGACCAGGCACACCTTAGTTGTTGTTAGGTGTTGAATTGAATATGACTCACAGAGACTCTATGAACAGTGGATTTGAACCAGGTCCTGCCCTATGCCAAGTTCACACTTTCTGACACACTGGAGCCCAGTGCAGCAATCACAGTGTCAATCCACCTGGTTGAGGGTCTTCCTCTTCTTCACCGACCCTCCACTCTTCTAAACATCATGTCCCTCTCCAAGGAGCAGCCCTTCCCAGCAACATGGTAAAAGTTAAAAATATGAGGCGAAGCCTCATCATCCTTGCCTCCAAAGAGCACTCTGGCTGCACCTTCATCAAGACATTTATTTGTTCTTTTGGCAGCCTATGGGATGTTCAGGGCTCTAACACCACAACTCAAAAGCATCATTTCTTCTTCCTTCATCTTTATTCATTGTCCAGTTCTCAGATGCATAGCAAGTGATCACAAAGACAATGGCCTGGATCAGATGCACCCTATTCCTCAAACTGACATTATTACTCCTCAATAATTTGGAGAGGTCCCTAACTGCAGAATTTCTTAATGCAATACATCTCCTGATTTCCTGACTTATGGTAGCAAGGGTGAAATTGTGGATCCAGGCAAGATGAACTTGTGGGCAATTTCAATCTCTTCTCCATGGATCCAATGGTAAGAACCTTTGTTTTGTTGACATAGAGATACAATCCATAATGAACACTGTATTCCTTGATCTTCTACAACAAGTGTTTCAAGACCTCTTACAAAGGAAAATACGGGCTTGGTGATAGAAAAGGAAGCTGGAAACAGAAATGACTGACTTTTGTATTTTCAATTATTTATTCCTTGGAAATACATTTTTAATAAGACAAAAACAATGACTTTACACATGGATCTCACCTGATGGCCTGCATAGGAATCAGAATGACTATGGAAGAAACTATTGGAGAAGTTCAAGATCAACAGTCAAAATTAGGCCAGGAGTGGTCTGTGGATGAGACCATCAATTACTCCTATGCAAATTCAAATTGAGGTTGAAGAAAAAGCTCACAAGAACCAAGATAATGATTTTTAATCTATTCCTTCTGAATTTCAAGATCACCTTAGGAATGGGTTTGAGGTATTGAACACCAATGATCAAATATCAAATGAGCTGTGGGATGATATCAAGGGTATCATTCATGAAGAGAAAAAAAGGTCATTATGAAGACAGAGGAGAAAGAAAAAACTGAAAGGGATGTGAGAAGAGACTCTGAAAACTGCACTGGAGTGTTGAGAAGCCAAAACAAAGGGAAACATGCCAAAATGAAAGAGCTAAACAGAAGATTGCAAAGGGCAGCTTGAGAAGACAAAGCAGAGTATAATGTAAGTGCAGAGTGCTGGAACTAGAGTATGAAAAGGGATGAACTCGCTCTGCATTTCTCAAGCTGAGAGAACTGAAACATTTAAGCCTCGAGTTGCAATACTGAAAGATGCTATGGGCAATATATTGACTAACCCAGAAAGCATCAAAAGAAGATGAGGGGAATACACAGAGTCACTGTACAAAAAAGAACTGATTGACACTGAAGAATTTCAGGAAGTATGATATGAGCAGAAACCAACAGTAAAGGAGGAGGAAGTGGAAGCTGCATTGAAGGGACTGGCAAAAAATAAGGCCCCAGGAACCGATGGGACACCAACTGACTTGTTTGAGTTAAGAGATGCAGCCTTGGATGTGCTCACCAGTCTATGCCAGGAAATCAGGAGGACAGCTGTCTGGCCAATGGATTAGAGGAGGTCCATATTTGTTCCCATTCCCAAGAAAGGTGATCGAAAAGAATGTGGAAACTATCAAACAGTATCATTAATATCGTATGCAAGTAAAATACTGTTGAAGATCATTCAAAAATGGCTAGACCCGTACAAAGACAGAGAAATCCCAGAAGTTCAAGCACGATTTAGAAGAGGCCATGGCCCCAGAATATCATTGCCAATGTCAGAAAGATCCTGGCGGAAAGTAGAGAATGCCAAAAGAATGTCTCTTTGTGCTTTATTGACTATGCAAAGGCGTGGATCATAACAACTTGTGGCTGACATTGAGAAGAATGGAAATCCCAGAGCACTTGATTGTGCTCATATATATAAAAGCTATACTTGACCTACAACCAGGAGAAGATAAAATAGATGAATGGGATCTTCTAAGAATCAAATCCCTATGCACATCCAAAAACTTCTCCACTAGGGTGAAATGGGAAGCCACAGATTGGGAAAAAGTATTTGGTAATGACATATCAGATAAGGGACTTATATCTAGAATTTATAAAATACTTGAGCACCACAACAAGATAAATAATCCAATAGAAAAATGGGCACA
>NW_006399814.1:6046217-6050228 GCF_000299155.1 Elephantulus edwardii
GAATAGAGGCCTTCAAATTGAGGTGTTGGAGAAGAGACTTGAACATAAAACCCTATACCTGGGACACGAGACTATTGTGTTAATGGAGGAGGGCAACGCTGCAGTTTAAAACTGAGAAAGGCGTGTGTGTGTCAAGGATGGATTCTCTCTCCATACCCATTCAATCTGTATGCTGACATCATTTGATACCGTAAATCTTGAAAGTGTGTGAGTCAGCCCACAGGCCAACGCTAAAGTGGATGTACTGAAATGGAAGACATGCCCTGGAGAAATGCTTGTTGGAAGCAAGGAAAGCTCCCCACAGACGGTCCACAGAAACCTAACTACCAATGGTAACTTTCTGAACAAGCTCTCGTATTAATTACGATGGATACTGGAGATTTCAGAAGATTTTCAAAAGATGATGTTCCCTACAAATAACGACAGTTTTAACTGTTTGGTACCAGTGGGGGTGCCATTTCTTACTTTCTCTTTTTCCCCTGTTCAACCGAGAACTCCCAGTTCTTATGCTAATCAGGGGAGGAGTATTTGCTGTGTCAGGTCTCTTAGCACAGGTTCGAAACATCAGCTTCTGGCTTTTGGTCTCTCTGGTGGACAGTCTTCCTCTCTACTGCTGACGCTCTACCTTTGCCAGGATGATGTCTTTTCTGAGAACTGTGTTCTCATGAAAATATGCTCAAAGTAAGTGAGACGAAGTGTCACCGCCTTGCCTGCGATGGTTAATGCAGAGACTGCACGGTGGGTTTGATTAGGGGAGAGGTCATGTGGATGGTGCAGGGTAGAGCAAGGTTCTCATCTGTCTTTTACAGGGTCACTGGGAGTCCTGGTTGACCCAATGGCACCATCAACAACACAGGATTATATCTACCACTCATCTGTCAGTTTGCCCTCTGGTGGTGCCATTGTGTTCTGATGCTAGAAGCTGTGCTCCTGTGCTACCGGCCTTTAACATTTCTTCTTTTGGCTTTAGTGATTGGCATATTTATTGCTCAACAGTCTTGGCACCAGCAGCCAGGAAATTAAAAGGTGCATTGCCATGGGAAAGTCTGCTGTTAGGGACCTCTCCAGAGTACTGAAGAGCAATGGTGTCTCTCTGGAGACTAAGGTGCGTCTGATACAGGCCATGGTCTTCACAATCACTTATTATGCATCAGAGAGTTGGACAATGACCAAGGAGGATAGAAGGAGAATTGATGCCTTTGAACTGTGGTGCTGGAGAAGAGTATTGAGAATACCATGGACTGCTAGGAAAACAAACAGATTTGTCCTGGAAAGGGTTAAACCAGGTGGCTCCTTGGAGGCAAGGATTCTGAGGCTCCGTCTAACATACTTTGGACATGTTGTGAGGAGAGACCCGCCCCTGGAGAGGGACATCATGCTTGGGAGGGTGGAGGGACAGCGCAGGAGGGGAAGGCCCTCTATGAGGTGGATTGATTCAGTGACTGGGATAATTGGGATGGGAGTGTCAGAGACAGTGCGATTGGCACAGGACAGAGCGGAGTTTAGGGCTGTTGTACATAGGGTCGCTATGAGTCACAAGCGACTCGACGGCACATAACAACAACAACAACAACAATATTTGTTGTTGTCAGGACAGGATCATCCATGATGGACAGATACTAGCAGAGCTTCCAGATGAAGACAGACTTCTGAAATAACAGGCCCTCCAAACTCCCATGGACATCACTGGAACAGGGTTGTTCTGTTACATAGCACCTGAGGAGGAGCGGCTCAGGGTGGAAGACACTCAGACGTGACGGGGAAGAACTGCTTCCTCAAGCGCACTCCACCTTAATGACGTCGATGGGGTCAAGTTTTCACCCAATGAAGGACCTGCATTTGCTACAATATGGCAAGCGCACATCCATTAACACCTGGGATGTGGAATGTGTGAGTCTAAGAAGATTGCTGTCAACAGTAAAACGGAACCCACACATCAACACCTTAGGCATTAGTGAGCCACGACGGATGGGCTGGAACTGGCCATTTGGAATCAGACAACCTTACCATCTACTATCCCGAGAATGACAAATTGAGGAGGAATGGTGTTGTGTTCAGGGTCAAAAAGATCATTTCAAGATCTATCCTGAAGTGCAGTATAATCAGTGACAGGATACTATCCACACACATACAAGGAAGACTTGCTAATACAACTATCAATCAGATATAAGAATAGAGGCCTTCAAATTGAGGTGTTGGAGAAGAGTCTTGAACATATCATGGGCCACCAAGAAAACAAATAGGTCTGTCTTGGAGAGGGTGAAACCAAGTATCTCCTTGGAGGCTAGGGTTTTGAAGCTCTGCCTCACATACTTTGGAAACATGGCCAGGAGAGACCAGTCCTTGGAGAAGGACATCATGCCCAAAAGGGTGGAAGGACAGCACAGGAGAGGAAGACCCCAAACGAGATGGACTGATACAGTTAACGGGGGAATGGGGATTAGTAAGTCGAAATTAGCAAGACTGGCTCAGGACAGGGCAGGCTTCAGAGCTGCTGTACAGGGTTACCGGATCACAGGCAACTCAACGGCACATAACAACAACAACAACAAATATGCCAATTACTAAAGCCAAAAAATGAAGACATGAGCTGGTGAAAGAAATGAGGCTGGAGACAGAATGACAGAATTTGTACAATTAATGAGCTAGTCATTGCAAATACTCTTAATGAAAAACCACTCTCCGTGATGACTATTCACACAGACCTCACCTGACTGACTCCACAGCAATCAGACCGACTACATCTGTGTAAAGTACATTCCCCAGCTCCTCCAGGCTCCCTCTGGTGCAGCCCCCTGGCCATTATGTCCTTCTGGTCAGTCCCCCATCTGGTGTAGCCCCCTGACCCCTCTGGTTGGTCCCCCTGGCTGCTACGGCCCCTTGGCCTTGGATGCAGCTTCCTGGCCCCTCTGGTCTGTCCCCCTTTTGGTGCAGCCCAGATGAGTAGGGGGATGATCTCAAGGACATTATCCATGAAGGAAGTAAAAGGTCACACAAAGACAGGAAAGAAAGAAAACACCAAAACTGATGTGAGGAAAGACTGTGACAGAGAATGTGAAGGAGTCTGAACAAAGGGAAGAAATGCTGAAGATAGGAACAGAAGATTTTAAACGGCAACTCGAGAAAACAAATCAAAGACATAAGAAAGAGTTGGAGTTAAAAAGTCGAAAGGGAAGAACACTCTTGGCATTTCCCAAGCTGAAAGAACTGAAGAGCAAATTCAAACCTTGAGCTACAACACTGAAGGTTTCTACAGGCAAAATCTTCAACAATTCAGGAAGCATAAAAAGGGGGGGGGGAAGGGGGAAAGAATACACAGTGTCACGGTACCAAAAACAATCGGTCAACACTGGTCAACACTGCACCATTTCAGAAAGCATCATATTATCAAGAAGCAACTAAAGGAAGAAGTGCAAGGCGCACTGAAGGTACTAGAAAAAATAAGGCCCCAGGAATTGATGGAATACAATTGAAATGTGTCAGCAAACAGATACAGCCCTGGAAGGACTCATTTGTCTATGACAGGAAGTTTGGAAGACTGCTATCTTGCCAACCAAATGGAAGAGATCTAGATGTGTTCTCATTCCAAACAAAAGGTGATGGATGGAGGATGGATGGATGGATGGATGGAGGATGGATGGATGGATGATGGATGATGGATGATGGATGGATGGATGGATGTATGGATAGGTGAGTGGAGGATGGATGGAGGATGGATGGATGGATGGATGGATGGATGGATGGATGGATAGGTGAGTGGAGGATGGATGGAGGATGGATGGATGGATGATGGATGGATGGATGGATGGATGGATAGGTGAGTGGAGGATGGATGGAGGATGGATGGATGATGGATGATGGATGGATGGATGGATGGATGGAGGATGGATGGATGGATGGATGGATGGAGGATGGATGGATGGATGGATGGATGGATAGGTGAGTGGAGGATGGATGGAGGATGGATGGATGATGGATGGATGGATGGATGGATGGATGGATGGATGGATG
>NW_006399814.1:6051212-6067498 GCF_000299155.1 Elephantulus edwardii
GGGTGGGTGGGAGTGTGTAGGTGAAGGGACGGGTAGACAGATCAGTGGACAAGTGGGTAGCATGGGTGATCCTAGCATACTTCTTGGAAAAAGCACTTTTCAAAGCAAGTTCTAGAGCTCTGTTTTCCTCTTTAGAAACCATTACTGAAGGCTGAATCTAGTTAAGGGAACTGACTTTGTTTTGAGGGAGAGCAGGATTCCGCCCCGTGTTTGTGTGGAGACACTAACGTGGAATCAGGACACAGGCCTTGTGCTGTTGAGCCGGAGCTATACTCTGACAGGAAGAACGCACAGTGCGGGGAGGGGCTTGCTCTGGGACCTCAGACCTGAAGTGTACAAAGATCCAGGCTTAGAAGAGGCGATGCTCTGAGCCACGACAGACAGAGCTGAAGAAGCACCCCCACTTCCCGACAACTCAGGAAATCCCTCCGCTTCTAGGACTTCCAATGACTGTCGTGACCCACGTAACGGAGCAAAGCTTAACCACAGCATCAAGGCGGTCAGGGTCCTGGCCCAGGCCCTCTCCTCCTTGTCAGGGTGTGGGGGACCAGTTCCCAGGAATGAAGCCCATGTGCCTTAGCCCCGACATGTGTGGTGTGAGCACTCCTACCATGGTCAGCGTCAAGTCACCCACACGACACTGACCACGGGGAAGCTTACAGGAGCCTGCACTGATTCAAGTCACCTGCCGTACGCCTGCTCTCCCTCACCGAGCTGTCCCCTCAGGTCACAGGGGGTCTACAGTCTGGGGGGCTGACCACGTCCAGCCATCCTGGTAACCACCTCACACAGCTCACATCCCATGTCCTCTCTTGGGCAAAGTCTCTGACCGCCCCTTCCAACTCACCCGGCATCTCCCACGGCAGACCTACAGACCTGCCCTCTCACCTGCCACCATGTGTAATTTGCTCCCCACGTAAAGACTGGTCCGTCTTGGGAGACTCACAGATGACCTGGACAGTCACAGGCGTGGGGTGGAAGGGACAGCACCCACAGTGAGGGGCCTCTGCCCTGAGCCCAGTGGCCGCTGTGTGGAGGAGGGGATGGGCCTGAGGCAAACCCCCCGTAATCCCACATCAAGCGCAGGCCTGCAGGAGGGCGCGCCTGGCACAACGACCAATACTCTCTTCTTAGCAAAGGTGGCGTGTCCTCATCCATCACAAGGTGGTGGCCGCAGGGCCCCAAGACGATGCCTCGTCTTTGTGTCCTGAGGGGGGTTTCAGGCGGTCCTACTACAAGCGGCCAGCACCCAGAGCCCTCTGTGCCTGAACCCTGGCTTAAAGGAAGGCCTGAGTGTAGGGTCCTCACACCAGGGCCAGTGGGGTGCAGCAGGGGCTTGTGGGTGCTCCTGCACTAGGCGGCCAAAGGCCACAGCATGGCGGGCTGCTCCTATGGCCTCTTCCTCGTGGCCTGTGCACACAGGGCCATGAAGGCCATGTTCACCACACAGCTGGGTTGCTCAGAGAAGGGAAGGTGGGATCTTACCTGCCACAAGCTTGGGGGGCTTTCCTGGAGAGAATCTACATGACAGACAACTCAGACCTAACCCATCATAACCTCCAAGTGGCTCTCCCTGAACTCAGGCCTGTCCTGTCAGCACCCGGGCACTGTCCTGGAGAGAACTCAGCCCTCTGCTCCAGGTCCACCAGTAAAGGAGGGGCCTGGGCACGGGTGCGGAGGGCTGAGTGGTGCAGCTTCACCGGCTGGCCAGGGGCGGGGTGTCGATGTTCCGAGAGCAGGCAGGGCAGGGCCTCCACCTCCTGTCCACTGTTCTTAAGTCCTGTCATGCTGACTGTAACTCACAGTGACCCTGTGAACCGGATGTGAACCCTACTCTGCCCTGCACCCTCTCCCCGTCACTGACACACTCGAGCCCACTGGACTGCTCAAACGACATGCAGGCATCTCTGGATGCTGCAAATGGTTAAGTTCTCAACAATTAGCAAGGTTAGGTTGATGGTTCAAACCCAACTAGCTCAGAGACCTGCTTCTGAAAGGCCTGGCCCGGGACAGCTCTACATACAAGGGGTCTGTCTCCAGGAGTCGGAACTGAGAAACTGGCAACTTCAACAACACCATGTCCAACCTCCTGTGAGACGCCCCTGTGGCCCGTGGTTTTCCGCTCGGCTGCAAACCTGGAGCGGTCTGAGCACCCCGGCCACTGTGGGAGCCCAATGGGGCATCTGCTGTCATGAAGATTACAGTCTTGGAAGCCGATGGAGCAGGTCTACTGACGTGAACTGAGCCCCCACACCCGAGTCAGCACGGTTAGACCACGAGCTGTTCTCCACGCTGTGAGCTGATGGCACTGTCCTATCGGCCAAAAATGGTAACGTCTACGGTGGCGTATGGTGCTGCAATTCCAAAGGCACAGCGTCTGAATCCACTGGCTACTCCATGGGAGAAGGCTGGGCCGTCTCCTCCCGTGTGATTTACTGCCGCTGAAAACATGCTGGAGGGCCTGCTACGGGTCGGTTCTGACTTGACAGTACACAACAACAACAACAACAACGTTAGTAGGACAGGACTGGAGCTGGTTAAGGGGACGAGGCAGGAGAGAATCAACAGCATAAGGATATGCAGAGTCACTGTCCTCTGGGATGTAAAGGATTCAACAGGTGAACAGAGACAGAGGGGCCTCCGTCCACCGAGAGAAAAGCCAGGAGTGGAGAAAACCTGGTGAAGTCCACGCCCCCGGGCTGAGAACCTCTTAAACCCTGGAGCCAACTGATGCCAACACACGTTAGAGACCTCCAAGGGCTCAGGGACCACAGACGCTGAAGGGAGATGAGGACTCTCATCCAGAGCCCCCCAACACACACACACACACACACACACACACACTGAGAGTATGAGCACCTTCCCCTGCACCCCCAGACCACCAGCCCCCTAAACTGTGAGAGAGTAAATTCGGCTGGTGAAAGTCACCATGTGTGTTGGTTCTGTCACTGAAGCACTAGAGAGAATTAAGGGTGACCAGGAGTTAAAATCAGCCAGGATGGTAACTCCCCACACCAATTCCACAGGCCACACCTGTCACTCAGACGACACGGCGGGAAGACAGGCCCTGGTGCAAGTCATGGAATTTCCCCCGCACATCCGAGTTTTATGGTTCAGGCAGCAGTGAGGTAAGGATTTGATAGTCTCAGGAAAAGCAAAGCTGACAAAAGAAACCCAAACAGAACACTAAACACCAAGAGACTAGAATAACAAACACAGAAACTGCTCTACATTCCTCCCAACACCCGTCTGTAAACAGGTGGGCTTCATCCTCAGTTAGCTGCCCGTCTGCAGGGAAGAACCTCGCCCACCGGGCGGGCTGCTGGGAGGCCTTTGCCACGGCTCCTCATCCTCCTGGAGCTGACGGGGCTGACACTCTGCAGACAGCACTCCAACGGGCCCCAGCACCGGGCCACACCCAGACACAAGGATCCCAGGCCACGCCTGCTTGTAAAGAATGACCTCAGTGGGTTTCGGTGTCCACCTCCCACCTCACAGGGCTCAGGCACTGGTCCAATGTCCCCAGAAGGCATGTGCAGAGCCAGAGGGAGACTGGAGGTGGGCACGGCACAGTCGTGGGAGGTTCAGGGCACAAGCCAATGATCTGGACTAAGATGGGCTGGGCAGGAGCTGGAGGGAGCCACATGGCCATGCCATGCGGGCGGCGGGCCTGACCGCAGCATTTTACATGCAGGTGAACGTGGTTTGGGAGGGACAGGACTCTGAGGACGGGACATGATGCCCATCTCACAGGACAGAGAGAGCTGGGGACAGTGTCTGTGTCATTGCCGCCGAGTCGGCCTGGATCCTGGCACCCCATGCACGCGGGACCACGCTGCCCCATCTCCAGGAGGTGTGAACCGGGGTGTGCTGACCCGCAGGGCGTGTGCTGACCCGCAGGGTGGACTGCCAGGCCCTTCTTCCTCGCCCGTGACAGCCTGGAAGGACCGCTGACACCTGAGCAGTGCAGCCGCCCACAAGCTCCACCGAGAGGCTGTGCCTACAGCTGCAGCTGAGGTGCGACACGAGGCATGGAGCCCAGGTGTCCAGCAGGGAGGTGAGAGCGGCCGCCCTGACTACCGTCACCCCCGCATCGTCCCTGCGGCGGCCGAGCACTGTGAGTCAGGGACTCAGGCTGAACGGGACCGGTTCCACCCTGCTTCTACCCCAAACCCCACACGATCACGACACGCTTTGCACCGACCGAGCAGCCCCCCCCAGTGCTGGGCGTGTGAGCTGTGCTCTGTGCCTGCGGGCTCGCTGTCTCTGATAAACAGGCCTCTGTAACAAGCCATGTTCAGAATCACTCCAAACTGCTGCTGCTTCCAGTTCTTCCCCTTCCTCCCTCCCGCCTTCTGTGATGAAATATCCTGCTGCAGGCCCACCAGGTCCCCGGCCCCCTGACGGGATGCCGTGCAGGCAGGGAGGGTGGCAGGTCTGCCTGCTACACAGGAACCATCCCATCATGGTAACAGGTGACCGTGACACACAGCGGTGCTGCTGCTGGACAGAGCCCACGTGGCGCTGAGACTTGGGTGCAATGCCAGCCTGCCAGGCCGTGCGTCTGCGGTGAAATACCGCCCGGTCGCCAGCGTTCACGCGCCGTTCCTGCCCAGCGCGGGTGCGGCCGGGGAGACGGCCTGTCATTCCTCACTGCCACTCGCTGCGTGTCCCGCGGCCGGGCTGCTGCCTGATTTATTCCCTGGTCCCCAGCTGCTCACCTTGTAGCAGTAATAAAAATATTTTCACTCGGTGACAATAAAGCTGAATCTAGTTTACTAGCTGTAACTGAATTCTGCCTGGAAAGAATAAGTCAATTTTAAGTGGAGGGTCGATGAAAAAGCAGCCCGTCCAGGAGTCGGACCGGCACAGGGCTGCGTCCCTGGGCTCAAGGAGGGTGGAGAGGGGCCGGGCCGGTCTGGGCGCTATACATGGGTCACTGTACCCACAGCCTGAAGGACAACACTGTAAACCGATAATGAGGAGAACAGCCCCCACCTCCGAGCTTCAGTCAGCTCTGTCACTGGGGGACAGAGAGCCCAGCTGGGAGGCTGGGAGGCCCCGAGAGCCTTCCTCACTCAACAGGGGCCAACCCCAGCCCACGGAAACCCTGCAGCTGGCCCCCCAATGCCACAAGGCACCAGTGGACGCTCAGAGGGCTGGTGATGACGATGTCAAGCCTGCTGCCCTCAGTCCATTCTGACGCCGGCTGAGCTGCCCACAGTGTGTTTGCCGTCGACTTTACGGCAGCATACGGCCTAGGTCTTCTGCAGAGCTGATAGGTGGTTCTGAACCACCAACCTCTAGGTTAGTTAGTCCAGTGCAAGCCATTACCACTGCCACCCCCTGCTGACCCCCAGCGACCCTGCGGGCAGAGCAGAACTGCACACAGTTCCGAAGGCTGTAACTAGTCACGGAATCTGGCGACCACTTCTTTCTCCTGAGGGGTGGCTGCTGGGTTCAATCCAAACACCTTCCTGCTAATGGTCAGCCCAGCGCGTAACCCAGCACCAGCAGTGCCGTCAAGTCCATCCCGCCGGGGGACCCTCCGCTGGGGGCCACAGCGGCACAGCTCAGGTGTGGGCACGGGTCCCAAGCACAGAAAGCGCGGTGGGGTGACAGCCCCCCACACCGCACGCTCCTCCCTCTCTCTTCACCACCCAGTCGGCACCCACCAGAGCTGACCGTCAGTGGCTTCAGAGGCTGTAATTCGCACAGGAGGACATCCTGTAGTCCCCTCTGGAGCAGCTGGCGGATTCAAACTGTCCAAGAGGCGCTGCCTTTGGGGTAACTTCCTGCCCACCAGGCCACGAGGGCTCATAAGAGAGCTACGCACCCAGAGCTTGGCCACCCCGCTCCGTGGAGAGGGACGCAGTGCAGAGAGCCCCCAGGTGCAGAGCTGCAGACTCCCTTCAGCCTCCGTGGTCCAACCAAGATTCTCGCTCCGCCCTCCCTGACTCACATCCAGAGAGTCTCTGATCCTGCAACCAGCCACTGTCCAAAGGCCACGCTCACCGGACCCTCCCTATACTCCCGCCCATGAGTCTGACCTGGGCTCCCCAACCCTCGCCATCCTCCTTCCGCCCACCACTCCAACCTGGGCTCACCTCACCCTCACCCCACACACACCTGACACCACACTCTAACCGGGGCTCCCCTGACTCTCACCACAGTCACCCCACACACTCTGACCAGATCCTCTCCATACTCCTCCACCCTAACTCTGACCTGGGCTCCCCTGACCCTCACCATACTCCCCTCTACCCCCAACTCCCACCACTCTAACCTGGGCTCACCTCACTCTCCCCCCTCCCCCCACTCTCTCCTCCTGCCCTCCCTCTCTCGCTCTTACTCCGTGCCCCCAACTCAGACCTGGGCTCCCCTGACCTTCACCATACTCTCCTCTACCCCCAACTCCCGCCACTCTAACCTGGGCTCACCTCACCCTCCCCCTTACCCCCTCCCTCCCTCTCTCGCTCTTACTCCTCGCTCCCAAATCAGTCCTGGGCTCCCTTGACCCTCACCACCGTCCACCCCACCACCACTCCGACCTGAGCTCACCTGACCCTCACCATACTCCCTCCGTCAACTCCTACCGCTCTGACTGCAGCTGACCTGACAGTCACCACACTCCCCCCTCCTCGACTCCCGCCACTCTGACCTGGGTGGTCCAACAGCAGTGTGTGTGTGTGTGTGTGTGTGTGTGTGTGTGTGTGTGTGTGTGTGACTGCGTGTTGTAGAGGCGCAGAGGAGGGAAGGCAGGAGAGGAGGGTCGTCCCCTTGGCCAGCACTGCTCTAACTGCGGAGCTCCACCAGACGGCGGCCATGGGAGTGGAGGTGGCCAGGGGGCTTCTCAGTGAGGTGGACAAAGGCCAGCAGCTCCCACTCCGTGTGGCCTCAGCTGAGGAATCGCCCCGTGTGCATAACTGAGGTCACTCACCGAGGTGTGAGGGCCCCAGGCTTCCAGAAACCACTGGAAGACAGCCGTGCAGAGGGCTCATGAAAGCTAATGGAAAGAGCAGGCTCGAGGGCGTGAAGCCACCAGGAGCAGCTCCGTAGGCTCCACGCTGCCAAGTCCAACAGTCCAGGCGGCCTTGCCACCGTGACGGGCAATCTCCAAACGTGCTGCTCACCGAGCTAGTTCTCCTGTGCCGCTCTGTCCCAGGGCCCTAACAGAGACGTGCGCCCTCAGAGTTCAAGGGCTGGTGTCCCAGACACCCTGAGACGTGCGTCCTCAGAGTTCAAGGGCTGGTGTCCCAGACGCCCTAACAGAGACGTGCATCCTCAGAGTTCAAGGGCTGGTGTCCCGGACACCCTAACTGAGACGTGCGCCCTCAGAGTCCAGGGGCTGGTGTCCCAGACGCCCTAACAGAGACGTGCATCCTCAGAGTTCAAGGGCTGGTGTCCCTACCCCAATCTCCTGTCAGCTCTGAGAGAAGGGTCTGCTTCCTCCAGCGTACAGAGGCCCAGTTCCTCAGGATCTCCATGTCCTCTGGGCTCCCCCCACGCCCAGGAGTCTCCAGCACTGGGACCCGGGGCCCCACGGCACGCTGCAGTGCTGGCTTCCATCTGGTGACCCTGTGGTCTCCATTCTCACGCCCTGTTTCATTCTTGCTTCTAGGATCTCCTCGGACGGAAGTCCTGCACGTGTCACCCCAGGAAAGAGCTGCCATGGGGTGTGTATGTACCTCTATTCCTATCACACTACTATCATCATCACGGGGACCCTACAGAACAGCCACATGGCGTCATCACATCCATCATCTCGTTCAGACACGGGGGACACAGTTCAGTCCTGGGTTTGTGCTAAACCCCCCTGCGGTGTGAGTCCCCGGGGTGCAGGGTTTCTCGGGCAGGTTAGCGAGCTGTCCGCGTGCGGGGTGAATACTAGCCCACCTCACTTCTGAGTCACGGGCGGGCAGATGAGACAAAGAACGGAGCAGGTTTGGAGGGAGACAGATGCCACAAGGAGACAGCCACACACTGAGGAACGGAGGGCTGGAGAAGCTGCGACAAGGGCCTTCCCACAGAGGCGACCGGGAGAGCCTCCCCCAGATTCGGGGTGCCCGCCTCCTGACCTGTGACAGGTGACTCTCTGTGCATGGCACCCTCCCCCTTGAGGTGTGAGCAGGGCCCAAGACTCCCCTCAGAGGAACCAGGGGACCTCCTCCTGAGGGACTGGACCCCATCTAAACACCTATGTCACACGTGTGTGAAAAATGCATCTGGCCCCCATACACAAGAAAACATAGTCACGGACCTCGGATGCAGTGACCACGTATTTTTATCATGAAACTCACTTTCCAAACAGTCAATAATCACTACTAACCACACGAGCACATGTGCGAGTGTACGTGCACGTGTGTGCGTGCAACTATGTGGTAGTGACCACAATCACCACTGCCCGCGCTGACCCGGGAAGGCAGTTCCTGATCTCGCCCAGCTGCCACCATCAGCCCTCACCGCTAACAGACGCTCTGGCTCCACTCCTCCCAGGACTGACCTGTGCGTCCCCAGCCGTCTGCAGTGCACTCCACACCGCCGGACGGCACCACAACTCCTCAGTCTTCCTTAGTCCCTGCAGACACGGTGACTAGAGGCAGCCCAGTGTCAGCCAGACACACGGTGCACTTAGACACTGCTCTTTCAAAGTCATTTTCAAAGTCGAGGTACACACATCTCACAACACGCTTTCTATGTGGAAATTCTAGTACCTTCTATTACTACAGGCCACTGAAATTTGGCATTAATTTTATGTTATTTTTGTTGTTATGTGCCGTCGAGTGGCTTGCAACTCACAGCAACCCTATGTACAATAGCCCTAAAGTCTGCTCTGTCCTGTGGCAATTTAATTAGTAAGAAACAGATTAGCACGTGATACATATACTGAGCTCATACTAGTGCAATAAAGGAGCTCTGGTGGCCTCAGGGGTAAAGTGTTGCAGTACCAACCCAAAAGGTGGTGGTTCTAATCCACCAGCTGCTCCCTGGGACAGAGATGGGCAGTATCCTCCCCTGCAATTTACAGCCCACTCCCAGCCTGCGTGTTATTTGAGGAAACAAATGTTTAAAACATTTAAGTACTGCTTCCTTTTTGTGGATTTGTCACTGCATGCCCAATACTCTGGGTGGATTCAAACTGGCCAGTTTCTCAACAGTAGCTGAGAGTCTAACCACTGCACCACCAGGGCTCCATAAAGAAACTTCTTGCTCCATAATTTTTTCTTTTTATAATCCCACTTAGCCATCAACTTTTCTTGGTAATGTCTTTTCTTTCTGTTTTTTATTTTAATGAAAGTTTACAGAAATTTTGGATTTCCATTCATTCGTTATTGCACATTTTCCTCCCTGCCTACCCCTCCCCTCCACTTTGTTTTTCTCTTTGAAAAGTATAAAAAAAAATTCTTTCATTGTTATACAATCCCTCCAGTCCCCAGTCCACTCCACTATGCAGCTTTCATTTTTTACTCTTGTCATGACAATAATACCTAATCATATATTTCCTCCGAAACAGTTCTCTCCCTCATCTGTTTCAATGCCGTGTACATTATTTATCCCCTCTTAGTTTCCCCCCAACCCTAATGTCAGACCGTCTTTACAACAGTGGCACCATGCAATATTTGTCCTTTTGTGACTGAGATACTTTACTCAGCATCATGTCCTCCAGGGTCACCCATTTTGTATAACATTTCATGAGTTCCTTGTTTTTCACTGCAGTGTAGTATTCCCTTGTTTGAATATACCAGAGCTTCTCTATCCATTAGTTTGTTGATGGTCACTTGGGTTGTTTCCAGCTCTTTGCTATTGTGAACAAAGCCACAACAAACATGGGTGTGCATATATCTTCCTGGGTGGCAGTTCTGGTTTCTTCTTGGTGATTTCTTAGGAAAACTATTCCTCCTGAGCACACACATCAGACCCCTCAACTCACCGTATGTATGTGTGTGTGTGTGTGTGTGTGTGTGTGTGTGTGTGTGAGAGAGAGAGAGAGAGAGAGGGAGCGCGAGCGCATGTGTGTGTACATACGTACAGTCAAATGTCTTTCATCTGACTCAATAAAACCCAGACAGACATTCTTCTGGTAGCCTCACTTTCAGCCAGGATCCATCTGACATCAGCAGTAATATCCCTGGTGTCATAGACTCTACAAAATCTCTGAGTATTGCAACTTGAGGCTTAAATTTGTGTTTTAATTCTTCCACCTTTAGAAATGTCAAGTGAATTCTTCCCTTTTCATTCTCCAACTCTAGATCTTTGTACATTTCATTACAGCACTCTGCTCTGTCGTTTCATTATAATAGTCTGCTTTGTCTCCTCGAGCTGCGCTTTCAAATCTTCTGCTCATCTCTTTTCCTTCAGCATCTATATTCTCTTTGTTCTGGCTTCTCGACGCTCTAGTGCAATTTTCTGTTTGATGTCCATTTCGGTCATTTCTTTCTCTTCTGTTCCTGTAACGACTTTTTGCTCTCTTCATGGATGATATCCTTGAAGTCACTTCCTCACTCACCCGGTCCTCAATCATGAGTGTTCAACGCCTCAAACCTATTCTGGGGATGATTTTTCAATTTAGGCGAGACAGACTCCTACTTTGGTTCTTGTAGACTAGTTTTCATTTTCTTCAGCTCCAATCTGAATTTGCACATGAGCACACTGATGGTCTGTCCCACAGTCAGCACTTGGTCTGGTTTTGACAGCTGATGTTGAACTTCTCCAAACACAGACACGTCTAGGGGAAAGTGCTCCTTGGAGACAAGGCTGGTGAGACTTCGTCGCATGCATTTGGGGCATGTCCCTAGGGAAGAGACATCATACTTGTAAAGGCGGAGAGTCAGCAAGAGAGAGGAAGGCCAGATGGGTGGACACTGGCTGCAGCAATGGGCTCGAGTATACCCGAGATGAGGAGGAGGGCACAGGGCAGGACAGGGTTCAGATCTGCTGTTCATCGGGTCACTATGAGCGGTACGTGCCCCAGCAGCACCTAACAACAACGTCCTCACATATGTCTGTTAGTTTTCTCCTTTGTGGTTGGGCTGGAGATCATCTTTCTCTGCTGCACCGCCTGTGTTCTCATTCTCTGTTTTCTTCTCGCCGTAGCCTTTTATCGTGCTCCTAATAATCAAGGACGGGGATGCTGTACTGATCTCCTCCCTCACCTTTTAACACGGTCCTTTTTGCTGGAATCCTTAAGAACGTCTTTTTTTAATCTCAGAAGTCTAATCAGTTGTGCTAGGCTATGTGCTGGTGTACCAGTGAGCTCTGGCAGCCTAGTGAGTAAGGAGTCACCCTGCCAGTCCAAAGGTGTGCAGTTTAAATCCACTGCTGCTCGATGGGGCAAAGATGGGCAATCTTCTCCTGTGCAACTGACCGTCTCTGAAAACCTGCTGGAAGATCAGCTATGAGTCTCTTCTAACTCCATGGCAATGAGCTGAGATTGAGTTGCTGCGCTGGTGTAAGGGTCTTTGGTGGGACAGTGGTGAAGGACATATCTCTAAACAAAAGGCTGGTGGTTCAAACCCACACAGCAGCTCCGTGGGAGGAAAAGCTGAAATCTGTTTCCACACAGACGACAGTCATGAAAACCATCAGGTCAGGTCTACCCTGTCACACGTCGTCCCCGTGACGGAAATCAACTCAACAACATCTTTCCAGCACTCCTTATTCTGAGTAAACGTTCCCAGGCACGGGTAGGCAGGCACTCTCCCTATGTAAACTACGTCTTCATCTATTTCTACAAAGCCTCCTTACATTATAATTCTACATATAAATTTCAGTCTATTCTTTTTCCTCCGGGAACCCAATTATATATACATTGGATTTTCTTCTCTGATCTCTTTTGCTTAATTTTTGTTCTCTTGTATGTTGTCAAAACTTTCCTCAGTATCCTTTATTGGATTTTTAGTGATATTTATTCTACCCTGGGTACTCTGTAAATGTATCTTCATTTCTATTCTAATTTGGGCTTTCCTTCCATTTCTTTGCTGAGAGATTGGTCACTTCTTATTAAACAACTTGGGATTATAGCAGTTCTACACTGTTTCCTTTTACTATCTGAAGGTTGCTTATGTCTTGTGTCTCTTCATCTGTAAGTGTATCTAAGGGTCTCCATCGAGACAGGGGGCGATCATAGCTTCCGCCGCCTTCTGGTTGGTTTGGAAATAAATTTTCACTGGTTAAAATGCTATGACTTTCATCTTTTGTTTTCCTCTTTCAAAGATGTTCCCATATACTTTCAGTTCTTGATCTTTTCACAATAACAATTTCCTCTGAAATAGTTAAAAAAAAATTTTTTTTTAAATCCGCTCTGCAGACAGGGATGAGGGTTTGGAGTTCACAGTCCAAGAATGATGGAATCTCAAGGGGTGTTGGTGGAACTTTTCCCTGTTATGTATTATTTCTCTTTACTCTCACTCAATGAGTTTTGGAAATTTTAAATGTTCTTTCAGTCTGTATAGATCATTTTATTTGAAAAGTATTTATATGATTTAGTTCTGATCTTTTCCTCTAGAAATGATGTTTCACTCCCCCCATTTTGAGGTCCTTCATTATAAAATACTGGAGAAGCATGAGCAATCTGTTCCCATGTGATTGACAGTCTCTGAAAACCCGCTGGAGGGTCAGCTATGGGTTGGTTCCCACTCAAAAGCACCTAACAACAACAACAACAGTATAAAATCACCTTGAGAGTCAAGTGTCAAACAATCCAGCTTCTCCCAGGCAATGCCAACACCACCATCTGAGAACTGTTTCACTTCTTACTTGCTGACGTGTCATTCTTTGTAGACAGTCCTTCTCAGACTTCTGACACACTTGTCACAACCTCAGCTCACGTCGGGGTGACTTCTAGAGGAGCAAATGCCCACAGAACTACAGTGACTCCGGGTGCTGGGTTTATCTTCCTAGGTTCTGGTCTCCTGCTCAGTTCTGATCTGAGTCACCCTTCATTTACTGTTAGCTCATCAGAGCTTTTAAGAAAGTAGTTCTCCTTCATGTTTGTCTGTGGGCCTTTGTCTGTTCTTAATGTTACTTATCCTAGTGCTTTTACTCTTCAGTGGAAAATGTGGTTGGAATTACCGCTCACGGAGACAGACCGGTGTCCGCAGCACTGGGCTCAAGCGTCAGAAATGATGAGGAAGTGCAGGACGGTCCAGGCTCAATCTGCTTTCACAGGGTCCCCAGGATTGGGACTAGACGCACCAGCACCTGACAACAACCCCACCATTTCCTGAGATCCATCCTACTCATAAATCAATGGCTGTGTCTCTGTATATCTAATCGGGCCCAGCTCACCCCTGGCTCATCGCCGGCACTGCTGCGACCTTCTTCTCTACTCGCCTTCCACTGTGGCTGCAAACCTCCTCCTCTCAGCCTCCTCGCTGTCCGTGTAACACATGTGAACGCAAGGCGTGGGAGCTGAAGAGAGGGGCCTCACATCACTCACAGAGGAGGCGATGACTTACAGGTGCTTCCCAGAAAGTCAAGGTCACTCCTCACCCCCAGAGGGCAGGTCTCAGTGCTTCTCCTCTGACCCTCCAGCTGGCTCTCCTGCCCTGCTGTGTCCTCCACCAAACCCCTTCCCCCGACTCCTGCACACGCTCGCATCCACATCCGCTGGGACGATGAGCTCCCACCTCCCACCCTGCAGAGCCAACGCTCACTCTTGCAGCACTCCCAGCCAGGCAGTGCTCCAAATCAGGAAGTGCTCCCAGCTCCCAGCCAGGCAGTGCTCCCAAAAATGCAATGCTCCCAGCCAGGAAGCACTCCCAGCTCCAAGCCAGGCAGCGCTCCCAGCTTCCAGTCAGGCAGTGCTCCCAGACAGGCAGCGCTCCCAGCTTCCAGTCAGGCAATCCTCCCAGCTAGGGAGTGCTCCCAGACAGGCAGCACTCCAAGCTCCCAGCCACGTGGTGCTCCCAGCTCCTAGCCAAGCAGAGCTCCCAGCCCAGTAGCGCTCCCAAAACCTCACTCTTCTTCATCAAAGAGTCCAGGAAGGTGTTCCTCTTCACCAAAGTGACACATTTTTTTTCCCTGAAATAAATGCTGTCCTTCCCTAAAATGCAGGATGAGGCAGCAGCTTTTTAAAAAAGCAATTTTCCTTTCCCTAGTCTATCCTGCCCTTAATAAAATCTTTACAGTCACTGCAAAAGTTCCAAGCTCACAATTTTTCCCTCCAAGAGGTGAGTGCTAATGTGAGGATGGGAGCGGGGACTGCAGCCCATCGAGGATTCCTGCAGGCAGACACTCCCACATGGGGTGCCCAGTGCAGTACGGTCCGGCTCTGAGTAGCCAGGTGGGCATCTTCACTGTGAGGCCACCCACAGGCCCACGAGGAGAAGGTAATAAGCAGAGGGCATGGCTCAGCCTATCCCATCCACCATGCCCCCTGGGTGTGCAGAGCGGCCCCTTCCGATAGGGCAGAGAGCGCGCGATTTATGCAGAAGCCCACGTGGTGGCTTCCTGGGGCCGCACCTGCCCCTCGTTACACAGCCACCCTGCAGCCTGGCCTCGGCTGGCACCCGCGGAAACCAGCCCCCGGATCACGCTGACCGCAGTGCTGTAAATGAACACTCACCACCAGCCCAGCTGCCTCCGAGGCATAAACCTGCCTTCGCAGGACGTGGTGGCACGAAGGCCTGCTCCAGGGGCATCGTGCACGTCTCCTCCATGTCGTATTTCAAAGCCCTGGACGAGGCCGGCAGCAGCCAGCAGACAATCAAGGCGGAGAAAGGCCCTTGGCTGAGCAGAACCAGGGCTCCACAGGATGGGCTGGGCGGCAGGCAGCCACACACAACACTGAATCAAAGAACGAGAACGTATGACTGAACTGTGGGAAACTTCCTAACAGGGAAATTAGGCCATAACCATTAGACACGGCGCTGGAAATCAGATTCAATCAAGGAACAGAGTGGAGTTGATAATTTGTATGACGCCGCTTTACAATGTCATTCAAGAGCTTCGAAGCCAAGTGCCACCGTGCCGTGAAGATGGCTTTTATAGTTCCCCCACAGGAGGGGGGAGACCCGGCAGCCCGCCGACATCCAGAGACCAACAGGAACCATGTGTGGAAATGTGTGGACGCTAAACAAAGGGCACGCGCTGGGCAGCTGGGCAGCCGCTCACCAGCTCGCCAGCACTGGTCTGCAAAGCACATCTGCCTCTACTGTGTCTCCACTGACCAGGGAGCGCTGGTGGCTTAGTGGTAAGGAACTGGGGGGCCAACCCAAAGGTGTGCAGTTCAAATCCACTAGCTGCTCTACAGGAGAAAGATGGGAAACCTATTCCCGTGAGATTTGCAGTCTCTGAAAAAGCACTGGAGAGTTCACCGTGCCCTGCCAGTGTCCGAAATGCCCGCTTCTGCTTGGCACTGCTGTCACATTCATTCACCCAGCCATCAGGACCACACGTCCCGCACCTGCCACTCAATGAAGCCCCATTCTTGTACTGCGACAGACCGCACTTAGGAGGGGACAGTTTTCAGGCTGAAGAGAACAGTCAAAGCCCCACTTAAACATGAGAGGATGGCTGGAAACAGTCCAGGCACACACCACCATTTGTTATAATACGAGAGAGATTATTCCAGACCTGGTGCTCTGGTGGTCTAGGGATAAACCGCACTGCAATCCCAAAGGCACGTGGTTCAAATCCCACCAGCAGCTCCGTGGGGAAAGAATGAGAAATTTCCTCCGCCTCTAAAAATCCGCTGGAGGGTCAGCTGTGGGTTGGTGCCAATTCGAAGTCACACAGCAACATCAGCACAGAAAATTACCCCAACAGCCTGCTGCCCATGGCCAGAGACAGGATGCCCGAGGACAGGCCACTGGAGCCAGGCTGCTCAGAACAGCCTCTAGGGGAAAGCTGACCACCTCTTCCAGCCCTGTGATGCGGCCATGCTCAATTCTGATCGTCATGGCTTCACAGCAAGCAAAGGACCACCCCTACCCCTGCCTGCCTGAGAAGGGCACTTCCTGTCAGCCCATGGGCACCCTTGGGCACCTCTGGGCAGAGGTCACCTGCGGAAGCTTCTTCTGCATTCTCCCCAAGCTGCCTGGCCCCGGGAGGGGCAGCAGTGACGCTGGCTTACCATCAATCCTGCTCACAAGTCCCTCCAGCAGCTTCACTTTCATTTGAATCCCAGGCTGAGCAAAAGTGTAGTTGTCCTAAAAGAAGACAACACTGTTAGGAGAAATACACACATGCAATACAGCAATACACATACACACGCATCCCCCTACGTAACACAGTGATCAACATACACACACACAAATACAGCAATACACACGCATCCCCCTACG
>NW_006399814.1:6067688-6083234 GCF_000299155.1 Elephantulus edwardii
ATACACACGCATCCCCCTACGTAACACAGTGATCAACATACACACACACAAATACAGCAATACACATACACATGCATCCCCCTACATAGCAAAGCGATCTACATACACACACACCCCACACACACAACACACCAGCGCACATATACACACACGTCCCCCTACATAACACAGCGATACACACATACACACATAACACACCAGTGCATGTATACACACACATCCCCCATGTAACACACTGATATACACACACACATATCCCCCTGTGTAACACAGCGATATACATACACACACACACACACACACTCTCTCTCCATAATACACTGATCTACATACACACACACATCCTTCCCCATAACACACCAATAGACACAGAGACATCCCCCCACATAACACGTCAATACACACGCACATATTTCCCTATGTAACACAAGGGATAGAAGGAGAGTTGATGCCTTTGAGCTGTGGTGCTGGAGAAGAGTATGGAGTGTCCCAAGGACTGATAAGAAAATAAACAGGTTTGTCCGGGAGAGGGTAAAACCAGGGTGCTCCATGGAGGTAAGGATTCTGAGGCTCCGTCTAACATACTTTGAACATGTTGTAATTAGGGACCGGTCCTCGAAGAGGGACATCATGCTTGGGAGGGTGGAGGGAAAGCGCAGGAGGGGAAGGCCCTCTATGAGGTGAATTGATTCAGTGACTGGGGTAGTGGGGGTAGTGTCGGAGACAGTGAGATTGGCACAGGACAGAGCAGGGTTTAGGGTTACTATGAGTCGCAAGCTCAAAATATACATACGCACATATCCCCCCACATAACACACTGATCTACTTACACATCTCCCCACATAACACACCACACGCATGCTCTTATGTAACACACAACATGCATACACACATCGCCCCACATAACACACCAATAAATGCACACACATATCCCCCTACGTAACACACAATTTACATACACACGTCCCCGCACACATCACATGATATACACACACCCATTTAACCCAAATCCACTGCCATCAAGTCCGTCATTCCCGCTCAGCGTGAACCCCATTAGGTTCCAAAGCTCTAAATTGTTACTCATCTTTATCCCCCGAAGCCACTGGTGGATTTGAACTGCCAACCTTATGCAACACATTATGCACTATGTCACCTGGACTCCTTACACATACACATACACATATGTATACATATAGTTGGGGGAGTTTTATCTATTTTCACTTTGTATTGTGATTTGATGGAAGTTAACCAGTGTACTGGTTTTTCATTCTCTCCCTCACACACATCCTGTCTCCCACCCCTCAAGTCCCCTCACTCCCATCCCTCTGTCTCCTGCCCACTCTGTCCCAGGGATCCTTCTCCTGTCCGCCCTGCCCCAGGGCCCTGTCTCCTGCCCACTCGGCCCCAGGGATCCTTCTCCTGTCCGCCCTGCCCCAGGGCCCTGTCTCCTGCCCACTCGGCCCCAGGGATCCTTCTCCTGTCCGCCCTGCCCCAGGGCCCTGTCTCCTGCCCACTCGGCCCCAGGGATCCTTCTCCTGTCCGCCCTGCCCCAGGGCCCTGTCTCCTGCCCGCAGCTCTTCTGACCCTCTGGCTGCTGTTCCAAGGAGCAAGTACCGCCTGCTGTTGGGTATTTGATCTCACTATGGCTTTTTGTTTGATTTTTGTCTTTAGACTTTGTTATCTTGAAAGAAACATCATCAGAGGCAAACAAACTAGAGTGAGCTGGGGTTTCCTTTCATTGTCCCCAGAGAAGGCAGGAAGCTGATACCATGCACAGCAGCAGGGTCACCACCTGGGACACAGCGTCCACCTAGGAGAAGGCTACTGCTGAGATGGGCGGCCGGCTAAACCGCTTATTCCACAGAATGGAGAAAGACTTCTTCACTAATCGAGTCGGGGGTATGTTTAATATGCACAGAGTACGAAGCTATGCCTGATGGTACAGGAGGCAGTGGGAGGGCGGCCAGCCAGTGAGAATCACCGCAAAGGTACACATGCTCAATGCAGGAAGCAAACGCCCTGGGGCTGGCCTGGAGCCCCAGAGAGAGAAAACAGGGCCTTGATCTCCCCACCCTGGAGGGCAGAGGACACGCACTCTCCTCGGAGCTTCTGAAAGGGAGCCCCACCAGATGCAGGGGCGCAGCATTCACTTTCAGGTCAGCCAGAGGCCTGGAGCCCGCAGAGCCCACGGGCAGAGCTGTCTGCTGGAGCTGTCTGCACATCAGCCCTGCCAGGGGAGGGATCCAGGACGGGGCAGGTGGAAAAGACACGGCCAGCTGTGTCACACTCATGTCACCTCCCTGTCCCCACGACAAGTGCACTCCACCTCCCCGTGCCCGGGTGCCCAGGTGCTGCACACAACACCTCCCCGTGCCCGGGCTTTGCACACATCACCTTCCTGTGTCCACGTGCTGCACACATCACCTCCCTGTGGCCCAAGGCAGGTACATAGATGCTATGAACGCACATGCCAGTTCCCCATCATCTGAAAGGCTGCAGAGACTCTGCTTCCCATAACTGGACTTGTGCACCGGCACGTCAGCTCCCTTCTGGACCAAAGCCACACCGCTGTGACCTTGGGCTGGCCTTCCCTCCCCTCTCTGCTGCAGCCTGGCCTTGGCATCAGCCCCTGCCTGCGTTCCTAGGGATAAAGCTGCCATAATCCACTGTCCCAAAAGCTAACCCAACATAAGCCTTCCTAACCCTTCTTGCTGGAGAGCCCACAGCCTTGCGCCCTGGCCGCATGGCTGGCAGTGATGGCTGCCCACCTCTCCTCCATTGTGCTTTCTTCCTGGGTCTCGGGCTCCATCAAGACACCTGGGAATGTCAGCATGAGTGTTCAGTGGCTGCTGTAACAAATGACCACAAGCCCAGGGTCCAGACACAGCACAAAGCATCCTACAGCTCTGAGGCAGAAGTCCAGCTGGTCTTCTGAGCTCAAATCAGGGTCAGCACCACTCGGGAGCTCCCTGGGAATCCAGACCCGTACCACTCCAATTGTCGTCACCAGCACATGAGTGAAAAGCCCATCACTGGGCATGGATCCAGCCGGAACCTGTGCTCTGAACCCCCAAGCTGCCAGGTCACTTGTGAGGATCCCTCCTCCAGGACAGTCCCTAACGGGATGCGGTGGTGTCGAGGCGCCTTCTCCACCGACAGGTGCACGACAAGAGTGACAGCAGTAGAGGTGTGTGCACCTGAGTACAGGCTCCTGCTGGTGACACAGGGGGGAGCAGGCCGCCACGCTCAGTCAGCACCACGGTCAGTGCCACAGTCACCGCCAAGGCCTGGACGAGAAGGCTGGGCTCCTCCCCACGTCAGTCCTCATGGTTTTGGAGGGGACACAGGCCAGAGCTCTCCAGGAGGGGGCCGGTCAGGAGCACAAGCCCTGGGCGTAAGGCCAGTCCGTTAGATACCAAAGGGGTGTTGTGGAGCCCCAGAGGCCTCGGGGACAGGAGCCAAGCAGGGGCTGAGGGGGTGACTATACAGTGGCAGCTGTCCCTCACACTCAAGCAGGGTGACCACAGTGGCAGCTGTCCCCACGCTCAAGGGCCAAGCTGCACCGGCTCGGGTCGGGACTGAGGAACGGCGCATGGACCCCGCAGCCCTCGGGGTGTCAGTCACATGGGGGAAGACTACCCATCATTCTCCCACAGAGCCGCTGGTAGACGCAGAGCCCCAGCAGCACCGCCTGTGGGTTCACAGCGCGAACATTTCCAGTGTGCACCACCAGAACCCCTGCCTCCCCGGGATTCGGAGTGCTGGCTCCCCGCCTTTGATGGGCACCGTTACTGCAGCCCTGGCTCCCCAGCGCGGGCCTCTAAGAGCCGGTTTCTCCCAGGGATCTGACACCAGGAGGCGGCTTATATTGGCTTTGGGGACAGAGCGCGTTGTCGGGAGTTTATGGGTGATCTAGCCTCAGTCCTGATTGTCTCGGAAGTGAGACTGAGAAGAATCACTAGACAAATTGTGGCGGCTGCTGTCAGGGTGATTCAGCTCAGGGCTGAGACGCAACCTGGAGAGACGAGATGTCACAGCCCCACAGAGACAGAGCAAGCCCTGGTGGGGTGGTGTCCGAGCTGGAAATCAGAGGGCGGGCAGGGCGACCCACCATCCCTGCTCCCTGGGGGAAGGATGGGGCCTTGGAGAGCCCAGGGCAGTTCTGGCCTGTCCTTCGGCGTCACTGAGTCCCACCAGCTCAAGGGCACACAGGCTGCCTTTTACTTGGCTTAGGCTGAGAGAGGCCTCGTGGGTTGCTTGCATACGATTCTGAGACTGCAGTGCCTCTGAGGGGCGCGTTCTGGTCCCAGGACTCCCGGCGCAGTGCTTCCCCGGGGCTGGCTCAGCCAACGACCCCCAGGGTCCTAGCTCACTACGGAGCTGATGGAGCACACGAGCGGGTGGTTTTCACAAGCAGACACTTATTTCCTTACCATTTCAAATACTTACTCGATGCTGTTTCTCATAGCAAACTCACGTGCAGCAAAACAAACCCTGTCTGACCCTGTGCCGACCTCACACCCTCTGCTGTACCCACCACAGCCAAGCCGGGGGCTCATCTTCAGCACTTAATCAGGTAAAGACCGGCTGCTGCTCACAGGGCTCCCCAAGGTCACCACTTCAGAAGCGGGTGGTCATGCCTGCTTCATAGGGCGTCGGCTCTGAAACTCTGCTCAAACCTGTCCAGCACGGGACACCCTGCTGGGGTGTGAAGCACCAACAATGAAGCTTCCAGCATCATAACGTGTAAGCTGCTCCAGTCCCCCAAGCTGACCAGCACGAGGTCTGGATTCAGGGAGCAGCTCTGGGGAAGGCCTCGGGCCATCCTCTCAGCTTCTGCTCTCAGATAATCTTCTCTCTCATCCTCTCCTCTGCTTCTCTTCTTTACTTGTTTAATGCTTTTTTTAAAAAAACAGCTTTATTTTATACTGGTTTATAAAGTTCATGTACCTTGTTTTTCACACCGAATCTTTCCCCTTCCCTTTACCAATCCTTCCCTCTATCCACCAAATTGTGCAGCCCTATATTTAAGACCCTCTTGTAGCTTTGTTAGGGACCTCTCCAAAGTACTGAAGAGCAATGGTGTCTCTTTAGGACTAAGGTGCATCTGATACAGGCCATGGTCTTTGCTATCACTTGTTATGTATCAGAGAGTTGGACAATGACTAAGGAGGACAGAAGGAGAATTGATGCCTTTGAGCTGTGGTGCTGGAGAAGAGTATTGAGAATACCATGGACTGCCAGGAAAACAAACAGATTCATCCTGGAAAGGGTCAAAGCGGGCTGCTCCTTGGAGGCAGGGATTCTGAGGCTCCGTCTAACATATTTTGGACATGTTGTGAGGAGAGACCGGTCCTTGGAGAGGGACATCATGCTTGGGAGGGTGGAGGGACAGCACAGAAGGGGAAGGCCCCCTAGGAGGTGGATTGAATCAGTGACTGGGGTAATCGGGATGGGAGTGTCAGAGACAGTGCGATTGGCACAGGACAGAGCAGAGTTTAGGAATGTTGTACATAGGGTCACTACGAGTCGCAAGTGACTCGATGGCACATAACAACAACAACAACAACAACAACTTATAGCTTACAAGAGATGGGCTCAAAACACATCCGACCCTGACGGTGCCTCGTTTGCCTAACACACAGCCCTTTCCACACAGGCAACAGGGCCAGCAGGACAGCACAGTCTGGGGGACACAGTTCAGTCACAGCCCCCAGGAAGGCTGCAGCCCTGGCCGAGCATGAACCTCCTGGACACTCACCAACATGACATCCAAAGGGTGGAAGTAGCCCAAGCGTCCACCAGAGGGGGGCAGGCAAACCTCCACCAGAGGGGGGACAGGCAAGCGTGGTGAGTACGCAGACTGGCACATGGCTGAGCCAAGCAGAGACCCCAAGTCCTGATACACACACAGTGAACGGGAAACGGAGGCATGCGGGGACAGAGGCCAGATGCTACAGCCCCTCTGTGGCCTGTGCCGGGCAGACACGTGCAGAGGCACGCGTGGTTCCGTGTCCCAGGCCAGGCAGGCACAGGGAGGCAGGGCTCCATGGCACAGAGATTCTGTCCTGGGGAGCTTCGGAACCAGACAGCGGAGGGGCCGTGACGAGGACCATTAATGCCGATGAAAAGTGGTCACCTGATGTCACGTGTATTTTACAATAAAAAAGGCAAAGTGGGGAGCCCTGGTGGTGCGGTGGCCAAGCACTGGCTGTGAACCTAAGACTCAGCAGTGCCCCCACCCACCCACTCAGCTGGAGAA
Organism: Elephantulus edwardii; assembly: GCF_000299155.1. Taxonomy (NCBI): domain Eukaryota; kingdom Metazoa; phylum Chordata; class Mammalia; order Macroscelidea; family Macroscelididae; genus Elephantulus; species Elephantulus edwardii. The sequence continues at coordinate 6,073,951 of NW_006399814.1, forward strand.
GACGCGGCCTCCCGGCTCCGCTTCCCAAGACAATGGACCTAGAAACACGAGGGGCGGCCCGAGTTTGTCCTCAGGGTCACCACGAGTCAGAATCGACCTGACCAGTAAACCATAGGTAAAAATCCTGGGTAAAAGATGCATTATCGTGTGGACAGAACTCCTGCACATTCACCATCTCAGGAAGGGGTCTAGGGTGGCCTGGCCCAGGACGCTGAGTGAGCGGACTGGCCCCACCTCTACCCCCTGCCCAGCCCAGCTCTAACGGGTGGGTGAGCCTCGACAAGCCCGCGATGCGGTCAGCTGGTTTATTTGGGTCTTGCTGTAGGACAGGGTTCAAGCTTCTCATTTAGCAAACAGGAAAGCTCTTCTCCAGCCACTCTCTGCACTATTTTGTTTTATTTCTCACTTGTTCAGAAGCCAGGGAGAGAAGATAGGTTTTCTCAGGCAGCCAGGCCAGCGGAAGGGACAGCACCTGAGAAGCCAGCATGACCAGGGCTGTGTCTGTGAGGAGAGCTGAGGCCACTGAGCACAGCCTGGAGGCGGCAGAACGCTCACAGCCTGAGGAGGAGCTGACCTGGGAGCTGAGATCAAAGCTCGAAGGTGGATGGCATCCCATCACCTCCAGGATGGGGGCAGGAGGTGACAGGCCTGCTGAAGGTAATGGCCTGTGTGGGCAACGGGCCCGCTGAGGGTGACGGGCCCACATGGGTGACAGGCCTGTGTGGGTGACAAGCCTGCATTGATAAAGGGTCTGAGTGGGTGACGGGTCTGGGTGGGTGACGGGTCTGTGTGGGTGATGGGCCTGCGTGGGTGACGGGACTGCGTTGATAAAGGGTCTGAGTGGGTGACAGGTCTGTGTGGGTGATGGGCCTGCGTGGGTGACAAGCCTGCATTGATAAAGGGTCTGAGTGGGTGACGGACCTGCGTGGGTGACGGGACTGCATTGGTGACAGGCCTGTGTGGGTGACAGGTCTGTGTGGGTGACAGGCCTGTGTGGGTGACAAGCCTGCATTGATAAAGGGTCTGAGTGGGTGACGGGTCTGGGTGGGTGACGGGTCTGTGTGGGTGATGGGCCTGCGTGGGTGACGGGACTGCGTTGATAAAGGGTCTGAGTGGGTGACAGGTCTGTGTGGGTGATGGGCCTGCGTGGGTGACAAGCCTGCATTGATAAAGGGTCTGAGTGGGTGACGGACCTGCGTGGGTGACGGGACTGCATTGGTGACAGGCCTGTGTGGGTGACAGGTCTGTGTGGGTGACAGGCCTGTGTGGGTGACGGACCTGCGTGGGTGACAGGCCTGCATTGATAAAGGGTCTGAGTGGGTGACGGGCCTGCGTGGGTGATAAACCCGCTGAGGGTGACGGGACTGCATGGGTGAAGGGCTCTGTGGGTGGCAGGCTAGTGCTGGGTGACGGGCCTGGAGCACGGCAGGGAAGTGCTCAGTTTCTGAACAGAAGTCACTCAACAAAGCTCCCACACTTCTGCAGACAGAAGACCTGACTGCTCCCCTAAAGATGACAGCCCAGCAAGCCAGGGCCAGTCCACTCTGTCTCGTGCAGTTGTTACCTCCTATCACCAACAACCAGCATACAAGCAACAAGGCATGACGTTCTTCATCAACAGCTGGGCCCTCTGGAAGCGGGACTTGCTTATCTCGGGTCTTGAAGGCTCAACACCGCCAGCAGAGAGGAGGGCAGAGAGTGCAGGGTGGAAGGAAAGCTGAGCAGAGGGGAGGCCTGGCCACTTCAATCGCCACAGCTCGAGCAGCCACCGACCGCGTGCTCCCTGCTCTTCACAAGAAAACTCAAAACCTCAAGCTCGTGTCCATCAAGCAGGAACTGGCTCCAGCAGGTTTTGAGGCTGTCAATCGCCTGAGACAAGACTGTCCGTCTTTCTTCTGCGGGGCAGCCGTGGATTTGAACCACGACCCTCTGGTTGGCAGTGAAAAGCATTACCCACGAGGCCACCAGAGCTCCCTTTAGAAGAAAAGAAGACTCAAAGTTTCCCATTTTAGAAAAAGAGTGAAAAAGCAAGTTCTTACTGCCATGGCCAGAAGGACCCACAGCCTTCCTGACCTTCTGACCTCGTGAGAAATATAAACCCCACCTCCTCCCTGAGGGGCTCGTCCACCTTGAACCCACCACCTGCAACAGGGTCCCACCACCGCCCCAGCCCTTCACAGGCCAAACTCTGTGTGAGAAAGTCCTTTCTTCAGGCCGGAACGAGCCTGTTCCCTGACCCCGAACAATGAAGCTGCCTTGTCCAGTGGCCCCTCCTCTACGCCCTACACTGCAGCAGGGTTCCTGTGTGCACAGGGTGTGTGTGTGTGTGTGTGTGTGTGTGTGTGTGTGTGTGTGTGTGTCTGAGCCAGAGCCACTGGCCCCAGACAGCACCCACAGGGGCCTGCCCGGTGCAGGGCACAAAGCTGGACAGAGCCTTCAATCACCATCAGGAGGGCGGCAATCAAGTCGTGTAACGAACACCTGAGCCTGACAGAAGCGACAACTCGGTCGACCGCTGGTCCTGGTATCTTATCTGTTCAGTGACTGTCACTGGCACCTTCATGTCAGACCCGCCTGAGGGCCAGTCCATGATGATGTTCTGGGGTCATCTCTTGGAGAGTAACAGCGCCCATAACAGGAAGAACTCTGGATGCCGAGGCCCCAGGGAGCCTGCTGGTCACAGCCCTTCCACATGTGTCATACCCTCCACTGGAGGGACGCATCACATTTGTGAACATCTAGGAGAGGCCTCTCAGACCCTCACGTGGGATCCCCAGTTTCCCAGAGCCTCTGTCAGGTGGGGACTCTACTTCATCCCTTCACTGCAGCAACTCCCAGCCATGAGCACACATGCAGGGTCCTGTGAACCCGAGGGGGCCGTGGGGGCTGAGTTCTCCAGCACTGCTCTAACAGAAATACACAGTGCGTGGCTTTATCCAACAGGAAGCTTCTCCGCACAGACTAGCTCACTGCTGCCGACCCACAGCTGACCGTCCAGCGGGTTTTCAAAGCCTGTCCAGCCCAGGGGAGGAGAGGCCCATCCTTCTCCTGAAGAATAGCTGGGGGATTTGAACTGCCTGCCTTTGAGTCAGCTCTGCAATTCCTTATCCACCAGGCCACCACCTGAGCTCCCTCCCAGGAGGCTAGAAGTCCAAATTCACATCGCTGGCTCCAGGGAAAGGCGTCCTCTCTGCTGGCTCCTGGTGGAGACCCTGTGGACCTGGTGTTCCCTGGCTTCCATCCTCCCCTGGTTCTCAGGTTCTCAGCACAGGGACCTGGGTCCGGTGAACGCACTCCACTCCTGGCTCTTCTTTCTTGTCCGTGGTCGGGTCTTCGGTTCCGCTCCGACTCAGATGCAGCCTGATCCTGGAGATGCTGGCCAGCCTCACTGGCCTGATGCCTCTAACCCTGCTTCCTTAACGTCAAGGATTTCAGTGTTTCTAGCATTCCGGGCACTTAGCTCTAGTGGTATAGCCCACAGCATGATGCCCTGCTAACTCAAATGCCATGTGTCTCTGGCAGTTCAAATCTACCTGTGGCTCCTTGGACGGAAATGGGCAGTCTCCTGCTGTGATTTAAAGCTGGCAAACCAGTGGAGGTGCTGTGACTTGGATTCAAATCAACACCAAGGAGTTTGAGAACAATTACATCTGTTTACAAAATGAGGGGTGACTACGTCAAGCTGATAGCCAAACTGAACATATATTGATACACAATTCACTCCACAAGAGACTCCAACACAGGTGATGAGAAAGACAGACGGGCTCTTCTGCTCAGAGAGGACAGCCCCGAGGGGTGACGAGGGTGCCTGGAACATGCTGACTATGGTGAGGGCACCAGATGCCTTCACACAGAACAGGCTCTGACCCAGGCCTCTCAACGAGAAGGCTTGGGCTGGGCCCTGAGAGATGGTGCTGGGTGAGTGGGCAGAAAGCAGCTCCCCCAGCAGGAGAGGGCACAGGGTGGCACAACCGTCAACAGAACGACAGCCCCGGGCAGACGGGGAAGAGAGAGGGGCAGACCGCAGAGGACAGAAGATGATGATAAGGTGAGACGGACACAGAGCTGCCGGATGGAGTCAAAGACATGGAGATGGGAGCCACCGGAGAGCTGGAAAGAGAACTGCTGTCTGCTCAAGTGAAGAAGGAACAAGCTGGGGACACAGAGGAAGCCGTGTCGTCCTACGTAAGCGGTGCGCGTGGTCCAGGGTGAATGATGACAAGGACGCCCCACTGAGGACGCGGTCAACCCTGACTGTCAAAACCGCACCTTCCTGACCTGCCTGGGAGCCTGAGCTTGAACACGGGGCGTCACATTTGTTCCTATCAGCTGGTCACTGATGGCTCTCAGCAGCACTCCAGGCAGCCAGGCCCGTTCTGAATCCTGATGCGGTCATCTGTCACATTAGCTGTCCTTCCACGCCTAGAGGAGCTGGTCAAACCTACAGCCTCGGCATCCTTATCACGGTCTCCAAGGCTGAGGAGAAGGACAGCGCCAAGGACAGGGACCCACAGGGCCTCTCAGACACCAGCTCAGAGTGGAAACGCCGTAACGCTCGTGTTGAACACCTCACTGTGCCAGCTTCCGGCTTAACGTCTCTGCTCTGTTCCCTCGTCTGTAAAATGACTCCTTTACAGGAGCAGGAGAACAAGAAACCACAGCTGGGGGTGTTGGTTCCGACTCCGCAGCCCGGCAGGTCAAAGGAGATACGCTCCCTGGGGTGGCCACGGCTGGCCATCTTCACGTGAGGATCGATCATCCTTCTCCCTTAGAACCACTGACCTCCTGGTCAGCAGCTCGATGCTCGGCCACTAGCATTCCCTGTTTCACAAGGGCATCTGGAGGTGAAAGGAGTTGGCACACAGACAAGAACCCACAGCCATGAACCCACAGCCATGCTCGGCACAGCGTGACCGGGTTTTGCAGCTCACTTCGCCATGGGACAGGGTGCGGACTGAAGGCTCTGTCCACCCACCGGGCAGCAGCCCAGGCCTCCGGGATAAACAAAGTGAAAGGCGGACAGGAACCAACGCTGGTCTTCAGGCCCTTGTCCCCTGCTTCTCAAAGAGATGCGGCCGTTCTGCAGCTATGACTCCCAAGTCAGGGATGTGCACTTTTGGGGAATCAAACAGGCCCCTCAAGAGAAGGCATGGAGAGGAGGCGGCATGTGAGTCCAAGAGAAGATGTTTACAGTAAAGAACAACATTCACGCCTCCAAAAGAAGGTAAGAGCATGAGACGGGGAGGGGGAGTAAAACAGTTAAAACCTACCACCGACCAGCTGTACACAGGGTCACTGTGCATCGCAGGCGACAACAGCACGTGACAACAATAACAGACTATGACAGGTTTGGAAGCGGGAGTGGCATCCACCTCCTAAACAACATAGCTCTGGAAATTCCATGAACTTTGATAAATGTCGATAGTTGTGGAGGGGATTCAGGCCTGTTGTTCATGGGGTCCCTATGAGTCACGATCGACTCAACAACACCAACAACAGCAGCACACCAGCAGGCTCCCTGCCAAGCACATGGACCAGTGCATTAACCACCAGGCAGGAAGGACCCTGCACTCAACCCACCATGAGGACACAGCATCAGACCCAACCGCAGGACTCGGACACGGCAATCATTTACATTAAAGGTGCAAATCAATTAACAGCAAAAGGATGGGAACAGCTGCACTCGGAGAGCCCCGGGTCCACTCTGGGAGCAGCAGATGGTGCTCTGGGCAAAGGAGCAGGTGTGTCACCGCAGACACAGAGGGAAATGTCACAACCCCACCAGGTCAGCCGCCAGACACCAGACAACAGGTGTGGATGCACCTGGAAAGAGAGACCACAATCACACAGGTCAAGCCTGACAGAGCTGTGAGGGCAAACAGCCAACAATCACAGCTGGGACTTCAGGCCTGCACGCAGCAATGAGCACAGAAAGGGCCAGCGCAGAGGTCCCTGGGACAGGAGCCCAGGGCCCAGAGGCAGCAAGCTCCCACTCCCAGCTTTACAGAGCGCGCTCTCTCCAGCCAGCAGGGCTAGCCATCAAGTGCAGGGCTGCTGACAGAGAAGTCAGAAGCCATCAGCCTCTACAAAGAATAAAGACGTCCACTTTCATAAAGACCATTCCAGGCACCTCCACTCTCTCCTGTAGGGTCTCTAAAGGGTCACTGTTAGGAACTAAATTTGACTCAACATTAGGTTTATCCTGGGGGACAGGGAGTTTACTCTTTTCAAAGACACATAAAACATTCACTAACATACAAAGACGATAAGCCCCTAAACAAGTGTCAACCCATTTTAAAGAAACGAGTTATAAAACACTCATCTGATTGCAGTGGGATGAAATTAAACATCAATCAAAGGAATGTAACTGGGAAATCCTCAAATATTTAAAGATTAAATAACACAGGCCTATACAACCCATGGCCGCAGGAGTGGCACCCACTTCCTAACCAGCATGCCTCCGGAAACTCTGAACTTTGAGAAACGATGATAGTTACAGAAAGACTTCAGCTCTCTTGTTCATAGCGGTGCAATGAGTTGTGCTCAACGGTAATAAAAAACAAGGACACAATCCATGAGGGAGCTCTGACGGCTTAGTGGTGCGGAGCTGAGCTGCCAACAGCAAACAGGTCAAACCCACGAGCACCTCTGCACTAGAAAGATGGGCAATCTCCTCCTGTGCCATTTACAGCCTCTGACAACCCACCAGAGTGGTGGCTAGGAGCAGATTCCGACTCGACAGCACATCACGTCTATATAATCCACACGGTTAAAGATGAAAAAGACGGTAAGAAAACATGTCACGTGTCAGCGAAGACACAACATGATCAATTTTGTGAATTGCATCTAAAGCAGAGTGTGTCCTAGCGCGAGGCTGCTGGGGAGAATCCTGCAGGGGCGAGGGCTGCTGAAGGGACAGCAAACCTGTCCTGGGCGCGGTGCATCGAAGGGGCTCCTAAGCATATAGATGATGAGAATTCACCCCGTAGAATATGGGCACGTTCGCAGGAGGAACAGTCCCTGGAGAAGGGCAACACGCTTGGAAGGCTGGAGAGTCCGTGAAAGAGAGGCCGCCCGTCAATAAGATGCACTGAGCCGGTGGCTGCAGCAACGGGCTCTGGCCTGGAGCAGCAGAGCGGACAGCGCAGGGCCTGGGGGTGTTTCCATCTGTGTCGCACAGGGCGGCGGGGCTGGAGACTCCAGGGGCCCTAACCCCTGAAGGCCCAGCTGGTCCGTCCAGTGAAGTCTATGTGGCACACAGGAGCCAGGCCAGAGCAAGGTGACAGCCCCCAGCAGCAGACCTGTTCCTTTTTTTCTTTCCTTTAAATGTAGTTCCTAGAAGGCACAAGCACCAGGCCTGCCAGGATGGGTCACAGTGTCCCGGCTCGTTCCGGAGGGCCCTGACCCCCTCTGGACCTGCCTGTGCTATTGGCTGCTCTTGTTGGAGGGAACTGTCATGTCTCGGCTCATTCCTGAGGGCCCTGGCCCCCTCTGGGCCCTCCTGTGCTGACGGCCGTTCTTGCTGTAGGAAACACTAGTATCTGGGCTCATTCCGGAGGACCCTGGTCCCCTCTGGACCTGCCTGTGCTGACGGCCGCTCTTGTTGGAGGGAACTGTCATGTCTCGGCTCATTCCTGAGGGCCCTGGCCCCCTCTGGGCCCTCCTATGCTGACGGCCGCTCTTGCTGTAGGAAACACTAGTATCTTGGCTCATTCCGGAGGACCCTGGTCCCCTCGGGAGCTGCCTGTGCTGACGGCCGCTCTTGCTGTAGGAAACACTAGTATCTTGGCTCATTCCGGAGGACCCTGGTCCCCTCGGGAGCTGCCTGTGCTGACGGCCGCTCTTGCTGGAGAGAACCGTTCAGAACCTGGTGCGTCCTCCCAGCTCAGGGCCCTGTGACGTGTCTGTCCCGTTTCTCCACTGGCTTTATCCTCCATGGTTAAGCACAAGGGCCAGATCAGAACTGTCTCCTCATGGAAGGCACAAGCCTCCGCAGGCCCAGCTCGCAGGCCTGGAGGCTTCCTGGTCCTCCTTTCAATGGTTATGAGACGCCACATTTCCACCCTTTTCTGCAGCAACTTCCAAGATAAGAGTCACTTCTCCAATAGCCCTGTGGCTCCCACAGCGCTGAGCAGTTCTTGGAATTGAATAATGTTTCCCCAGGGAAAGGCAATGTAAGTGACTAATTATAAAAGGCAACGGTTCTTTTGCACTCAAAGGAGCTGTCCCGTTAGGTAATGAATCTGCGAGGAACAGTGTGACTTCAGGGCAGGCAAGTATGGAAGCCGTCATTCAAGAAGCGAGCGCTAGGCAGCAAGCCTGGTGCAGGGTCGTTGCTGGTATGAAGACCACTAGTGCACCAGGAGACTCCCCCACAGCTCCAGCCCAGACTGCACCTTCAAACTGGGCCAGTGGGATCCCCAGGAATGAACCTGGGAGGGGCCCTGCTCTGTCGCCAGCCCAGGAGCCACAGCACAATGCTGTGTCACCAGTGCCAGCATCCTCAAAGCCGTCAGCCCACAGCTCATGTGCTCTTCCACACGCTGGACTCTGCACCAGGAGCCACCGAGACAGCAGCTATGCGACCCAGCACCACTGCAGGCACGTGCTCGGAGCCCGACAGGAGACATAAAGGTCGACCAGTTACTGAACACTGTGCTCTCTGCCTGCAGCCCTCACGGGCCCCTGAGCCTGCTGGGGCCCTGAGCACCGGTCAGCTTGGCCACTGCAGGGGAGGCCACTTACGAGCCACCGGCCTCACACTGCGTGCCCGGGAGCCCACTGTGGTCTGGCTGCGCACTCATGGCACAGAGAACAAGACGTACAGACAGTGAAACTCTGGGACACGCGGCAAAAGTCTATTTTATTTTATTTTATTTTTACTTTAATGAACAGGAAAGGAAAATGAAGTTACTTCTCAAAATTAAGTTTTTCTTTATTATTGTTGTTGTTATTGTTATATGCTGTTGAGTCACTTGCATCTCATAGCGACCCTAAGTAGAAGAGCCCTAAATGCTGCTCTCTCTATCCTGTGCCAACCTCACCATCTCAAACACACTCACTCCCACCACCCCTATCAAAGAATCGATCCATCTCATTGAGGGTCTTCCTCTCTTGTACTGTCCCTTCACTCTCCCAAACATGATGTCCCTCTCCAAGGACTGGTCCCTCCCTGCAACATGTCCAGAGCATGTCAGATGGAGCTTCAGAATCCTTGACTCCAAGAGCAGCCAGGCTTCACTCTCTCCAGGACAAACCTGTTTGTTCTCCTAGCAGTCCATGGT
>NW_006399814.1:6083534-6089582 GCF_000299155.1 Elephantulus edwardii
CTGATGCTGCCAATTGGTCCAGTGGTGAGAATCTTTGTCTTCTTGATTGAGATTCAATCCATATTGAAGGCTGCGGTCCTTGACCCTCTGCAGTAAGCGCTTCAGGTCCACCTCAGTTTCAAAAGCAGAGATGATGGTGGTGATGATGATGATGATGAAGAAGAAGGAGGAGGAGGAGGAGGAGGAAACAACTCATGATCTCTTGTGAGAGAAAATAGGTTCATACAAAGGAGTTAACACATCCAAACACTTAGGGTTGTATGTGATACACAGCAAACATATTATTGTTGTTGTCAGGTGCCCTCAAGTCGAGTACGACCCACAGCGACCCTGAGATCAGCAGATCTGAGCCCTGTCCTACCCTGGGCCGTCCTCATGATCTCAGACACTCTCGAGCCACAGCCCAACCCATCTTGCGGACGGACGGCTCCTTTCACTACACTCTGCCCTTCCCAGCATGACGACCCTCTCCTAACAACATGTCCAAAATACAGACCACAAAGCTTTGCCATCGTTGCCTCCAGAGAGTATCGCCAAAGGCGCTCTGACTGCACCCTCTCTGAGACACCTGTAGACCTACTGGGTGTTCAGTGCTCCCCTCCAGCACCACAGCTCAGAGCAGCAATTCTTCTATCATGCTTGTCCATTATCCAACTCTCACAGCAAGTAACTAAAAAGATCAGGTGCACCTCAGACTTCAAACTGACATCTTGGCTATTCAGCACTTTGAAGGAGTCCCCAAAACACCCTACCTGCAGGCAAGTCTGGGTGCAATGGCTGAACTCTAGCTCTGGGGTCAAGAAATAATTCTCCCCAACAAATGCCTGAAGGAAATGACTCTGCAGTGGGCAGCCTGTCTCAAGGACCTCGGCTGTCCTGTCCTCCTCAGTCATCCCATCCCCTCAGCTGTCCCCCTCGGCTTTCTCGTGCCCCTCCCCCAGCTCTCCTGCCCTCTCAGCTGTCCCATACCCCTTCAGCTCTCCTGCTCACTCCTTGGCTCTCCTGACCCGTCCTCAACTCTCCCAACCCCCATCCACTCCCCTGCTCCCCACCCTTAGCTCTCCTGTCCCACTCAGCTCTCTTGAACCCCCCCTCGGCTCTCCTCCTCCCCACCCTTGGCTCAGCTGGCCCCCCTCAGCTCTCCAGCCCCTCTTTGGTCTCCTGCTCCCTCCACGGCTCTCACCGCATCTCTCCCATCCACCCCTCGCTCTCCTGTTCCTCAGCCCAGAAAACGCACTGTGGTCCTTCACCGCCGCCTGTCTCTGCCTCTGCCACCAGCCATGGCTCACTGTCCGGAGTCGAGGGCTTCCAGCACTGGGATCTCAGTGCAAGGGGAGCGCCCGCCACTTCTGGCTCTTGGTTCTTGTCAGCAGTGAGCTCTCTCCTCACCTTCAGAGTCCACGGTGGTGGCTGTTATGGTCTGTTGAGTCAAAACGAACTCCCAGCTGAACCTTCACTTGGGTCTGGAGAGACCACAACTTGCATGAGAGATCATCCATCCTCCTCCCAAAAAGCACCTGGTAGATTCGAACCGCTTGCCCTCAGTTTTGATCAATCCCCACACCAGCGTTCCCTACACCTGACCTTCAGAGCCTCGCCCCCGTCAGGGAGCATTAACTTACTGAGAATGTGGGCAAGCTATCCAATCCCCTGGGTGGGCCACAAACACCTCCCACCCGCACATCCCCGTCAGCTGGGAGTCCCAAAGACAGTGGCTACCAAGGTCACAGCAGGTAGCTCACCTCATGGCACACAAACGGCCTTAATATGTCGACACTCAACCAGGGAGCCCCGGTGGTCTGGTGAGGCGGGAGCTACGCCCCTAAGAAGACGGGGCTCGAGTCCACCAGGTGCTGTGGGAGGAGGAGGAGGGCCAGCTCCTCATCAGCTACTGGCTGGGGCCACCAAGCCCAGCACAACCCCTGTGACCCAGGGAACAACAGACCTCAGCCTACGCTTTCACAGTCTCTAAAAATGCACCGGAGGGGCAGCTACGAGCCGCCTATGACTGGACGGCAATGACCACTTGCTGGAACGTACATATTTACAACTAGGTGGTCAAGAACATGCTCGGGAAAGTCAAATAGGGACACGCAATCCTCTTCAACAAACGGTGCTGGCAAAACTGGACCGCTACCTACAGAAAGCTGAAACAGGATCCACATCTCATCCCCTACACAAAAATCAACTCAAGGTGCATCAGAGAACTCAGAATAAAGCCCAGAACCATAAAGCTCATAAAAGACAAACTGGGACCAAGCTTAGAAGGCCTAGTCTATGGTATAAAGGGACTGCCAAATACAGCCAGAAATACAGTCTGAAGAGGATAAAACTGACGAATGGGACCTTCTAAAGATTAAATCTCTGTGCTCAACAAAAACTTTTTCCAACAGGGTGAAAAGAAAACCTACTGACTTGGAACAAACATTTGGCAATATCAGTTCAGACAAGGCTCTCATCCCAAAAGTTTACAGAATCATACAGAGCCTCCACAAGAAAAAGACAATTACAAAATGGGCAAAAGACATGGAAAGACACTTGAATGGCCAACAGAAACAGGAAGAAATGGTCCAAATCATTGGCAATAAGAGTGAGGCAAGTCTTTCTACAAAGATGGTGCCGAAAGCCAAGAAGGAAGCGCCTGCCCCTCCCCAAACTGAAGCCAAAGCAAAGGCATTAAAGGCCAAGAAGGCAGTCCTGAAGGGCGTCCACAGCCAAAGGAAAAAGAAGATCTACACGTCACCCACCTTCCGGCGGCCTAAGACGCTGAGACTCCGACGGCAGCCCAAATACCCCCGGAAGAGCGCTCCCAGGAGAAACAAGCTTGACCACTATTCCATCATCAAGTTTCCCCTGACCACTGAGTCAGCCATGAAGAAGATAGACAATAACAACACACTTGTGTTCACTGTGGATGTCAAGGTCAACAAGCACCAAATTAAACAAGCTGTAAAGAAGCTCTGTGACACTGATGTAGCCAAGGTCAACATTTTTATTAAGCCTGATGGAGAGAAGAAGGTCTATGTTCAACTTGCTCCTGACGATGATGCTTTGGATGTTGCCAACAAAACTGGGATCATTTAAACTGAGTCCAGCGGGCTAATTCTAAATACAAATTTTGTTCATAAAAAAAAAAAGAGTGAGGCAAATAAAAACCACAATGAGATACCATGTGACCCCAGCAGCAGTAGCAAACTTCAGCAGCAGGGCAACAAGCACTGAATGTTGGCAAGGAGGTGGCGAGATAGGAACTCTTATACATTGTTAGTGGGACTGTAAAATGGTACAACCACTCTGCAAGGCAGTTTGGCACTTCCTCAAAAGGCTGAACATAGAAATTCCATATGACCCAGTTATTCCACTGCTTAGAATATGTTGTTGTTGTTGTTGTTATGTGCTGTCAAGTTGCTTGCGACTCATAGCAACCCTATGTACAACAGCCCTAAACTCTGCTCTGTCCTGTGTCAATTGCACTTCTTAAGCTCAAGGAACTGAAGAACAAATTCAAACCTTGAGTTGCTATAATCAAGGATGCTTTAGGCAGAATATTAAATGATCCAGGATGTATTAAAAGAAGATAGAAAGAATACACTGAGTCACTGTATCAAAAGGAATTGGCAGACAGAAGAATTTCATGAAACAACCTATGAGCAAGAGCCTATGGTGATGAAGGAAGAAGTTCAAGCTGCTTTGAAGGAAATAGCAAGAAATAAGGCCCCAGGAATAGATGGTATACCAATTGACATATTTCAGCTAACAGATGCTGCCCTGGAGGTGCTCACCAAGTTGTGCCAAGAAATCTGGAGAACAAGCACTTGGCCAACTGACTGGAAGAGATCTGTATTTGTTCCCATCCCAAAGAAAGGTAACCCAACAGAGTGTGGAAACTATAGAACAATATCGTTGATTTCACATGCAACCAAGTTTCTACCGAAGATTATCCAAAAATGACTGGAACAGCACATCAGCAGAGAACTACCAGAAGTCCAGGCTGGGTTTAGAAGGGGTCGTGGTACTAGGGATATTATAGCTAATGTTAGGTGGATCTTAGCTGAAAGCAGGGAATGCTAGAGAAATGTATATCTGTGTTTCATTGACTATGCAAAGGTGTTTGACTGTGTGGATCATAACAAACTGTTGCTGACTCTGAGAAGAATGGGAATCCCAGAACACTTAATCATGCTTATAAGAAACCTATACTTGGACCAAGAGGCAGTCGTCAGAACAGAGCAGGGAAACATTGCATGGTTCAAAATTGGGAAGGGTGTACGCCAGGGATGTGTCCTATCTCCATACCTTTTCAACCTGTATGCAGAACAGATTATCTGGGAGGTTGGACTCTATGAGGAGAAATGTGGGGTCAGGACTGGTGGAAGATCTATCAACAATCTGCTTAGAATATACCCAGAGAAAATGAGAACTGAGGCACAAACAGAGACTTGGACACCAGTGTTCATCGCAGCATTAATCACCAGAGCAAGATTGATAAGTATATTTTTTTCTTGCACTTTCCCTAACCCTTTCTTTTTCAATCTTTATGTACCTTCACATTTCAGGTGCAGACATGCTGGATTGGATTGGATTTTTGTAATCAAATCACATTGCACTGGGGAAATGTGCAGTTAGCAACCTCTCTAGATTACTGGGGAGTAGTGATGTCACTTTGAGGACTAAGGTGCATCTGATTCAGGCCATGGTCTTTCTGATCACTTGCTATGCATGTGAGAGCTGGACCGTGAATAAAGATGACAGGAAAAGAATCGACACCTTTGAGCTGTGATGTTAGGGAAGAGCACTGACCACTTCCTGGACAGCAAAGAGAACAAACAGTATGTCCTGGAGAGTGTGCAACCAGAGCACCCTTTGGAGGAAGAATGATGAGGCTTTGTCTCACATACTTTGAAAATGCTGTTCGAAGGAACCACTCCTTGGAGAGGAACATAACGTTGGGAAGGGCAGAGGGTTGGAAAAGACGACGAGGACCCTCAACCAAGTAGACTGACCAGGTAGATGGGCTCTTGTGTCTCAGGAAGTGTGAAGATGGTGCAGGATAAAAGTGTCGCTATGGTCGTACATCTAACAACACTCTGAGCTAACACGCTAACACTTACATTTTACTTTAAAAACACCTGGCGGTTTATTTTCTTAAACCTCTGTGTGACTTTACTTTGTAATCCACCTTGCTCGAGGCTTCTTGTTCTCACTCTTTGTAAGTAATAGTATCTGATGTGAGTTGGAGAATTTTCTGTCATTATTTTTATAAATACAAGTGTTTGCTCCAATACATTTTCTCCTTCTGCATGTATTTTTTCACGTTCTTTCATACTCTTAACTTCTCTTTCATCTTTGTAATACTTCTCTTATTTTACACTTCATAATTTTCCCAGATATGCATTCCATTTTAACTAATTCTCTCTTCCGCTGTGTCTTCAATTTCAAACTTCAGTAAGTTTTCTATTTCAGTGATCATAATTTTGATAGCTAGAAGTTATCTCAGTTCTTTTTCATGGGGGCAGGTGTGTCAGGGACTGTGAGACTGGCTCGGGACAGGGCAGGATTCAGAGAAATTGTTCATAAGGTCGCTAAGAGCTGTAGACGCCTTGCTGACAAATAGCAACAAGCCCCTGTTAGAATCTCTTGTTCGTGATTTTTCAATCCTCTATCTCTCCGTAAGGATGGTTCCTCACATTGTTCTCCCAGCGTCTGCGACATGAATCACCTCTTCGTGGGGTCGGCTCATGTGCCTTTCGCCGTGTGCTGTGCACCTCCGCCACTGTGGAGCACCCTCGACTACAGGAGGGCTTTCTGCAAGAAGCCCACAGGCCTGCGGTGTGAGCGAGGACAGCTCTCCACAGCCACACCGGCCAGGCTCGCTCAGCAGGCTCAGGGGCCCGGGGTTGCTTCCCAGGTGACTGTGAGGACAACATTATTTTTAAAATAATACTATTACTGACCTTTCTCACATGCTGCCAGGTGCTCTGATGTCACAAAAGTAAAACTGCCATGAGCTTAACACAAATCCAGAAGGAGGCAGAAAACAACATACAC
>NW_006399814.1:6090655-6098375 GCF_000299155.1 Elephantulus edwardii
GTGTATTCACACCCCACTGGCTCACTCAGAACACCCCTGGGGAAGCGTGGGGCGTTACTAATACTGTTACCACCATTTCATTAAATCCTGATCCTCAAGCAGCATCTTTTCATCATTCAGGGAAGACAACCACGTCACACGCACGTACAAAACACAGTGTCTTCTCAAGAAAGGCACTCAGAGTGAGTCTGAGCTGTGAGCCAAGCAAGACACCCTTTCCAGGCAACACCCCTCGGTCCTGAGAGCACTTCTGACGCCCAGAGGGTTACTGTGGGCCGTCGAGTCTGAACCGACCCATCGCTGGCCGGCGACTGGTTTTCAGAGGCAGTAAATCACCTGGGAGGAGAACGTCTATCCTTCTCCTGATGAGGAGCTAGTGGAATTGAACCGTGTGCCTTATATTAGAAAGCAGCTTCTTATCATGAGGCCACCAGGCCTTCGTGCTGCCAGAGTTTGTAAGTCAAAACCCAAATTTCCGAAGTCTTGGATCTGGCACTCGGAGCTTGGCAGTCTCTGGCGTGGAGCTGGATAGCTGTCCCAGCCACACTGCCTGATCCTGTGAGATGAGCAGTGCAAACACCAGGAGGTGCTGCATATCTCCACCATCTAGTCATTTCCAAGTGAACACAGTCCCAATCCCACGGGCAGATGACAAGTTCACTCCAAGTACAAGGGGGCCTGGGGCAGGCAGGGAAGTGAGCACGAGCTGCTGAGCTCACGGCCAAGGCTGCACACTTCCCACCACGAAGACTGCATGCAACTGCCGGGTGCTCTCACACGTTGCTGCCGGGTCTCAAATCGTAGAGCCCCCCAGGACAGCAGCGCAAAGGCTGCCCAGCCCTGAGCCTCCGCACAGTCTCTGCCAGGATCCCAGCCACGGTGCCCGGTCACCCCACGGAGGTCTTCCTCCTTGCTGCCACGCTAGATTTACCAGGCTTGATGCCTTTCTGCAGACGCTGGGAATGGGGTGGGCTCAAAGAAAAAAGCAAGCCCCAATTATCTGAAAAGGTTACCCAACTCTCCTCCCTTTTCCTGCTACATATCCACGTGGTGCTGCACTTTCCTCACGTCCAAACAAAACAACATATTGCCGCCGCCGGAGTGCAGGAGCCGACTGGGAAATGCAGCTGTCTTCCGGGACTGGGGAGATGTGCACCAGCGTAAAGTATTAAAAAGAGATTTATACAAAAAGGGCCTTTCTTTACACTAAATACTGTTTGGGGAAAATGACAATTTTTCATAAAAATATGTTATCCATGATGACTTCTAAGGAGTTCATCACTGTTATTTAAAAACAAATGTCTGAAGGGAGCTCTGGTGGCCAAGAGGCAAGAAGCTGTGCTGCAACCCTAAAGGCGCACGGTTCAAATTCACCAGATGCTCCATGGGGAAGGAGGGGCCAAGTTTGGTGAAGAGCCTCCATCAGTGAACGGAGGAGAACCCCGTGGTACAGTGAATGCTGGGCTGGGCTGACCTAAGGCAAAGGCAGCAGAGACCCCAGCCCTGGATCGTGGGTGCCGACACCCCACGCCCTCCTCGCATGAGAGGGGTCTGGAAGCAGCTACAGTCACAGCAGGAAGACGGATGAGTGTTCCGGCGGCAGCGCTCTGTAAACACAGGCCCCAGAAGGCCTGACACCTCACACGTGGCAGCCCTGCCAATAAAGCACTTCATCGGAAAGCAGATCTCGGGTGAAAAATGAAACGCCGCCATCGATTTCACTGTACAGCCGATTTTATTTACAAATAGAAGCCAGATAATCTTGTATTTAAATGGCAGGAGCTCCATCACTCACGATCAAACAAGTGACATCTGAAATTTATAAACTTCCACGTTATGATTCAATCTCTTCTGTAAGGTGGAGGGAGCTTTCACGATCATAGCACACCCACAAAGCGGCGGACAGACCCGGGAGGGCGGCACGTGTCCTCCGGGGGCCTCCTTCCCCAGGACCGTCCAGGCACAGGAAGGCCCGGCGGTCCCTCCTCTCTGTGGACACCTCCCTCAGCCATCATGGCACAGACCCTCCCCAGCTGCTTTCACAGGAATGAAGTCAGGAGGCTCACCCCGAAGCCGGCCGTCCAGGCGCAGGAAGGCGGCCCCTCCTCACTGTGGGCACCTCCCTTGGCTATCAGAGCCTAGACACACACAGCCCCAGCTGCTCCGACAGGAATGAGGTGGGCAGGAGGCTCACCCCAAAGCCGGCTGTCCAGGTGCAGGAAGGCGGTCCCTCCCTCAGCTCCCACGGCACAAACCCCACCTGCTCCCCCCACAGAGCCACTTCAGCCCGTTCCGAGGAGACCTGGGCTCTGCGTCTTTGGACCACGATTTAGAGGTGCCTCCCGTGGGCGCTCTACCACGCAGTGACCCCTCTGTTTGGTGACATCCAGCACCACTATGACGGCAGGCTCTGGAAAGCCCAGTGTGGCCGGACACGGGGACGGCACACAATCAAGCGCACTGCCCCACTATCGCCAGGCGACCGGGGTGGCCCCGCTCACGGGTACCCGCCCGCCCTCATGTCAGGACCCCTCCTCACACTCGGCCCCTGCACCCGAGGCATCTGGGGGGTGTGGCCCCAGAAAACGTCCACCAACCAAAACCCTGTGGGGCCTCAAACAACTCCTGCTGAATGAGGAGTCGGACTCAGAGGGACGTGTGTCCACAAGGCCACTCAGACAATGGGCCCAGGGTCAGCACAGGTGCAGGGCACAGAGCAGCCCAGGCCCCACGGCTGCAGCAATACTTACAGCACATTCACACCCTGGGGGCCTCTCCTCTGTGAGGGCAGCAGCAGCACCCCCAAATGTCCATGTCCACCCCGGTGTCCTTCCCTCTGTGTAGGCAGAATTAGCACCTGCACGCCCCGCCCTCACCCCTCAACTCTGCAGGCCTGGCTTCATGGACACCCTGAGAGAGGCCGTTGCCCTAGATACAGCTGGAAACAAGGAGTGGCCAGTGGCCAGGAGTGGATGCTGGAGCCCAGGAGCAGGGGACACTAACAACAGCGCCTCGGCCAGGGTCCCTGCCCAGAGCCTGCCCTCCGCACCTCGGTGGGCACACATACCATCACCCAAAAGGCCCCCTCCTGCCTGCAGCCTAGAGCTCCTCCAGCTGTGGAGAGGAGGCCCTGAGGCTGGCAAGGTGGGGCAGCGATGCCATGCGCGCCAGCAGCTGCTCTCCGGACCCTCTGGACAGGGTCCCTCTCTGCCTGGCCTCGCCTGCATGTTGTCCAGTGTCCCCCTTCCTCCCCCAAGGTCTCTGGACAGGAGCCCTCCTGAGCACAGCCTTGCCTGAATGCTGTCCAGTGACCCCTATGCCCCAAGGTCTCTGGGTAGAGCCCCTGCCACACTTGGCCCCACCTGCATGCTGTCCAGTGCCCCCCCCACCCCCCCAAGGTCTCTGGACAGCGTCCCTCTGTGCCTGGCCTCACCTGGATGCTGACCAGTGCCCCCCCTACCCCTGCGGTTTCTGGACAGGACCCCTCCAACGCTCAGCCTCACCTGGATACCGTCCAGCAGCCGGCTCATGCACCAGTAGGTGTCCGCCTCGATGTTACGCAGCACGTCCACAGGCACGCGGGAGACATCCACACTGTCCACGTCCTCTTCATCTGCAAAGCAGGGGAGGAGTCAGCGGGAGGCCAGTCACCCCAGGTCAGCACAGTGGGCGAGAGAGGCCCAACCTCACAGACAGGCCTGGCCCTCCTGCAGCCCCATGTCCTCCTCAGCTTCAGCACCCAATTAGTTGTGGGTGATTAATATGCTGAATCCTCTCCAATTAATTAGCATAATTAATAGACAGTCAATTATTGCTTCTCAGGCATTTCCCATCTGAAGGAGAGCACCTAGAGCACATTATTCACCCAGGCAGAGGCTGCTGTGCTGCCGGGATGTGTGTGCAACTCCCTCAACCGCACGCCGTCCTCAGCCAACACGCCCTTCCCACGGCTTTCACCTCAGTCAGACGTCACCTCTATGAAAGTCTCCATTATTATTATTACCTTCTCTGATCAGTTCCTTCAAAAACCACAAGGACTTGGTAGCATAGTGGTTAAAACACTTGGCTGCTAATCCCAGGGTTGGTGGTTCAAGCCCCCCCAGCGGCCCTGAGGGACAGCTATGAGGCAATCTACTCCTGTGAAGTTGACAGCCTCAGGGACCACGCGCGGCAGTTCTGCTCTGGCCCACAGGGCTGCAAGGAGCTCGGGGTCGCTGGACGGGGGTTGACAACAGTGCGTGCCTGACAAGGAGACCACCAGCGACCAGAACAGGTGGACCGTCCTAAGTCCAGCCGGTTCCAACCCTGCCACGCCGGGGCCTCCTGTAATTCCTCCCGAAACCTGCTCCGAGGGGAGACCGCTGAAACCACACAGCCGGCACCCCCTGCTCCCACCGAGGCAGAAGCACAGATACACAGAACAAACAGGCAGCGGCTGCAGAGTCAAGGCCTCCGACAGGACAGGACACCTCCCAGGAACTCAGTGTCAGAGGCTTCCTGCAAAACAGAGCCTGACCGTAAAGTCCCATCAGGTGTCCAAGCAAATGAGGTGCAGGGAGAGCCATCCTGACGACAACACGCAGCACCCCCACCTGCTGCTTCTTGTGGGGAGCAGGGGCCTGCAGTCGGTCCTGCAGAAACAGATCTGGTCCTGCCCTGTCCCGCACCACCCTGTGCCTCACGGTCCTATCCTGTTCTGTACCGTCCTGTCCTGTCCCCACACTATCCTGTCCTGTCCCACCCCACCCTGTCCTTCACTGTCCCTGCCATTTCTGCCACACAAGCCCAGGAAGGCAGTCACCACATGACTCCATCTCACTGAGGGTCTTCCTCTCTTTCACTGACCCTCACCGTTCCCTGCATCCAACACTCTTTAAAGGACACTAAGCACCTTTTGCAAAGTGGTCACCCCAGGATGCTCTAGGATGTGGCCCCTGGCAAGCTGAGGGGGACAGTGCTCTACTCTGCTCCACAAAGGAGGCTTGCTGCTTCGGTCAGACCCCCAACACTGCCCTCAGTGGCTTGTCTGCCCAGAGCCACCAACACTGCCCTCAGGGACCAGTCTACACAGACTCACCAACACTGCCCTCAGGGACCCGTCTACACAGACTCACCAACACTGCCCTCGGGGACCTGTCTCCACCTCAGACACTGGGATCACCACCACCAGGAGGGACTCTGCACAGAGTCCCACCGTCATCATCCTCGGAGACCCATCTGACCTCAGGTAGAAGGTCAATCCTGAACTCTCCTGCCTCCTGGAGACCTGACCGAGCAGATCAGCTTCACCTGAAAGAGCTGACGGCTCCAGTCCTACAGCAGCTGTCACTGTTTGATGCCATCCAGGTGACGCCTCACAGACCACACGAACAGTCCACTGAAACCCTGCCCCACCCTGCAGCCTCCCGCTGTCTACACCACGCTCATGTCCACGCCAGCTCTGGCCTCATCAGTCTCCAAAGCCGGCCATCTGCCACTGCATTACCGCCAGGGCACGGAATGATGTGTACAAATCAGGGATGGATGAGGTTGTCTGGCGGTCACCACATTACTGAGAGAGTCTGACAACACTCCTTTTACAAACTTGTGATGAGTCCAGCATTAGAAACGCCGAGGTGGGCACCCAACAAGCTCCTCCCAGGCTCACCCGTCCTCTCCCAGGATGCGCTCTCTGGGACGTGGTGAACTTGGAACCCTTCCCTGTAACTGCTGGCAGGAACCTAAAGTCATGCAGCTGCTGTAGGAATCGCTCTCCAGAAGGTGAAGCCCAGAATGACCTGTGACCCTGCAATGTCACTCCTCTTGATGCTGTTCAAGAGAACTGACAGTGGTCACTGTGAAACAACCAGGACCTCCCAGAACTGGGCTCACCGTTCACTACCCGAGAGCTCTGGGAAGGGCTGACACAGGGCAAGTCTCTCCTGTCAAGGCCCGGAGAGCACTCGGGAAAGGTGAGCAGGGCCGGCCTCTCTTATCTCAGTTGCCTCTCTACCTCCCTAAGGATTCCCCACACCACTGGCAGGACCAGGCCCGGTGCCACCTGTCGCACACCTCCTACACGTGCACACCCACCAGCAAGGACAGTGTCGGAAAAGGACATGGTACCGTTGTTATGACGACATTAATCACCGCACGGCACAGACCCTGCAGTAAACCTCTCCACATAATTAGTAGCTTACCTGGTAATCAAAAATGTTCAGTTCCTTACAGGCAGGCTGGAACTGCTCTGGGTGTTTCATCTTTCCCTCTTCCCAGCTTGGGAGCGTTAAACGTGAAGCTCTCGGAGCTCTGGTGGCCTAGTGGTAAGAAGGTGTGCTGCAATCTCAGAGGCATGAAGTTCAAGGCCACTAGCCAAGGAAGGATGGGCAATCTCCTTCCTTTAAGAGGTGATTAACTTCCTCTGAAAACCCACCAGAAGGTTAGCTATGGTTCGGTGTCAACTCTTTGGTACACAACAACAACAACAATGCAGATAAATAAAGTTATCTAAAAAAACCAAAAAAACTTGAAGCCCTCACACTCTGTGGCGGAGACTTGAGCGCTTAATACACAAATTCTGGTTCCAACTAGAGAAAAAGTTCCTGCTTGGGTAAGAAGGACATCACAGCTCATCCCAAAACTTCACAAAAGTTCTTGGGTTCAGCAAAAGATGCAGGCTAGGCCTAGGCTGTAAGGTCACTCACAGAACCATCATCACCGTGCCCGCATGTGTCGTGGACTGAGCGCATCGGGCCTTAGCCTGTCGCCCACACACAAAGCTGCTGTCCAGCGTGTGGGCATTCAGGAGCTCACCACTACCAAGCACAGTGGTGGGTACTCACCACGGGGCAGACACCATGGTGCCATGGACCACAGGCAAGCTTCAGCCTCAGACCGAGATCAGCAGTCTCAGTCCTCAACCGCATAACTCTGCTCCCCTGACCCCCTAAGAGACCCCCAACCAGGAGTCTCCCACCTCCTGCAACCCCAGCACCAGTGGGCAAACACATTGAGTGGGAGAAGGATATCATTTGTGGGGCAGTTTGTCTATTCTCTGTATAAGAAAAAGGAGGGTAACATCTCTCTTACAGGGCATGGGATGGATGTGAACCACTGACCTTGTGCTTAGTGGCCCCAAATATAACACGCTTGCCAGGGCTCCTTTTGCTCAAGAAAAAAAAGGTACAAAAGTCCAGGTGGAAGGCCCCTGGGAAGAGCCGTGGGCCCCGAGGCCAGAAGGAAGGGAGCGCTCTGCAGCTCAGCCTTTGACTATCAACAACAGAATCAGGGTGGGGGCGGGGGCACACTGATCTCTGACACAGCTGAGTCTGACGAGGTGCTTGATTTTCTAAACACTGCTAGGAGGAAGAGTTTTTGTTCACAGAATCACTTTTAGTGCAAGATGAATTTATTCTATAAATAATCAGAGCGATTCTTCACGAGGAGCTCCAGTGGCACCATCGGCTAAGGCACGGTACTTACACAGTAAGTATTTCTTTAGGAGCAAGACACTGGACACTGGAAGGCTAGAAACGGAACAAAATCTACATGTCGGGAGTCCGAGCAAGAGAACACTCTGGTCGATGCACACAGTGACTCTGCTGCTTTCATTTTTAAGAGGGAGAGGCTGGTACACTAGCCTCGCTGTGAAGTGGGAACCCGCCCAGTGAGAGTCAGTCCAGTGGAGAGTGAGCTGGGTGAGAGTCCAGTGAGATAAGCCATGTGGGAGTGAGCCCAGTGA
>NW_006399814.1:6098746-6104369 GCF_000299155.1 Elephantulus edwardii
TGAGTCCAGTGAGATGAGTCCAGTGAGATAAGTCCAGTGGGAGTGAGTCCAGTGAGATGAGTCCAGTGAGGATGAGTCCAGTGAGATGGGTCCAGTGAGAAGCAGGCCCTGCACGGCCCTTCCTGCCCACCCCCACTGCATTAGAGTGTCCAGCCCAGACGTCATTTCCTCAGCGAGGCTGCAGTACACTAAGCCCTTCTCTCTAAGGCCACATTTCCAACCAGGCGGGAGTCCTTCCTGACAGTAGGCATTTACACAGAGAGCAAGCTTGCCTGAGTCATGGTAATTTGAAAAGCAAACTGATCATAAATCAATCCATTACACTGATTTACTCGCTATCTAATTAAGTCAAAATAATTCCTCAAAGGATAAACAGGTCTTTAAATCAGTGTGCAGACACTCTGCCTTCAGTCCACGGACAACAGCCAGATGGGCAGGGAGCGTCACCGCATGGGGCCCCGAGGGCCAGACCACCCCCCTTCGCAAGGTCACACGTGGGAATGTCACCCAGGGATGAAGACTGACACCAGGGGGTCAACACAGCCCACCCAAACCGACGGCAGAGACACACCACCAGGTGTGCATGGGTTACTGAAGCAGTAGCTGTTGTTGGGTGTTGAGTACAATTCACAATGACCCCATGGACTACAGATGTGACAGAACCCTGTCCTGTCCTGTGCACCCTCAGTCTCTGACCCACTCGGGTGACACACTCGGGTGACACACTCGGGTGGCACACTCGGGTGGCACACTCGGGTGACCCACTCGGGTGACCCACTCGGGTGACACACTCGGGTGACCCACTCGGGTGACCCACTCGGGTGACACACTCGGGTGACACACTCGGGTGCGCTCTCCGACCGTCACTGTGTCGTTCAGCCCCGCTGAGGGTCTCCCTCTGCTGCGCCGACCCTCCACCTTCCCAAGCATGAGGCTGCTCTCCAAGAACAGCCTCTCCCAGCAACACGCCCAAAGCACGTGAGACAAAGCTTCGCCATCCCTGCCTCCAAGGAGCACTCTGGCTGCAATTTCTCTACGACAGATCTGGTTGTCCTCCCGGCGGTCCATGGGATGTTCTCTGCTCTTCTCCAACACCACAGTTCAAAGGCAATATCAGACTTCTGTCATCCTTACTCACTGTCCAGTTCTCACAAGCACAGCAACTGATTAAGAAGACCATGGCCTGAATTAGGCACATCAATCGGACATCACCGCTCCTCAGTACTTTGGAGAGGCCCCTAACAGCGGACCTGCCCAATGCATGACGTCTCCTGATCTCCTGACTGCTGGTACCGAGGGTGTGATTGCTGATCCAAGTGAGATGAAGTCATGTTGGTGGAGTGAGGTGCCAGGAAGGTGGTCAGACGCATAGCCACCCTGTACACAGCAGAGTAAGGCCACCGCCAAGTCCCGGCCAGTGCCACCATCGCCGTGTCCAAGCCCAAAGGGGCAGCCACTGCTCCAGTCCTCATTGAGAGTCCCCACATCTTTCACCCACCCTCTCTCTACCCAAGAACGTGCCCTACACTGGGGACTGGTCCCTCCTGAAAGCATGCACGAAGCTCAGGGAAAAAAGTTGGGCAAAAGTCCCCAAAACAGGTAAAAAAAATAGGCTTATATTATGTAAACTAGGAAATTAAAAACTAAAACAGATTGCGAAAACGTTTCTATCACCCATATAACCTGCCCAGGATTAGTACTGGAAGTCTCTGAAGAATGGTTCCATCCTGCTGTAAGCCAGCACCTAAAAATACCCAAGCAGGTTCCTCACGGAAGCACACTGGTCAGACCATGAGGAAATGGCCCGCCTTCCTGCCAGAGCCCTCAGCAAATCCAAGACTCCCTACAACACCCACAGAGCCGGCCAAGCTGCAGAAGAGCCTGTCGCTTGTTTTAAACTTGCTGGAGAATTTTAATCAAAGTTTAAAATACAGACACAAACAGCAGGAAACTGGGACTCAGCCCCCCAGTTCCTCATGCAGCATGCAGGAGAAGCAGGTTCTGCAGAGCAAACTGACAGAATACGTCCAAACTCGTTAAGATCCAGCAAACTCCACTGAGCTCCCACAGCGCACCAGGCACTGATTGGAGACCAAGCGCCCAGGAGCCAAGTGCCTGGGGCTGCCCTGAAGTTGCTCCTTGTCTGCCGGGAGCAGGGAAGGAGCAGGAAGGAAGCGAGACCAGGAAGTGTGCCCCAGCCATACCGGACGGCCACAACACATCCTCGAGGCCCCTCAGGTCAGGGGGGACAGTGTGCACTCACACACCAGGGGCTGGTACCTTGTGACTAGTCTCTGGTCCTGCAAACAGTGTTCAGCCAGCAAGGCAGCTGGGGGTCCAACCCACCCAGAGGAAGGCCTGGTGACCTACTTCAAACGGCTGTGCGCTGACACACCTAAGCGGCCATGGGTCAGAGGGCTTGGTGGTGCCAGATATACGCACCAGAGAGTACTGAGCAGAGCACACGGTTATCACGCCGGACGGCGAATGAGAGACCACAGTTCCCAGCCACACAGTGACGGCATATCAGAAGAAAGATCTGGGGTCTACTTACACACACACACACACACACACACACACACACACACACACACACAGTCCTCCTGCCGCACACAAGGGCCCGCAAGTCAGAGCTGGCACCTGGCAGCTGTGAGGCTCGCGCCTCTACAGTGTATTTTTAACAACAAAATGGAAACCACGAGAGGCCAGCACAGAAGTCACCCACAGAGGCCCTGGCTGCTCGGGTGACCTGGCCTGACGCTCTGGCTGGTCGGGAAGTTTCCTGTCCTGAGAAAGGACAGTCCAGCCACCATGGCCACTCACACAGGCCACTGGCCAGCCTTCATGACCCCGCATGTCCTCATCACACCAGCACCTGCTCCTGCATAAGTAGTCCCGACACGTCACCAGGAAAGTCACCTGGCACTTCCTCATCCCTCCTGGCCAGTGTGTCCTCCTCCTGAATGAGGCTGATGTCACGGTGAGATTCTTGGGAAGGACCTGAGGGATCCAGAAGGTGACCAGGAGAGGACAAGAGAGCCGGTTCATGGGACCACAGGTGGGTGCAGCAAGCAGATACACGGCTGCCCCAAAGGGCCAGAGCTGTGGTGACCTTGGGCGTCACCCTGAGGCTCTGGCAGCTAGAGCCCAGAACATCTGCACAAACGGCTGGGTGGACAATGCAAACAAGGGGTGTACTTCTGCCAATGTAATGGAGGTGCAATGGAGGCGCGAGGGGGCCTTATGGGGGTGGGATCATGCAAATAAGGTGCAAGGAACGCTGACAGAGGACTGGTTAGTTCTGTCAGGCTTTTACAGAGCCACACCCAGAAGGTGAGGGGTGAACTCCCTACCATCAAAACCAATCCCCCAAAATGGAGTTTGTCTTTTGGATACACAATCCCTCTGCTGACACCCCCCTAGACCCAGGAGACACAGCTCAGACTCCAGGCCTGTGTGAGATGGCAGAGGAACAGCGCCCACAAAACCTGGAGACCAGTGTCCACAGAGACAGGCAGGTCCAGTCCATCAAGCAAGACAGGTCAGAGAGTCCCAAGCACCTTCTAGAAGCCTTGTCAGCGCAGTGGGCGGGGTCACGCTGCAGTGGGCGGGGCTACACCGCAGTGGGTGGACACTTGCTATGAGAGCTCTGCTGACCCACCTACATGGGGAGATTGCTGACTGAAGGCCTCCTGACAGATGGGGTGCGTCCAGGAGCTCATCAGTGGAACCATGGAGTCTGTGACCCTTGTCTTCACAGGAGAGATGTCAGACCCCAAATTGTGGGTCAAGGGCAGAGGACTGAGAGCAGGGTCTGGCCACAGGCGAGCAGCAGCTGTCCTGACTCGGGAGCTGCATTCTGAGAGCTCCTGATTCTGAGCTGCATCCTGTGACTTCCTTAACTAACCACGGGGCTGTGGGTCCTGTGTGGCCACTGCAATGAATCCTCCAACCCAGAAGAGACCAAGAGGGTTTCGTGGAGGGCACCAGAGTGGGGAGAGGGTCAGGGTGGGTCAGCATGGGTCTCCTCTCCTGTTCCTGGAGCTGGGTGAGGAGACATGGCCACATCACCTCCACAGAACCCTGCTGCACGTGAGTGGAAGAGACGTTTTAACAAGATCACGTCTATTGCTCCACAGAAACCCACACATAACTGGTGCAAGCTCCCTCGATGGCTGGGCGCCGAGGCAGGTCTGGGGTCCTATCCACCCCGGCCTCTCTAACTTCACAGGGTCCCCCGGGAGCGGGCGGTTAGCGCCACACCTGAGCAGCACCTGCATTATCTCTTAACCTTGGCTCATTTGATAGACAAAAATAAGCCTGTATTATTGGTTCAATTTGCATTTTCATTACTTGTGAAACTAGATTTTCTTTTTAGTTTATTACTCATTTGTGTTTCCTATTTTGTAACATCACTGCTTATTTTCTGCAAAAAGAAAAAAATTCAATATACACATCTGTTGTTTTTACAAATTTAGGAATAAGTTCAAAAGAAATGCAACCTTGAAAACCCAGACAGGTGCCAGGACAGGAGGTGACGGTGACAAAAGTGGATGCAGTGTCCACGCTGCACTGGGCCGGAGCCAGCTGCCAGGCCAAGGGGCCCTTCCAGTCAATCTAAAGCCACCTTTCTACATAAACATGAGCGATAACTAAAATTAAGATGCCATTCCGGGGTGGCTGGAAAGTAATTGATTTTGTTTGACCTTTCCTCTTCGATTCAACATTGGTGTGCTTCTAATCAAATATATCAATATGTACTAATTAACCCTGCTTTGGATAAGTCAAAATTAACAAACCACATCAATAATAAATCAAAAAAATTGTAATTGGTATTTTAATTTTTTATAAGTAACATACCATGTAACACTAGACTGAATATTATATTACCACTATATAATCACACCACAACACACTCTACAGCCCATCTTCAGTGCTATTACACTCATAAAATATGCTTCAAAATGAGAAAAAAAAGCTGTCAAGAACTGCATCTTATTATTCAACTATTAAACTTTCCTAATCATCAATCAGCTTAATTGTTCCTGACATGGGTTATAAATAACCATCTGTGGTTCAGTGAAATACCACAAGGATGACACCCCTTCACTCCCAAAGCTGATGAGAAAATTCTCCTTGGAATGTTCTAGAAGTGACTTCAGCGGGGTCCAATCACTGCCAGTCCAGTTCAATGAAGCATTTTGCTAATTTAGGCAGAAAAACATTAGGCATTGGAGGATTAGAAGGCAGGGTTCTGTTCTCAACTAGATGCTAATGGGTGGATGACCCACATCACTCGGTCCAAGGCAGTCTGCTGAATGAAGACATTAACGCTTTGTCATGTTCCGTTACCGCCAGTCCCGTCCCATACTTCCTTCCACTCAATCAGCTGGACACCAGGCCTGCCTGCTCGCCCCGTGGAACACAGAGCTGCTGCGGCGGCGAGACGAGAGAAAGGCGCTCCTGCCCGACTGGACACGGAGAGGGATGAGGCCAAGACAGACCAGTAACTGGACTGAAAGGCAGCACTCAAGTACTGACCCATGCCATCTCCGGCCCAGGCCAGGCAGCCAGTCCCAAGCTGTGTGCGCCCCACGGGGGGCCAGCCATTCAGCCACTCAGC
>NW_006399814.1:6104566-6112768 GCF_000299155.1 Elephantulus edwardii
TCCACACAGCCTACCACCCATCTACACAGCCACGCATCTGTCCACACAGCCCATCACTCACCTCCACAACCACCCACCTGTCCACACAGCCCGCCACCCATCTACACAGCCACCCCTCATCTATGCAGCCACCCGTCTGTCCACACAGCCCGCCACCCATCCACATGGCCCCATCCTCCACAGGCAGATGCCACACTCTAGTCTGCCCCCACAAGACTCACTATTTGTCCTCCCAACACACCACTGATCCACATGCCTGCTGCGCATTCCACACCTTGTTAGTCCACACTACTCACCATCTGTCCCCCACCACTTGTCCACAGAACCTGTCCCCCAGAGCCCAGGTGCTTGGCTCCAGACTCACTGCTACCACATGGCCTGTGCTCTGTGGCCCAGTGGGCTGTGTGGGAGGTCAGCAGGCGGGGATCCCCGATGGAGCTCGGGGTGGGGCCCACGGTCCTTGAATGCTGCTCTCGCCCCTCCCGCTCCTGCGTGGCAATCGGCTCTGCTGTGACTAGCTGGGTCTGGAGGTGTCTGTGTCAGGGCTGGTCTTTCCAGAGACACGGGCGGTGACAGCCAGTGCAGAGCCCCATGAAAGGAGCCGAGAAGGCTCTTCTGATGTTGAGGACGCATGGTGCGCTGGAGGTGGGACCCTGGGATCTGAGGGTCCGCCCTGGATGGAGGGAAATGCAGGCAGAGCTGTGCTGACCTCACCCACACTGCACCCCACCCACTCTCCATCTCCTTGCTGGCAGGGCACACACACTGGGACTGCATCGGGTCACACAGAATGGGTGCAGGGCGCCCTCTCCCGTGGACTTACAGCTCTAGAACATGCTTCTGTACGCTCACCCCATGTGAGGCCTGCGGAGAAGAGCCGTGTGCCCCACAACCCAGGGAAGCACACCCCCGGTGCTCCAGCACCCTCTCCTCACACCAGCCAGCCGACACCTCATCTTCCCAGAAAATTCTCTCCTTTCAGCCCTGAAATAAGTTACTAGTAACAGGTACTTCATTCCTGCCTCCTAATTCATTCACCCTTAAGGAAAAGTTCTGTAAGGAAGTACACTGATTGCTGTTTCTGTGTGGGAAGTGAGTCCATTTAGAAAAGTGAACAAAGGAAGGTGAGAACATGAAACGACACAGCTTTACGGACAGCAGTTCAGAGCTTCCTTAGCAAGGCAGGGATGGACATGTCGTGTGTCCCAGCAATCCCACGAGCAGGCACACATCCCCAACAAGGAAGAGCCACAGCACAAACTGACAGGCCCTGTGCTGCACTGGTCACAACGGTAAAGAGATGGAAGCCACGCCAAACCCACCAGCAGAAGGATGCCCAAAGACGCTCCGGTCTGGTCACACACCGAGTATTATGCACCACTACAGCCCCGTCAAGGGGACTCTGATGGCGTAGGGGTAAGAAAGTGCACTGCCATCCCAAAGACACCACCAGTTCGAATCCACCAGCTGCTCCGAGGGAGAGGATGGACAATCTCTTCCTGCGAGCAAACTGCCTCTGAAACCCCCCGGGAGGGTC
Source organism: Elephantulus edwardii (assembly GCF_000299155.1). Lineage (NCBI taxonomy): Eukaryota > Metazoa > Chordata > Mammalia > Macroscelidea > Macroscelididae > Elephantulus > Elephantulus edwardii. The sequence continues at coordinate 6,106,104 of NW_006399814.1, forward strand.
GGCGAGGGGTCAGTTCCAACTTGACAACAAACAACAATAAAACACACCAAAAATTTGTGAGATACTTACTGTAGGTCATGGTGAATCTAGAACAAATCGTGCGGACTGGCGTAAATCAGTCACAAAGGGACAATCATAGTAGAAGACCACCAACATACAAAACTGAGGAATGTTCCCACCCAGGGTCAGTCTCAGACAGCGGACAGCAATGAGAAGTGAGGGAGAGAGGAATAAAAATTAATTTTAAAAATTCAAACTGTAAAATAGTTGAATAAGATTTACTTTAAAAACAATGAGCAATTGGTCACTGGTCCAATCCCATGCTGTTCTAGTTACCACTGCTGCGTAGAAGGTTTAGAGGCCAGGGAGTGCTATGCCTCCAACCTCATTTTTGCTTCTCAGAAGTGTTTTGCTTATTCGGGGTCTCTTGTCTCTCCAAATAAATTTTATAATTTCCCTTTCAATCTCCTTGAAAATGACCTTGGTACCTGGATTGGGATTGCGCTGAACACGTAGATTGCTGCTGGCATATTGTCATTTTCACCACACTGAGACTTCCTATCCATGAACAGAGCACATTTTTCCATTTCATTAGGTCTTTTATTGTGTCTTGTAAAAATGCTCTGTAGTTTTCTTAGGACAGGTCTTTTGTATCTCTAGTTAGGTTCACTCCCAAGTACCTCAATTTGTGGTTGGCTGTTGTAAATGGTATTGATATTACCACAATGAGGTACCATCTCATGCCAGTAACAGTGGCAAAGTTTAACAGGGCAGCAAGTATTACATGTTGGAGAGGATGTGGTGAGAAAGGAACTCACACATTGTTGGTGGGATTGTAAAATGGCACAACCATTCTGGAAGGCAGTTTGGTGCTTCCTCAAAAAGCTGAACATAGAAATTCCATATGACCAGTACAGCATATTCCATATGTAGCCCACTACTTGGAATATACCCTGAGAATGTGAGAACTGAGGCACAAATGGAGTTTTGTACAACAGTGTTCATAGCAGCATTATTCACTATAGCAAAAACATGGAAACAGCCCAAATGTCCAACCACAAAGAATGGATTGAGAAATTATGGTACATTCACACAATGGAATACTATGCAGCATGCAGGAGCAACAACTTCCTAAATTATTACCTAACTTGGGAGGGACTGGAGAGCACTATTATACTGAGTGAACTAACTCAGTCTCACAAGGATAAATATTGTATATAACCATTATTGTAGAATGAGTATGAGGATCCAGGAGGGGTGGGAGAGGCTGGAAGCAGAGGGATGTGGATGTGCAGGGGGAAGAGGGGATTAATCATGGGGTTGTATAATTTGATGGGTGGGGGTGAGGGAAATGGAAAGAATTTGTTTGAATTTATATTCAAATTTTGTAAGTAAACTAATAGGGGGGAAATAAATGAACAAATAAAAAAGAAAAAAGTTACAAAAGCAAATTTAAAAAAACAATGAACAAAAGAATAAGAGCATGAAAAACTATGTTACTAGAAATGTCAATGTGACTCCACCTCTCCCATGACCATGGGCCGTTTGCCACCCAGTCCCGTGTCCAAACCTCTCATGTTCTGTGGCAGCTTCAATCCCCATCACGCAGACCCTGGTGGGGACATGAGGAACTGCTAAGCTGAAGAATCAGACCTCACCACCAATCCCATCACCACAGTCCACTGGGGCCTAAGTGCCCCACATAGCTGTGTCAGAATCCAGGTCCTGGATTCTCAAAACTAGCCTTCCCCCAGTGCCAGCATACTTCCCATTACCAAAGGACATGTGCCAACCAAAACTCTAGAGCTAGAACCTCAGACACAGAAGACTTGGGCCACAAACGCAAGCCCTCCCCTCCACCTCTTCCTGCATGAAGGTGCACGTTACCCCCGTCAGTGGGTGCTGTCCTTGTGCCCAGCTGACTGCTACTCAGCTTCCTTGCCTCAGCGTTGCATGGGGCCGCAGGGCAAACAGCAGGGCTGGCAGCTGGGCTACTAGAGAGTCCTGCTCCATCCTCCTGCCCGATCCTCTCCACACTCGAACTGTCAAACTGAAATCATGATGCCACATTTCAAACACACCCGCAAGGGGCTCGGGAACCCCAGAGCTGCACAGTCAAAGCAGTGCTCAGGGGAGTCTGATACTTCAGATGCAGCTGCAGAGACAACAGTGGTCCCCACCACAGCGTATCCCACCAGAGCAGCCCTCCAAAGTGCACCCCTCCACAGTGCATCCCTGCACAGTCCACCCCACCAGAGCACCCCACCACAGAGCACCCGACCACAGTGCAACCCACTACATAGCACCCTATCACAGAGCACCCCTCCAAAGTGCACCCCTCCACAGTGCATCCCTGCACAGTCCACCCCACCAGAGCACCCCACCACAGTGCACCCCACTACACAGCACCCCACCACAGTGTACCCCATGACAGAGCACCCATACACAGTACACCCCCTACACAGCATTCCAAAACAGAGCACCTCACCACAGCACAACCCACTACAGTACAGCCCACGACTGAGCACCTAACCACAGTGCACCCCACCATAGAGGACCCCTCCACAACACATTCCTCCACAGGGCCACCCATGACCAGCCCCTATGACCCCTTCAGGAGCTGCCTGAGAACCCTGCCTGTCAGAAACAACAGCTACGCGTGACTATTTTCTAAATCATGCACATGGTGGGCTTACAGAGGGGGTAGGCAGCACAGGCTATCTGCATTAAATAGTGTGTTTATATATGGCAATCCATGTGTGTGTTTGCAATTCCTGAACAATGAGGATGCATTTACAGCACTTGACAAAACTTTCAAACAGCCCTGGGTCAGGCCCACGTCTGAGAACTGCCCTGAGCTGTTTCCTGGTCTCTACACTCTCTCACTTTATTCTGACTTAACGGTGGCTCCCGGCCCATCAAGACACTGGGGCTGGTCAGCCCCGCAATCTCACTTTACTCTGAGTGTAACTGCGACCCCAGGCCAGCACGGGGTGCGTGAACAGCCACTCCTGCCGGCTGAGAACAATTAGGCTGCTTTCTGGGCTGCTGGCTCCTGCATCCACGCACCACGGGCTCCTGAGCGAGGCCCGGCTCAGCGCCTTCGTCTGCTCAGGGATCCATTGCAGACGGTGAGCTGACTGACAGCTCCTGTCCACGGCCGACAGGAAGGCTCTAATTACCCAGGCCTGTCTCACGCTCCGCTGTCTGCTGTTCGGGGAGAGGCTGGTTATGGAGGTCATAGAAGGGGAGCCAACCACAGCATGAACATGCCATCATTAAAGACTTCTCCTGCGCTCTGTCGGAAGCCTGCTTGGGTCCTCTGATCAGGGGAGTGCCGGGAGCCCCAGGGCAGGGCATGCCCTCAGACCCAAGCAGAGCTGGCCTCTATGGACACACCTGTCCAACCCCTGACATGAAGAGAATCAGCCCCCAAGGACACACCTGCCCACCCCAGACCTGAGCAGAGCTGGCCTCTGTGGACACACCTGCCCAACCCCTGACATGAAGAGAATCAGCCCCCAAGGACACACCTGCCCACCCCAGACCTGAGCAGAGTCAGGCCTCTATGGACACACCTGTCCAACACCAAACATCAACAGTCAGCCCCCAAGGACACACCTGCCCACCCCACACCTGAGCAGAGTCAGGCCTCCATGAACACACCTGTCCAACTCCAGACCCGAGCAGAGTCAGATCCCAAGGACACACCTGCCCCACTGCGGACCTGAGCAGAGTCAGGCCTCCATGGACACACCTGCCCAGACACAGGGACACTGAGCCCCATTCTGTCACAGGCGGACGAGACACCAGGGACAGCAAGTTAGATGGCTGGCATCTCGCACACTCAGCTTAGACATCTGCTCCATGAGCAAGGCCTCTAGGAGAGAGGCCAAGGTCAGGGTGAGGCCAGACCATGACATGAACTTGGAAGTATAAAAAGGCTGTCCTCTACTAATATCACAAGGGGAACTGGCCCATCAACAGCATCCGCAATACAAAACTCATTCCCATAAAGTCAGACACCCCCACACTCCCGCACCTCTTGATACTAATTTCTGTGCCAAGTCTACTCCCTGCTGAGTTCTAAACCAACTGCAACAGCCCCACAGACTTCACAGAACCATACTCACAGTTAGAAAATTTATTACAGAAGTTAACAGGTTACAACTCAGGCTGGCAAAGGGATACAATGTCTCAATCAGGACAGGTTCTGAAGGGTGCTGGCAGACCCCTCAGTCTTCAGCCCTGCAGCCGTAGGACAGTGTCACAGAGTTCTCATAGTTCTGCCAGTTGGGGCTTCTCCTCCTTAGTCCTCCAGCAAGCTTGAACTGGTTCTGGTTCTGTGGGTAGCAGTCCCAGGTCAGCTCTGTCTCACGTCAGTCCTCCACTGCCCTGCAGGCCCAGGGATGAGTGGTGGAGGAATCTTCGGCCCTGAAGGATGCATGCTGCACTCTCTGCTTCTTCTTTGCTGGCAGTGAGATTCTCCAAATTGTGGTCGTTGAACTTGCTCAATTTAAACCTAGTGGAATAGTAAAACGAGCCAATCCCCTCCCGGATAGACCAACACACTCTGTTTGCATGTTTCTACCTGTTGTGGTTGATTCCTGGTGAGTCGAGCACAACTTACAGCGACCCTAGGAACAAAAGACCTGAAGCCTTTCTGGAACTATCGTCATTTCTCCAAGTTCACAGAGTTTCCACAGGCATGTGGTTTAGGAAGTGGATAGCACTCCTGCTTCCAAACCTGTCTTAAACTGGGAGCTCCACCAAACACTGTCCACCATGAGTAGCCATTATGGCACTTGACCCCACCAATGGCAAAAGGTTCAGCATCACAGCAAACCCAGATTACCTCAGTACAGCAAACTGACAGAAGAACGCTGTATGAATGTTAGAAGAATGTTCCTCTAAAATATGAGGCCTGAGGGCCCAAAAGACTTAAAATATGAGGGCCTTCAATGAGGTGTTGTTGACTTTAAACAAGAGGGAAAAATGAAAAAAACAACCAAACATTTCACATGACCCTCAAACAAAACAAGAGGGCCCATGCTACACTACAGAGTCCAGCGTGTCACCCAGTCTCCAAGCCAGGTGATAAATTCAAGGGACAACAGTATTGGAAAGTCATTTTTAACAACAGACCCATTATACCCCAGAAGCCACTGGGGAGAGAATGACCAAAGCCTCCCTCCTGCATGAAAGACATGAGTTCGAGTCCAGCCCAATGTGCCCCATCTGCAGCCCCTCCCATCTGTCAGTAGGGGCTCCTGTGTGGCTGAGATGCTGAACAGATCTCCATGGACTAAGAACACAGGCCTGTGAGCTAGTTCTATCAATCAGAGATGTGATACGTGTGTTAGTTACCATGTATAGGAGCTGGCTCGGCAGACGCCATGACAGTGACAGTGGGGACAAGCCAACAGGACACAGTTTCAAGAGCACCCCAGAGACTCCATGGCCAGGAAGACCTCCCCATAAGCACAAGCATCTGAAGGGATGGGGGGAAACCATGACTCAAAGATCCAACAGGACCCTAGAAGGGGAGATGCATGAGCAGCTCCCCAAAGCCCCCATCTGAGGTACCAGAGGCAAGGCTGTTCCGAGATGCCCTGCAAAGGGGTGGGAGAGGTGGGGCTGGGCAGGAACCATCAAAAGATGCCCTGCCGTCCCTGGGTCACCATTATTTCTCAAGACCCACAGAAGCTCCCGTTCTGGCTCTGGGCTTCCCAAGTACAACTTCAGCACCACCAGTGTCACCGCTGGCCAGGGTCCACTCTGCCCTCGTGCCTCTGAAGGCTCCCGGCCACAGGCAGCTTCAACCCCAACAAGGGCCCTCTCTGCACATGCCTTCACAGGACATCATCAAGCTTTTGGGATTTCTTTTGCATCAATCCGCTGGATCTGAAGTACACTGGGGATCAGTGTACACCCATCTTTTCCCCATGCCCACACTGTGTGCTGATGGCAGGTGCTTGTACACAAGGCTGTTATAAACAGGCTGACCCCATGGCTGCTCGGCCTGGCAAGTTCCAAAAGGACACCTGTGTGGCTGCCACCGAGGTACATGGAAACAGGACACATGCTACTAACTCAGGGCTCACTCACTCAGTCAGGAAACTCCACTGACCGAAACCACTAGACCTTCAACCAGAACAGTAACAGCTGGTATCCAGTCCCCCTTCCCCCTCTCTTTCCTTCCTTCCCTCCCCTTCCTCCCTCACCAGGTGTGATGATGACAGATGCATACAGGTTTTCCCATTACCAGACAAGCGTGTGACCACTGCAGCACCAAACAAAAGCAAACCCCCACTGCCATCACACCAGCTGTGCTCAAGGTGGGCCACACGGCAGGGCACAGCTACCCAAGGGCTTCCTATCTCCAGTCTTTACAGAAGCAGACCCCTCATCTTTTCCTCACAGAGCAGCCACAGGATTCAAACCGCCGACCTCTGGATGGGCAGCAGAGCATTTGTGCACTGCACCACCACGACCCCCTCCTCGGCTTCTCCTGACAGTAGGGACTCCCAGCTCTGTGAACACTGCGCCACCACGACCCCCTCCTCGGCTTCTCCTGACAGTAGGGACCCCCAGCTCTGTGAACACTGCGCCACCACAACCCCCTCCTCGGCTTCTCCTGATGGCGGGGACCCCCAGCTCTGTGA
>NW_006399814.1:6113262-6115562 GCF_000299155.1 Elephantulus edwardii
CTCCTCAGCCCCTCCTGATGTCAAGGACCCCCCAGTTCTGTGAGCACTGCACCACCACAACCCCCTCCTCAGCCCCTCCTGATGGCAAGGACCCCCCAGTTCTGTGAGCATTGCGCCACCACAACCCCCTCTTCAGCCCCTCTTGACGGCAGGGACCCCCAGCTCTGTGAACACACCCACAGAACAGCACAGCAGCCAGCTCTATCTCTCTTGTTTCTTTTGTGGAATCAAATTTATACTAGAAAGATATGTTCTTTTTACTTCAAATAATCTCTTCGTATCCACAAAGCGAAAAATGTGACCCAAATTCAATCTGCCAGTGGGTTTTTGTCTCTCTCACTCACAGGGGCAAACTGACTGTATTCCTGTTCTGAGGAGCAGATGACCACACGTGGACCTGTGACGAAGACACAGATCTGGCCCTCCTTCATTCACCATCTGGTCTAATCAAATGTCTACCCACACGCACCACGCCACGCCGGGCTATCTGCTCCCAGACCTCGCTCAAGTGCCGAAATGCAAAGGTGTCACTCTGAGCACCAAGAAGTGTCTGACCCAAGTCGCAGTATCTCCACGTCCTCATAACGCCTTCAAAAGCTGGACAGTGAATAAGGAAGACGGAGGAACTGATGCCTTTGCGCGTGGCGCTGACCAGCGAAGAGTCCACACCATCCCGTGGACTGAGGGCAGAGGGACAAAGCCTTTCTGGAAGAACGGCAGCCAGGATGCTCCTGAGATGTGCGGTGGCGAGGTCTCGTGCACTCTGGGGGTGTGGTAAGTTTCTAAAGAAAGGCACCGGCTTGGAAAGGCAGAGGGTCAGCAAGACAGGGCAAGAGCCTCCGTGCCAAGGACTGGTGTGGAGGTGGCAACGGTGCGCCCGTTCTCTGCAAGGCTGTGAGGACGCTGCAGGACTGGTTCTGTGGTACATAGGCTCGCGAGGAGTTGGAACCTTCTGGAAGGCATCTAATCCCCACCCACCCCCTGGTCCCTGAGGGCCAGGACTGCACGAGGGTGCAGGGGACATTTCCCATGGAGCTCCTGCTTCAGTGTTAACTCTAAAACCCAAATTCCCCAAACTCCCTGCTGGCGAGTGCCCTCCGCTCCCCAGGGACCCTCACTGGTCACTGAGGCCGTCCAGTGCTGTGTGAAAAGATCGCCCACAGGTCTCTCGCAGAGCGGCTGGTGGATTCGAACTGCTGGGCTTTCCGTTGGCAGTGACACACATGAACTCTATCCCCAGGGCTCAGTGGCCATCAGCCCTTCAGCACCACGGAAACCTACACCTTTAAGCAAAAGTTATCAAGTCACTGAATTCTCAGTTCTCAGAAGGCAGTGTCCTCATGTATGAGGGAATTGTTCCCTGATTTGCAAACTGTTTATTAAATCATAGAGCAATCAAGCGTTCCTTTTGAATTAATATGTGAGCATATTTTTAATGCTTTGGAGAAGCTAAAGATAGTAGAAAAAAGCAAAAGATGCCACCTCGTGCATGCAGAGAGCAATCCACGCACAGCCACGCTGGCTCCAGGCCCTGGAATGTGCTGGCCCATCACTGCCGAGGACCAGGAGCTCCTGACCACCCACCAGCACCTCAACTCCCTTCACCCAGTAGCCAACACCCCAAGGTCTTGCTCTCTAACATGCATCAAGCCACAAGTGGCAATTAAGTAGGATGTCAGCGCTTAATACCTGAACCACCTGGCTGGGAAGCCGAGGCCCATGGCGAGATGTAAGCCCACTGAGATTCTTGACACTGGCTCTGCCACCACCCAAGCTGCTTTCTAAGCACCAAGCCCACCTCAAGACTTTGTCCTCAGTAAACTGCAGTGGTAATTCAATCACGAGGACGGATGAACCCACCAAAGTCAAATCCACCACTGGGATTCTAGTGGGTCTCCAAGGCTAAAAATCTTGGGGATGCAGGGGGAGAAGAGGTCCATCTCTCTCATAGAGTAGCTACTGGATTCAAACCACTGACTTTTCAGCTAGCAACGCGCACACACAGCCATTATGCCACCAGGGCTCGATAATTGAGCTTGGAAAAAATCCTTCCCGTCATGTTGGAAACGACTCATAGCTGACTCTCCAGTGAGTTTCTGAAGCTTTAAGTCACAGGGCAAGAGTCGGGCCATTCAAACTGACAGAAGCATGACCCCTGGGCTGGCAGCACAACTCCCTGTGATCTTGGCCACCAGAGTGTACTTTATTTTTATTATTATTATTATTATTATTATTAAATTTTATTCGTTTTAATGAACATTTACAGAGATTTGGGGTTTTCATTCCTTGATTGCTGCATC
>NW_006399814.1:6116195-6127825 GCF_000299155.1 Elephantulus edwardii
CTGTGACACTGTCTACTGAAGTGGCCCAGCTTTCCACAGTGGAAGCAATTCTGACCTCCTTTTATTACCCTTGGGTAGCACTGTATATGAGTAAGACTTCCTTTTCCTGACACAGGCCCTAAGATGAGCTTGTTTTGCTGTTGGGCACCGTCACGTCAGAACAGCCTCACAGGTGACCCTCCAGTGGGTTTTCAGAGGCTGTAAATCAGGAGAAGGCCCAGCTTTGTTCTACTGGGGCCCACAGCTCCAGTCACTGTGTCAATCCAGCTCATTGAGGGTCTTCCTCCCACTCGTCAATCTTCCACCTTTCCAAGCATGATGTCCCTTTCCAACAAACAGTCCTAACAACAAGTATGTGAGACGAAGTATCATCACCCTTCCCTCGACGGAACAGCCTGACTGTACCCTCTCCAAGACGTATCTGTCTGTTCTTTCAGCAGTCCGTGGGATGGTCAGAACTCTTCTCCAACACTGTAACTCCAACACTATCCAGGTCGTTCTCAGTCAAGATGCAGCTCTCAGATGCGCCAGAAGCAACTGAAAAGCCATGGCCTACACCAGGCGCACCTTAGTCTTCTGACTGACAGCACTGCTCTTCAGGACCGTGGAGAGGTCGCTGACAGAGACTTCCCCAATGCAACATGTTTGGGTTTGGGGATTTTTTTGGGTTTTTTGCTTTAATTTCTTGACTGCTACTACCAAAGACAGTGATTGTAGATCCTAGCAAAACAAAATTATTAACCATGTCAACTTTTCTCCATTTATCATGATGATGTCTGCGGGTCCAGTGGTGAGGGTGTTTGTTTTCTTGTTACTGAGATGAAATCCACATTGAAGACTGTAGTCTGTGACTTTCTGCAATAAGCACCTCAGGTCCTCCTCACTTGAGCCAACTAAAGTAAGTCACCTGCATACCACTGGTTGATGATGAGCCTTCCTCCTGTCCTGATGCCGCATTCTTCTTCACAGAGTCCAGCTTCTCAAATGATTTGCTCTGCATACAGACTGAATAGGTATGGAGATAGGCTACAGCCCTGGCATATCTTGATTTTAAACCCTGCAGTGTCTCCCGATTCTATTCAGACAACAGGTCTAGGTCCAGGTTCAGCACGAGCACAATCAAGTGTTCTGGGATTTCCGGTCTTGTTTCTTGTCATGTTATACACAACTTGTTACGATCCACGCAATCAACTGCCTTTGCATAGTCAATAAAACACAAATAGACATTCTTCTGGTATTTCCCGCTTTTCAGTCACGCACCATCTGACATCAGCAATGATATCCCTGGTGCCACCGCCTCTTCCAGTTAGAACATCTGACAGTTCTCTGTGGGTATACTATTCCAACTGTCCCTGGATAATCTTCAAGAAAGATTTTGCTTGTAGGTGTTGTTGTTGACTGCCTTCAAGCTGAGCACAACTCATAGCGAGCCTATGAACAAAAGGCCTGAAGCCTTTCTATAACTATCGGCATTTACCAAAGTTCATCGAGTTTCCGGAGGCGTGTTGTTTAGGAAGTGGTTGCCACTGATACTGTGTGATAATTTTCACATTCAATGAGGTCGTTGTGTTTGGAAATGGGGACAATTATTATCTTTTCCCGTCAGGTGGCCAGGTGGTCACCCTGGTCTGGACTACTGCACACAGCCAGAGCTTTATCTGTTTGTTGATACATTTTAATTGGTACTCGATCTGTTCCTGGAGCCTTATTGTTTCCCAATGCCTTCAGTGTGTCTTGAACTTCCTCCTTCATTCCCACTGGCTCCTGATCGTATGCAACTTCCTTGAGGGTTCTGTGTCGGTCGGTCCTTTCTGGTGTGCTTGCTGGTGAAATAACATCAGCATCACTGTTGATGGATTTCCCTCATCGCAAAATGGTTCGTCTTTATCCTGCTTATGTCTTGATAAAAAGGCTCTACAAAATATGTTCTAATGTGTGGTCTTTAGTCCCCCAGAAAAAATAAAAATTAAGATAAAATGACATTTCAGACCTATTTTTTTAAAGAAAAATGAGTATTTTTTGTTTTTTTTATCAAATAGCTCCTCTGTGTTGATGCTAGTCTCAGTCAGCATGCTCACTGCAGACACGGGCTGGTCTACTGTGGTGGACAGAGGAGCCAGAGTCCACAACCCGGAGGGCACAATATTACCGAGAGTGTTGTCTGGGAGAGAGAGTCCCCATAGCACCCACTCACCATCACCTAAGAGGAGTAGTAGTTGTTGTTGTTGTTGTTGTTGATTGCCTTCGAGTCAAGCACGACTCATAGCAACCCTATGAATAAAAGGCTTGAAGCCCCTCTACAACTATCAACATTTATCAAAGTTCATAGAGTTTCTGGAGGCATGTTAGGAAATGGATGCCGCTCCTGCTTCCAAACCTGTCATAGTAAGTTATTGTTGTAATTTGCCATTGAGTTGCCTGCAATGCACAGTGATCCCACGTACAGGAGCTCTGAACCCTCCCCTGTTCTGAGCCAGTCTCTTTCATTCCGACACACCAACTCCCATTGGCCCAGTTACTTTATCAATCCCCCTCATCTGCTGTCTCCCTCTCCTGCGCTGTCTGTGTCCACCCTTCCAAGCATGATGTCCTTCTCCAAGGACCAATCTCTCCTGGCCACGTGCCCAAAATAAGTGAGGCAGAGCTTCAAAATCCTAGCCTCCAAGGAGAGACTTGGCTTCATACTCTCTAAGATAGACCGATTTGTTCTCTTGGCGGGCCACGGTATATTCAGGACTCTTCTCCAGCACCACAATTCTAAGGCATCGATTCTTCTGCCATGCTTGGTCATTGCCCAACTCTCTGTAGCATAACAAGTAATTGAGATGACAATGGCCTGGATTAGGCACAGCTTTATGTCTAGTACAACCATGAAATCCGTGCCCTGGAGCGTAGAGCATTATCCCAGAGCACACGGCATTATCGACAATGCTACTTGGGAGCAGAGTCCCCACAGCACCCGCTCTCCAGCACCTAACAGCAGAATCATGGAACCCATGCCCGGAGTGCACGGCACTATCATCAGTGCTGCGCGGAGCACGGAGTCCCACAGCATGGAGCCCATGCCCTGGGCACATGGCACTGTCACCAGTGCTGCGCTGGAACACGGAGTCCCACAGCATGGAAACCATGCCCCGGGCACACGGCACTGTCAGCAGTGCTGCGCGGAGCACGGAGTCCCACAGCATGGAACCCATGCCCCGGGCACACGGCACTATCATCAGTGCTGCGCGGAGCACGGAGTCCCCACAGCATGGAACCCATGCCCTGGGCACACGGCACTGTCAGCAGTGCTGCGCGGAGCACGGAGTCCCACAGCATGGAACCCATGCCCCGGGCACACGGCACTGTCAGCAGTGCTGCGCGGAGCACGGAGCCCCTGCACTGGAGCACAGAGCTGCCCATAGCACCCGCTCTCCAGCACCACAACAGCATGTGTATCTCCAGAAGCAGATCAGCAGAGGTGTCTCACACAGAGACGACAGATGGGTTCCAACCAATGACCTTTCAGTTAGCAGCCAAGCGCCTAACGGTTGCACCACAGGGATCTCCTGGGAAATGTTTAAAATTCCTATCACCAAACACGGCACTCTGGTTCCCCAGTTGCAATAAGCTATGCTGCAATCCCAAAGGCATGCAGTTCGAGGCCACCAGCTGCTCCACAGTAGAAGGATGGACAATCTCCTCCCATAAGATTTACTGCCTCTGAAAACCCGCTTAAGGGTCAGCTATGGGTTTGTTCTGACTTAAAAGTACACAACAACAACAACACAATCAGCAAACATAATTGTGTCTGGAGTAGTTATGAAAATTTGACAATTACTGAAAAAGAAGGAAATACTGTGGAGTGTCAAGGACAGAATGGCGAGAACATGGTGTGTGTGACAGTGGACCCACAGGACAAGCTCCTTGCCCACAAAGCGTGCAGAGAAAACAGAGAGGGGGCGCGTGGCGGGGGTGAACGGGGGGGTCGCGTGGCAGGGAGGACGCAGCTGGCGGGGCTGGGAGGGGCCCGGGTCCTCCCTGGAGCTCCAGTGACACCGGAGCAGTTGCTCACGACAAGCCGTGTGGGAAGAACGTCTGGAGAGAGCCTCCACTGCAAAGGCAGCCGTGGTCAAAACAAGCCAAGTACAAAGGACGAGAAGCAGGGAGGCCAAGCGGGGTGCTCACTGGGCGTCTGCTTCACAGAGTCAGGGCCTCGGTTTAGGTCAGAACGAAGAGGTTTCCAGGAGGAAACGATGACAGCGAGTAGAGAATGAGCCACTGGTCCAGTGTATAAAGCACTCAGCTGCTGAACGGAAGCCCTGTGGTTCAAATCCACAAGCTGCTCCTTTAGAGAACAAGGAGGTGGTCTGCTTCCACAGATCACAGCCGTGGGAGGCCGAGGGGCACCCATCCTCTCCTTCAGGGTCGCTATGTCTGAGTCGCCCAGCATCAGTAGGTTCAGCACACATGCTCGACTCGGCCGCCCTTTCCTGAGGTCTCTGTGCCCGGCTGGACCCCTGCTCATTTGCACAAATGCAGGTGGAGTCTGGAGGGTTCAATACCAGGAAGACTTTCCCCCCCAGAGAAGGGGAATCACCTCGTTATGTTCCGTGCGTGTAAACTCTGAGCCTGTCCCCACGGGGGACACGCTTGGCTTTGAGGTCACAGTGAGTCCACTGTATGTCCATTTCTCCACCTCTACATCCCATGATGCTCACGGGGAACTATCTACATTAAAGTGGTAGTTGGATTTGAACCACAGATCTCTTGGTTAGCAGTCCAGCCCACGACAACTGCACGGCCAAGCTGCACGGTACATGCGCGAGGCAGGTGGATGCAGCCGAGTGTGCGTCCCCTCACCCAGAACCATGTCACTACTGCACAGACTGCAACCTAAAGCAGGTTCTCACCTAAGAGAAAGGCCCTGGGTCAGAGAGGGTGCTAGCAGCCTGTCAAGGGGAATGAGCTAGAACAAGGTCCTGGAGGGGAGGTTCAGTGGCTGCAGAGTGCCTGAGCCGCCCAGGACCACACCTGTAGACCACACGCAACCAAGCAGGACCTGCGGTGTGTCACATGAGAAGTGAGGTAGCAAAGAACTGCAGCCTCTGGTTTACCCACTAGCTCATTCCACAGCCCGGCAGCTCCCAGGCACCCTCACAGAGTTCTGGGGTCCACAGAGGCCATGGGAACGCAGCACCCACTGGGGAACCACCATGTGAAAGTCCCCTCACCTCTCTACACCCCACTGTCTCCACCAGGGCAGCTCCACTCCCCACAAGGCAGCTGGGGGGTTAAACTATTGTGGTGAAGCTAGGTCCTCCCAAATGGGGCTCAGTGAATTCCTCCAGTGAGGACTGAGAGAAGGAAGGGTTGCTCAGGGGTCGAGGAGGCCCCTAAAACCACCCACGCAAACCAGGAGCTGGAGGTCAGGGGAAGACCGCTGAATGCAGGAGAATCCAGAATCCAGTGACCAGATGGGGCACTCAGAGTAGTCTCAGCCGAGCCCTGACGCTGGCCTGACTGCAGCTCTCCTGAGGACCCAGCCCCTGGACAGAGGCGGTGCACGTCAGGGCTGATGACACAAAACCCTCCACCAGCAACTGTCATCTAGGGTACACGGGGGTGACAGTGGAGCCCTGTGGTCAGGCTGGTAGGCTGTGTAGAGGGGGACACGGCAGGATCCAATCACGGAAAGCAGTGCCCCAGAAATGGGTCCAAATGCCCAGAAAGGAGAGCATTTCTTCCAGGCGGCACATGATGTCACTGGGAGCCCTGGGCTCACAGCTGGAATGCAAGAGGCTGTTGGGCTGAATCCACCAGCCTGGCCAGGGAGCAAATGGGCAGCCTGCTGTGAGGATCTGCGGCCTCAGAACCGCACCAGAGGGGCCCCGGGAGGCAGAATCCACGTCACAGGAGTCACCTCATTATCTGCGAGGGACACCAGCGGCTTTCCGACCACGGGAGTGCAGAGAAATCTGAGAAAGCCAGAACCTGGTATGGGCAAAACTGCCACAGGTGGAAATTCAAACCTTTCCCACTGACAGAACAACACAAGGGTAACCAGAGGCAGAAAACTTTCAAGGTCCAGAAAAAGCAGGCGCCGGCAGAGCCCCAGCCAGCACACGTTCCCTGCGTGTCAGAGGCTGGGGTGGCATTCGCTGAAAGCCCCATCTCCACCAGCAGGCCAGTGCTGAGCCCGCAGCATGTCGGAAGAGAACGTCTGCTGGGCGGTGACGGCGTCTGCAGCACCAGCACACACACTCAGTCACCACGGCCAGCTCCTAATCCAGCTTTCCCTGCACGCCTGCCCCTTGTCGCGGCTGGGTTCTAATTAGGCCGGCTGAGTGTGGTACCTTTAGGTTGAAAATTCAAATGTCAATACGGGATAGTGCATTAATCGCTCCTGGCTCCTGAACTCATTCACAGAGTCACTTAACATCTCTGCGCTCCTGGCCAAGTCGGAAGAGTCGCCCGTTTATACGCTAAAGCGGCTCCCGGGAGGGAGGATGTGCGTGTGAACCCACAAACGTGGACAGGCCGTCCCTGCGCTGTGACCCCACGGGACAGGACAAGCCAATAAGGCCGTCCCTGCGCTGTGTGACCCCACGGGACAGGACAAGCTGACAGGCTGTCCCTGCGCTGTGACCCCACGGGACAGGACAAGCTGACAGGCTGTCCCTGCGCTGTGACCCCACGGGACAGGACAAGCTGCGGGCAGAAGCTCCCTGGAGGGAGGCCGTGCGTGTGAACCTACATACACTGACAGGTCATCCCTCCACTGTATGACCTCACAGGCAAGACAAGCCAACAGGGTGTCCCTGCGCCGTGACCCCACAGGACAGGACATGGCAATAAGGCCGTCCCTGCGCTGTGTGACCTCACGGGGCAGGACAAGCTGACAGGCCATCCCTGCACTATGTGACCCCATGGGACAGGACAAGCTGCGGGCAGAAGCTCCCTGGAGGGAGGCCGTGCGTGTGAACCTACATACACCGACAGGTCATCCCTGCACTGTATGGCCTCACAGGGCAGGAAGCTCTGTGGAGGGAGGTCGTGTGCGTGGACCCACACACACTGACAGGTTGTCCCTGTGCTGTGTGACCCCACGGGCAGGACAAGCTGCAGGCGGAGAGAAGCAGCCGGCCCTTACACGGCATCTAGAAATCAGCTTGTTAGGTGCTGTTGAGTCGGGACCAAGTCAGCTGACCCACCAGTGGGTTTCCAGAAGCTTCAATTGCAGAGAAGATGGCTAACTTTATTCTACAGAGCAGCTGGTGGATTCGAACCACATGCCTTTGGGATGGCACCACAGCTCCTTACCCTCTAGGCCACCAGCACTCCAGCAGAAATCAGACTAGAAGCATATCAAGATGGAATAAATTCCTACCCATTAACTCAGTCATTTCTCTAAAACCACGTCACGAGGAAGTTACCAAGAGCGTGCTCCTGGGCACACAGACGGGAATCGTGTTGTCATTAATAACGCTGAAAAAGGAGAAAGTACCCCAAAGGGTCACGGGTGGAACACCTGCAAATCATGGTAAGTCCTCATTTCCTGAGCTACAATCCACACACGCAGCAATTCACCCACACATGAGAGGTTTTCTGGACGTCCTCTAAGCCAGGCAGCGAGGCCACAGTCCAGTTCCAGGTCCCCTCAGTCCTCTGAGAGATGTCCCCCACAGCCACAGGCCCTCCCACCATGCCATTCCATTCTGTCCAGAAGTCAGGAGGACCCAGGCTCCCCTGGGCGTCCCCCAAGTCTCAGGAGCCCCACCATCCGCCGAGGAACCCCTCCTTCCACTCAGCATCGCGGCTGCGGGCTCCTCCACAGCCGCCGAGGATCAATACTTCCATCTGTTATTGGTAATCACCATCCCATCGTACAGTACACTACAATCTATTAAGGCCCCCGATGGTCACCGGAGCTGCTGTCACCGTGGGGACATTGTGAAGACGGTTCGACGTGTACTGAGCTCCACACAGACAGCGTGAATGTTGTACATCTTTAATATGCTCCGAAGTGCACCGCGCACATCTCTTACAGAAGGCGGGAGGAACACCTGTGTGCCACACGCCCGTCCTGAGCAGAAGGAGAAGCTGGTAAAAGGGGGGCGGGGAGCAGAGGCAACGCAGCGTTATCTACATAGACCATCACTCACATGTATGCCTTCCTGGGTTCCATCAGACCACCTCCACAGAAACTAACAGAGTACCTCAACCCGCTGGTAGACCCTCGACTGAAGTGACCGCACAGTTTTCTATTCCCACCAGCCCTAGTGGCGCTGTGGTTGGAATGCTCAGCACTGATGCGTAGTGGCCAGGAGTCCAAGGGCATCGGGCACACTGTGGAAAGAAAGCGGAGCAATCTGCTTCCTCACACGGCCCAGGGCACAGTCCCGCTCGGTACTCCCAGGTCCAGTCAGAACCAATGCACTGACTGAGTTCTGGTTTGTCAGAAACACAGGAGGGTTTGTGGGTGTGGGGTAAGGGCTGCTGATAACACGCCCCAATCTGAAGGAGGAGCCCCTTACGGCTTTGACCGGCTCAGCAGAAGCTGCAGTGCCAACTCACAGGAAGGCGGTGTGAACCCACCCGCGACTCTGCAGGAGAAAGACGGGCAAGCTCCCCTCACACCAATCCCTGCCTCTGAAAACATGCTGGGGGGCAGCGATGGGCCCTCAGACAGACTGCTGTACGGTGGGGGCTTGCCACTGCTGTGACGCTGGAGGGCCAGGCCCCCTATGGTGGGCAGGGGAAGAAGGACCTGCCACTCCACGCCTTTAAAGCTGCCGTGACCCCTCACAGCAGCAGTGGACCAGGGTCTGCCCCCGAACCCACAGGCTGGGCACCTCTCAGCACAGGACTGGCAATAGCCACCTCTTCCTCAGGCGGGAATCTTCCAAAGCTTCCAGAACGTCTACTCGCTGACGTGACTCCACAGCCAATGGGAAGAAAAGAGCTGGGAGCCTCCGTTAACAGACGGGATGGGAAACGAGGAAAACAGGAGGCAAAGCAAATGGGAAGGGGTCAACGATGAAAGGCGACACTTGGAGAGGCAAATCCTAGGCCGGAGTCAGCAGAGACGACGGCCAGTCACACGCGCCACAATGCAGAAAGGAGGCTGTGTCTCCCTCCACCTTCTGGTCTCTGAATTGGCTTTCATTTAGTCGCCCCCATACACTCTGCTTATAACCCCAAATACAACAGCATTCATGTTGCCTTAGTGAAGCCTCGAGTACCCCCTCTTTCCCTCTGCCTACCCTTCCATCAGCTGCTCTCCGTTCTGTCCCCCACACCCCGACAACCATCCATGGGGGTCAACCTCAACAACTGTTTCTAGTCCTGTGTTAATAGACCTCCCGTCCGTCTCTTTATCCCCTCCTGCTCCAGACTGTTAACTGAAATTCACATAACGTCCTACTGTCCGTTCATTTAAGATTAGCCTTCCCTCACCTGGTCTAATACAGCGTTCATTATCTATCCATTCTTCCCCTGCTCACCGCCCCCCCAGCTCCCACAACCTCCCTATTTCTATAACTGTGACCTTATACAGTATTTGTCCTTCTGTGATTGAGTTATTTCACTCAGCATAATGTCCTCTAGACTCATCCATGTTGTGAAAATGACAATACTACCAAAAACAATCTACAAATTCAATGCAATCCCAACACAAATACTAATGATATTCTTCAAGGAGAGAGAAAGACAAATTCCAACTTGATTTGAAAAGGAAAGAGACTCCAAATAAGCAAAGTTCAACTGGAAAAGAAAAAGGGGGGAGGCATCACACTCCCTGACCTCAAAACTCACTCCACAGACGCAGCAGTCAAACAGCCTAGAACTGGACTGCGACAACAGACATGTGCACCGACAGGACAGAAGCAGGAACCCAGAAATCAGCCATTCACCCACAGTCAACCGATCCTTGAGAAGGAACCAGGGCCCACTAAGTGGGAAAATGATGGCCTTTTAAAAAATGGTCCTGGCAAAAACTGGACACCTACCTGCAGAAAACAGAAACAAGACCCCATCTCACACCATACACAACCACCCACCCAGGGTAGATCAGCGACCCAGGGTTAAATTAAAAACTATAAAGATCATCAGAGGAAAAACAGGAACAAATTTAAAGGCCTGAGTCTATGGCATGAACAGGCTTTTAAATATAGTAAAAAATACACACCTCAGAGAGTATAAAATAGATTGAAAAATGAAATGGATTTGATTTATAGATGAATACAAAAATCCTTCTCCAATAGGGTAAAAAGAAAGCCCTCAGGCTGGGGGAAATATTCAGCAATGACGTAGGTAGTAAGCGACTCTTATATAAAATTTATAGACTGTTCCAGTACCTCAAGAAGAAAAAGACATATAATGCAATTACAGAATGGACAGAATCCATGAAGACACTCGTCACCGAAGAAGATATTCAGATGGCCAGCAAGTTAAAGACGTGCTCAAGATCACCAGGTACTAGAGATACACTCTCACCCCGGCAACATCTGCAAAGTTCAACAAGACAGCAGACAACAATTGGCAAAGATGTGGAAAAATTGGAACACCCAAGCACTGTCGGTGAGAATGTAAAATGATACCAAGCACCACAGAAAGCAGGCTGGCATTTTCTCAAAAAGTTAATAGTAGAAATACCATTTGATCCACTGCTGTGAGATGATGAAACTTCATCTCACTTCCTGTGGGCAAATTTTCAGAAGGAACCAGGCCTGGCAGAGAGACATCATACCGAGAAAGGCAGAGGGTCAGCGAGAGAGCGGAAGCCCCTCTGTGAGCTGGACTCACACAGTGACCCCCGGTGGTCTCGAGCACGGCACGATCGTAACGATGGTGTGAGACAGGGCAAGGTTCAGACCCGTTGTTCATAAGGTTGCTGAGAGTCCTGGTCAACTTGACGGCAGCTAGCAACAACATTCTACTACTGGGAATTACACCCGAAAGAAATCAGAGCTGACAGAAATCAGAGCTGATGGCATGGGGATGCACATCTATGTTTACTGCTGCATTATTCACAAGAGAAAAGAAGCAGAAGCCGCCCAAGTGCCCATCAACAAACGGACAGATAAACTGGGGAATATTCACACAGTGGAGGGTGACACAACATCTTAGCGCTCCTGAGACGCCACACAGCTTGGAAGGCTATTCCATCTTCTTTAGAGGCTTCCTGGGTTGTTCAACATTTTGCCACTACAATCTTTCAGAACTAGAAGCTCAGATCTTTTTTTCTGGCTTCTTTCAACTTCAGAAATGCCAAGCATGTTCTTCTTTTCTGTTTTTCTAACTCCAAGTCTGCATATTTTGTTATAACTTGGCTTTGACTTCTCGACACGCCCTCTGAAATCTGTTCAGCTCTCCACCTCCATCATCTCTTCCTTTCACTTCAGCTCTTCTCTGCTCAAGAGCCAGCCTCAGAGTCTCTTCTGACATCCTTTTCTTTCTTGTCTTTGTTATGACCTTTGCTTCATGTAGCTGTCTCTGAGATCATGCCACAACTCGTCTGGTGTCCAGTTATTCATGGCCAGTACTTCACAATCACTTGTTATGCATCAGAGAGTTGGACAATGACAAAGGAGGATAGAAGGAGAATTGATGCCTTTGAGCTGTGGTGCTGGAGAAGAGTATTGAGA
>NW_006399814.1:6127925-6142719 GCF_000299155.1 Elephantulus edwardii
GGAGACTAAGGTGCGTTTGATATAGGCCATGGTCTTCGCAATCACTTGTTATGCATCAGAGAGTTGGACAATGACCAAGGAGGATAGAAGAATTGATAACCTTTGAGCTGTGGTGCTGGAGAACAGTATTGAGGGTACCATGGACTGCTAGGAATACAAACAGATTCGTCCTGGAAAGGGTTAAACCGGGTGGCTCCATCTAACATACTTTGGACATGTTGTGAGGAGAGACCAGTCCGTGGAGAAGGACATCATGCTTGGTAGGGTGGAGGGACGGCGCAGGAAGGGAAGGCCCTCTATGAGGTGGATTGATTCAGTGACTGGGATAATCAAGATGGGAGTGTCAGAGACAGTGCAATTGGCACAGGACAGAGCAGAGTTTAGGGCTGTTGTACACAGTGTCGCTATGAGTCGCAAGCGACTCGACGGCACATAACAACAACAACTTCAAATCTACTCTTGAGATGGTTTTTAGTTTCAGGTAGGAGACACTCAAGGATGCATCTGGCTCTCACTGTCAGAAAGGACCACTCCCTGGAAAAGAACATCACGCCTGGTAAAGCAGAGGGTTGGTGCCAAAGAGGAGATTCTCCACAAGGACTTATGCCATGGGGGCAGCAATGACCTCAAACACAACAAGGGCTGTGAGACGCTGCAGGACAGCAAGCGTTTCATGCTGTTGTCCACAGGCCCAACATGAGCTGGGCCTCACTGGACCCTGAGCACCTGAACTAAGGATGTTAACTGTGACTCCAAGTACTTGCTGGCCATCTATGTATTTTCTGAAAGATGAGCTTATTCAATCACTTCTCCTATTTTTCACTTGCATTTCCTTTTAATGATGTCACTCAATTCATGGCCACTGAGTTAGAACCAGCTCATAAGTGACCTCCCAGAAGGTTTTCAGAGACTGTAAATCCTAGGGAAGGGGACTTCCAATCCATCTCCCCAGGAGAAACTAGTGGATTCGAACCACTGCCTCTGGGTGCACAGCACAGCTCCTTACCTGCAAGGCCACCAGGGTTCCTTTTACAATTTGCAGCTGAGCACACTGAGTACACTAAGAGAAATGCCCCTTGTATCCTGAACCTAGCAATTCTGTCACAAGTTCTGAAATCAGAAAGTATAAGTTTACTAGTTTTGTTGTTTATTGGCATGGCTTCGCTATTCCTCGTCATTTGCATTTTCAAATTAATTTTAAGATAAATCATTTTATACAAGGAAGCCAGCTGGGATTGCGACAGGACTTCAAGTTAGGTCTTACACTTGATGAACACAGCGAGCCTTTCAATTTATCTAAATCTTTAATTTGTTTAAAAAATATATTGTGACTTTCATAGTACAAATCTTGCATTTAAAAAAAATCTATTTTATTCATATTATTGTGAACAGAATTGCTTTTTTAAAAATATAAGTTTAATAAACATTTACGGAGATTTTGGATTTCCATTCATTGATGTTGCATTTTTCTCCCTGCCCACCCCTCCCCCCGAGTTTGCTCTTCTCTTCAAAAAGTAAAAGAAAAATCCTTTTATTGGTGTACAACCCCGCCCCCCCAGAGCACACTCCACTCTGCCTGTCTCTTTCAGATTTCTCATCACAAGTGCACAGAAACACAGTCCTCTCGGTACACCGATCTTATACGCAGAAACCCCGCCTCCCCGGCACGGGGCTCAGAGAGTTGGCTCTGTGTTCTATACACAGATCTGATCTAGAAACAGAGGCAGCCGCATGAACCTTTTCAGTCTGGGTTCCTTTTATTTCATCTTTGCCTATTTGCTTCATTGTTTTCCTTCACACCTTCGCTACACTCTCCAGAAACATGCTGTATGGAAGAAAAAGGCTGGCCATTCTATCCCGTCCCTGATCACTGTTGTTAAGTGTTGCTGGGTCGAGTAAACGCGTACCAATCGTATCAACAACAGCTCGGAGCACACCCTACTCCGTGCTGTGCTCTCCACCTCCGACACACCTGTGTGCTCCTCCGCGTCAATCCCCATGTTAAACGGGGGTTTTGTAAATGTTCTTCCCTAAGAAAGATGCCTCCTCCATTCAGAGTTCATGCTGCACTGCTGCTGTGCAAACTCAACAACTCAGCTGCCGTGGAGTGAGAGCGCCTCACGGCCGACCCTCCAGCGGGTCTTCGCAGGCAGGCAGCCGGCCACCCGGGAGGAGCCTCCCGTTCTCCTCCGTGGAGCGGGGCGTGGCCTCACCTGCCTGCTCCCGCTTGGCAGGACAACTCCTGGCCACTACGTCACCAGCCTCCTCAAAGGTCCCTGAATTGTAGTAAATGTTTCGCTGCATTGTTTGAGATCATCACACGGGTTCTGTTCTTTATTAACATCTCGTATTCCATGGACTAGTTTTCATGCGCTAACTCGATCTTAAATGACTACGACAAACCCTAACTTAAAACATGCAGCATTTCTTGCTGTTCCCGGATTTGGTGAGCGTCCCGTTGAGCAGGTTTATGTCAACGTCACAGAGGTATCAGTCTGTGGTCTTCGGGTCTTGTGATGTTTCCACCTAGTTTTCATATCAGAACACGACTAGACTCATAGAAAGATGTCTGGGACATGTCTTCCCTCTCCTCTTCTTAGGGTAGTTTGTGAAAGGTCAGCGTTGGCTCCCCTTTAAATGTCTGGGAGTTCATCAGAAATTTTTTTTTTCTGCCCTGAGCCTTTCTTCATGAGAATTAAGTTCCTAATTCAGTTGTCCCACGTCTTTTTTAGAAGCCAAATGATTTTATTTGACACACCATACGATACAGCTGCATGAACACAACAAACCAAATGACAGAGGAAAGACACAGTCCTGTCTAAGTAGTAATTAGGAGCAGGAGGGCAGGCACTAAACAAATTAACCAACCATTAAAGCTGACCGGAGAAATCCCTTTTTCTAGTGTCCATACTCTCTGTCGTCCAATGAACACACGTGTCGTGCTCTGAGCCAGCAAGAGAGGAAGTGGAAATGAAGTGTGGGTGCAGACTCCCCACGTGACGGTGCGCTCTTCCAAAGCCACAGACGCCCGGTCGGCGCAACGTTCGATGCAAAGATCCGTAAGGTGGTTCCTGCAGCGGCACAGTGACCCGCCACCGCATTCCCCTTTCCACTGCAAAGTGCTTCTCCCTGCACCACTGTCGGTGCCGCGCAGGGTACTCATGTCTGCGGCTGCCTTACAGAAGCACACCCCCGTCTCTCAAATCTGTGTCGGTAAAGTCAGTTTAGGGAATCTGTCCATTTCACCTTCTCCATCTAATTTGCTGGTGTGTAACTACCGTATTACCACCTCACTGTGATCGAGTCAAGGCCAGCTCACCCGGCCCCGCAGCGCTGCGGGGACCTGTCCCACGGCTCCTAAAGCTGCAGCCCTTCTGCCAAAGCATTCCCCCAAGGAGAGACTGGTGGCCTTGAACCACCAGCCTCCTAGTTAGCAGGCCAGCACCTTACTCATTGGACTATCAGGGCTCCTAGTGCATTAACATACGGTACCATTTCTTTGTAAAGTTATTCATGATTTCATTACCGTGAAATGTCCTTTTTGCTTGATAGTCTAACCGACCGTCTAGTAATTCCTTTCTTCTCTTCACAGATGTTTCAAGCCTCCAGCGCAGTTTGCACTGGCTTTCTCCACTGGCTGAGCCTTGCTGCGCTCTGTCTCCGTCTCTTTTCCTTCCCCCAGTATTCCCTGGCTTTAGCTTGTGGCTCTTTCCAAAGTTCCCCAAATGGGAAAACTCAAGCACCAGTCTGACTGCTCCCTTCTTGTTTAAAATCTCCCAGCGAGTCACAGATTTCTCTTTGTGAAATATGTGGGCTCAATCATCCCAAAGCCATTTCAGATTTCCCTTGTGGCCAGTTCTCTGACCCACTGGTTCAGGAGGGGGTGTTTAAAATCCCCACTCACTTGTGAATTTCTCAAATTTCCTTCTAATTACTCATTTATAACTAGATTTCCCTGTGATTAGAAAAGACAGATTTAAATCCTTTTAAATGTATTGATACTTGGTTTCGGGTCAAGCATGCAGCCTGTCGTGGGAGCATTCCGTGAACTTGAAAAGAACAGGAGTCCTGTGGAGGGAGGTGCCAGACACTGAGGGCCTCCAAGGCCTCCTGGTCTACAACGTTCTGTCTCCCACTTGCCTGTGGACCTTCGCTGGTTGTCGTCTCCAGGGTTAGAAATCCGGTGGGACTCCTGACCTTTCATTCGTTCTCCTCTCTTCTTGCTGGCATGTGTCTGGTGAGAAGTCCAAGGTGAATGAAAAAGGAAGATTTTTCTCAAAGAAACCACAGAGATCTGTCACATCCACCCTTACGTGTCTCGAAAGAAATTCTTAAATGAGAAAGAAAATTAACACTGGTCAGAAACTCTGTTCTGTATAAAGAAAATGAAGGCACAGAGGTCAAAGAAAGCCCTTGCTTTTCTTAACTCTACTTGATGCACAGAGCGCTGCCGAGGGCTCGTCCGCAGGAGCTGCACTCAAAGCCACAGGCTGCACTTTCAGGGTGCGAAGGACAGGCAATGCCCACTTGTGCAATGGACAGTGTCAGACCACCGGAGGCCAGCGGTGAGCACGTTCCAAGTGCACGATCTGAAATCCAACTCTATGTTCAAAGCTGAATGGAGGAACAGGCTGAAGGGGCAGAGAAAGGGAGTGAGCAGATTCCCTCACGAGGCCCCACCACCCGCCTGAAGAGGTGTGCATTATCTGAAAGTAGGCGCAGATTAGCTGAACATGTATATTGTAAACTCCAGAGAAATTATCAAAAGATTTTTAGAAAGTATAACTGTCGTGATAAAAGAGAACAGAAAATGTTCAACAGCGGCCAGAAAACCCAGCAAAGTGGAAAATTGTCAAGAAAGATATGTGAGTAATACCAATGTGGTACGTATTAACCCAACGTACTAATTGGTCAATAATTGCTTTGAAATGTGAGCAGAATGAAAACAGCAGATAAAACAACAGACACTGGAACGGACAAATCGGAGGAGACCCCCAGTCTCAGCCCTGCTCGCCCATTCAGAGGCCCCTGAGACGTGAGGGAGCTGAGGGAGCCGTCCCGAGCCCGGACTGGCTGTTCTCCCATCTGCACACCTCCACACACACATGCAGTGCATTTCATCACACGTTTATGTGGCCTGTGTGACACACCTTCCAGGTTAAACTGTAAGCTCTAGACAGACAGGGCTGACTGTCCCTACCCGACCCTACACCTAGCCAAGGCCAGACAAGCAATGCCCATCGACACCTGGACTGCACCCCTCGGCCAGGCGTCCTCAAGTCAGCCACAGAGTCCACAGACAACAAAAACCTCTGCCCTGGAAGGAGGCCGGGCCTCCAACCACTGATGTGCCTGCATCCAGAGTGGGGTGCACTGTGAGAGGGGCTCCAGCTGGAATACCAGCACCTCAGCGCGGGAAAGTAGCCCCAGAGGACTGATGCCACCAGCAAGCTCGGAGGGTCAGGGTTCAGAGTAAAAGAGAGGCACCTGCCAGAAACGCAGGCACCATCCACACAGGTTCCCCAAGAACGGACTAGTGTGGGGTGCATGTGTGTGCGGCTGCATTCATGCACCTGTTCTAGAACATGGAAGTGTGTAGGTGTGGGCACAGCTGTGTACCCTTGAGTGCATGTGTGTGCTTCTGTGTGTGTACAGGTGTGCAGTGTGCCTGTGTATGTGCGTGTGTGCCTGAGCACGTCACGTGTGCAGGCAGGTGTGTGTGCTGTGTGCCTCTGTGTGTGAGAGTGTGTGAGTGAGAGTGTGTGTGTGTGTGTGTGTGTGTGCCTGAATGCATCACGAATGTGCAGGCAGGTGTGTGTGCTGTGTGCCTGTGTGTGCAAGTGTGTGTTCACACTCACAAGATGGCCTGCAGCACACTCCCATTCCCTTCCCTCCTCTAGTCTGGACAATTAACACCAATTCCAGTTCCTCACCCTGCCTGATCCCTCCCCTGGCCACATCCCTCCCCCAGCCATGTCCCTCCCCCATCCCACCCCATCCACGTGCCTCCCCCCTTCCAACCCTCCCCTGGCTATGTGCCTCCCCTGGCTAGATCCCTTCCCCAGCCATGTCCCTCCCCGCCAGGTACCTCTCTTAGTCATGTTCCTCCCTTCACCCCTCCCCCAGCCATGTCCCTCCACCAGCCAGGTGCCTCCCGACCATGTCCTTCCCCCAGCCAGGTCCTTTATCCAGCCATGTCCCTGCCCAGCCATGTCCCTCTCCCAGCCATGTCCCTCTCCCAGCCATGTCCCTCCCCTGGCCAGGTCCTTTATCCAGCCATGTCCCTCCTCCAGTCATGTGCCCCCCCACCCCGCCTGCTTCCTCACCTGAAACAGTTTGACATTCAGGCACAGGTGCTGAGAATCACTAGGGTCTTACAACCTCAGTCGGTGCTAAAGTAATTAAGACACACTCACTCCGCATGTTAATCAAACAGTCTATTTCACACGGAATAGCAGTTCTCTAATCACACCTCAGAACTCCCCTTGTCATTAGCAGGGAAGTCTATGGCAGAGGTCCTACGGTTCCGGGATCACCAGGACGTTTCATCAGCTGTCAGACGAGGCACAAGAGGGCAGGAGGAGCTCAGCGCAGCCGTGTGAGAGGGGACAGGGTGGCCGCAGCAATGACAGGACCTCAGGTGAGACCAGGGCAGGAGGCGGGGCAAGGGTGTTGGCCGGTCGGTCCTCTCTCCTGGAGGACAAGCTGCTCTCGACTACACCTCGCCAGACCGAGCCAGTGCTGGCTGGAAACTGACGGCAGGCAGTATGATCTCACAAATGGGAACCGCCACGGATGGTTCCAGAAAGACCAACCGGCTTTAAACAGAAACACAAACAATGCAAGCCAAAGCCCTCCTTTTCTGATTTCCTCTTCCCTCACCATCTCATTGCCATCTAGTCAGAATCACCTCCTCATTGACTGCCCAGTGGATTTCACGGGCTGTAAATTACCAGGTAGGAAAGTGCCCACCTTCCCCCTCAAGGCCAAGGGTGGGCTCGAACTGCCAAAGAGGGCTGTGCGCCACAGAGCCACTCCTCGGAACTGTGCCTGTCACCAGAGCGCCCAAGCTTTTTCTTTGACTTAGATTCATTTTTAAAAGTAAATCCCTCACTTCCGTTCTAAGAATTTTCAAAGTGAAAACAACTTAGAACATAGTCAACACAGTACGGTTCTGTTCCAGCCGGCGGCTGTGACGGAACCCCATCCATGTGGTTCGAGACCGCTGTTTGGAGCTGCGACACTGAGCACGCTCCCCAGACAGAAGACACTGTCATTACAACCACATTTACCGCCCCTGGTGTTGGGAGCACAGGTTTAAGGCAGTTTCTTAAAGTTGGCATTACGGAGAGCACATTTATCCTCTGTAATCTGTTGGCATTAATAGATAAAACCCTAAATGTCACGGCAGCTTTGAACAGTGGTTCTGTGACCTGGCAACCCGCCCGTGTGACAAGTCAGCGGGTGTACCGTCCTCCAGGCCGCTGGAATTAGGAGCTAGGAGCAACTCGACCAGCCGACACGTCTGCAGAGAAACACGGCTAGTGCAGCAACGTTCCTGCTTCTTGCAAATGTCACAGGCTGGTCTTACCTATGTGCTCACAGATGAAGACCACGAAGAAGGGCGTGACGAGGTCGTTCATCCCCTGGACGTAGCCGCTGGCCGGGTGACGAATCGCCCATATGAACAGTATCCTTTCAAAAATCTGCAAGAAAATTGAACAGGAGTGAGGCAGAGAGAAACACGTGGGAGACTTTAAACTGCACCCATCCTCTTACTTACAAGAGATACTGTCAATAATCCCCATTGTCTCAAATGTTAAAACAGAAATGTAAACAAGTATCCATCACTAAGAAACACAGTGGCAAACCTGAAGTTACGTCGCCTTTTATTGACTCTCAAGCGATGTGCACGACCCCAGAAGCCCCCCAGGCTCTCACAGCCCACACTGCTGCCTCAGAGAGGACGCACCTGCTCCCCCACCCCAACGGGGCTGCTGTGCACAGCTGCCGGGATTCTACCGGGCAGCCCAGCAGCACCTGGCCGCTCAGTGAAAATCTTCTCAGCACCCGTGCGGATGCACCCATCATAACGTGACAGGGAGACACATGAAGGGGCGAGTGCGTGGGTGGATGGGCATAGCGACAGGTGAAGGGGCGGATACACAGAGGGGCAGATACACAGAGGGGCAGGGGGGCCGACAGTCAACAGGTGGGTAAATGAATCAGTGGGTGGGTGGAAGGCATGCATGGGTGGGTGGGTGGGTATGTAAGTGAGTGGACAGTTGTGTGAAGACACAGATGAGTGGGTGAATAGGTGGATGGATTAATGGGCAGATGGGTGGGAGAGATGAATGGATGGACAGACGGATGGGTGAGGAGGCAAGTGAATAGATGGACAGATGGGTGAATAAATGGATAAGGGGGTGGATGAGTAAGGAGGTGGACAGAAGGATGAGTGTGAATGGTGTGTAGGGGCACAGACAGATGAGTGCGTAAATGGTTAGGAGTGGGTGACGGATGGGCAGGTACAGACGAATGGGGTAAAGGGGTGAGAGGATGAAGGGATGGGTGAGTGGATGGATGAGTGAGTAAACAGGCGGGATGGGTGGATGGACGGTCGGTGGGGGGGGAGGGAGGGAGAGTGGACAAATGGATTGGTGGGTGGATAAGTGGAAGAGTGGATGATGGATGGATGGACAGGTGGATGGGTGGACAGGTAGAGGTGTGGGTGAGTAGATGGATGGATGCATGCTCTGAATTTCCCTCATTAGAGAGGTATTATATTTTAATCTCTGTTACTTTGGACATATTGCTAAGAAGTGCTATTCCTTTGAAAGGGACATGATGCTGGGAAGGGTGGAGGGTCAGTGAAGGAGAGGAAGACCCTCAACCAGGTGGACTGACAAGGTGACTGCTGCAGTGGGTTCTTGTGTGTCAGGAAGTGTGAGGATGGCACAGGACAGAACTAGGTTCAGATCTTTAGTTTACAGGGTCGCTATGAGTCGTACTTGACTCGATAGCACCTAACAACAACAACAACAACTACCACCAAGCTGAAGCCGAATCGCAGTGGACCCCCTGGCGGATTTTCCGAGGCAGTAAGTCACACAGGAGGAAACGATTCGTCTTTCTCTTAGTGGATTTGGGTTGGCAGCACAACGCGTTACCACTAAGCCATTAGAGCTTTCTCCGCACAAGACGACACGCTTATGCAGACTTCCATCACCAAAACCCTCATCAGCTGTTCACTCCCCAGGTCATCAGTGTGGAACCGCCCCTGCCTCCTCTCTCCTCATTTCAGCACCCACCCCTTCACACCCTCCAATCCATCCCGCTGAGGGATTTCTCCAATGTGCAGCATAGTCTGACCCCATCGCCCACACAAGCGCGCACACAGCTTAGGGATCATCACTTATTCCACACCTCCCACAGGACCAGGCCTCGAGGTCACAGTGCAGCCCACTGGCCCCTCTTCCTGGCCTCACCCCTCCTCCTGCTCCTCCCGCTCAAGTACCCACATCCTCACCTTCCTGGACTCTGCAGGTCACACCTGACACTGGCCACGGCCTGAAGAAATGGGCCTTTTCAGCTCTGAAGAACCTCTAGTCCTCTAGCCTCCAAGAGCCACGTCCTGCCTCCTGTCACTCTGCTGTCACCTCCCCTCTCGTCTCTCCCTCTCCTGGTCAGTTTCAGCCGAGTCAGCATTTCCCAGTGATGAGCTGAACCTCCTGACCCCTGCCCAGGATGGACAGCTGGCCTTGGGTCTGAGTGGAGCCCTTCTGCACAAGCACACAGGACTCCAGCCTGCCCTGGGCCACGGTACCGAGAAAGGTCTACAGCTCCACAACCCAGGGACAGCGACAATACAACGCCCTATGAAGGCTGGATGATGGGCACCCAACAAATGAAGGCACTACAGAGGCAGCTGTACTTGTGCCCTAGGGAGCTCTGGTGGACTAATGGGTAAGGAGTTGCACTCCCAACCCAAAGGCACATGGTTCAAATCCACCAGCTGCACTGTGGGAGAAAGACAATCTCCTCCTGTGTAACTTACTGCCTCTGAAACCCAGTGGAGGGTTTTCAGCTATGAGCTGGTTCTGACTCCATGGCAACTAGTATGACTTGAACCCTGGAAAGTCAATCTCTTCGGCATTACCTAGGTTCCCCAACATTACAGGCACGCTGCATTGTCTGCCCTGCCCTTTACTGCACATCCAAGATGCTACGTATTTTACCAGCCAAAGGAGTGTGCCAACCCTGAGGTTGAGGGGAGCACCTCTTCAGTACCATCACCCCAGCAGTGAGTGCTCCGTTGGTATCTCCAGCACACTTTGATCATTCTTCCAACACTAAAGCTTTCTCATAATGCTACCTACTGGGCTATAAACGCAAACCCTCCCCAAGCTCGCTGGCCCTGTCGGCGCTGACACACAGCCACCCGCCACAGCGTTTTGCAGGCGTGGATCCTAATGGAGGGGCCTGTCCGTCTTACTCCCGAGGAACAATTGGAGGGTTCAAAGCACGTGGTGCACCGGCCGTGGGGGAGCAGTTCAACCGCCTGTGGACGACACACGACAGCCCCCACGACCCCGAGCGGGTGAAAATCCTGTGCAACAGACTACACTATAGTGTCAAGTCCACCAGCTGCTCCAGCGAAGAAAGATGGGTGCCATCCTCCTGTGTCACTGACCACCTCCAAGCCCCCACAGGACGGACGGCAACGAGTCAGTCCTGACTCGACAGAAATGCCTGACCCACTGACAGATGCTGTAAATATAACTTCATATACCTCAGGAAGTCCAAATCCGTGTGGCTCACTCCATCAAGACATTCCCTTCCCTGCAGGGGCCAGGGGGTCAGAACCAAGACTGCGTCATCTCAGGGTCTGCTTGTAGGGGGTAGTCCAGATCCCCAGTCACCACCAACCAAGGCACTGATAAATGTGGTGCATGACACAGCCCATTGGGGTGTAACCAGCCCTGAATACCAACGCTCTGACCCCAGCCGGGTCCCTGTGATCATCTCAGCACACCTCCACAGACACTGTGCACTCGGGCCTGCACCCAGCACAGTGCCCACGACACGGTACCACGCACCTGGCCTGCACCCAGTGCCCACGACAGGACATCATGCACCCAGGTCTGCACCTGGCACAGTGCCCACGACAGGACATCATGCACCCAGGTCTGCACCCGGCACAGTGCCCACGACAGGACATCATGCACCCAGCCTGCACCCGACACAGTGCCCATGACCTGGTACCACACACCCAGCCTGCACCAAGCACGGTGCCCAATCACACTCATTTTCATTTCAAGTTCATAGCTTTAAAGAAAGTGAGATACTTAGACAAGATCAAAACACTAAAGTCACTCAGTGAAGCAGGCCAGTCTGTGTACTTCCTGTGCACAAAGACGAGGCGCTGGGGCTGGAGCTGGGGCTGGAGCTGGGGCTGGGGCTGGGGCTGGGGCTGGGGCTGGAGCTGGGGCTGAAGCTAGGGCAGCAGACAGAAGGGAGCAGCCTCACGTGGTCCAACCTTCATCTGCACAAGGCAGGGTCGTGGGCAGGACGACCCCTGACCACTCCTCCTCTCAGCTGACAGTCAGAGATGCAGTAGCCACACAATAAGAGGTGCCAGTCCTGCCTGGAGTGCCCCCTGTTCCTGGTGCTGACCACGGGAGCATCTCACACACCGCCTCCCCAGCCTGACCCCGTGGCCTCTTGGTTCTCCGTGTGATCACAGATCTAGGGACAACCACACCATGTCCACTCACCACCCTGCTCAATACTGCCCACAGCAGCTGCTTGTCACCTGTGAAATGAAAAGGCCCGACGATGTCTCTGTGGACGCAGAGGGGAGGGACTGTGACCTTCTGAAGCCCTCTGTCCTCCACTGAGTGCTGAAGTTAAGCAGGGGACACAGCAAGAAGCCAGCAGCAGCTCCACCCTCAGCCAGATCGCAGTGAGGCCCAAGGGGCTGCAGGTCACTGGAGTTAGAAAGTCCCTTTCAGCCGTGCCCATGCACTCATCGCCAAGCCCTGGGCACAGACCACCTGTGCTTCAGGGGATGGCCGACGGTGGCCTTCCTGTCCACTGCCTCTGATCGCTCACACATGGCTGGCTGTTGCTGTTAGATGCCGCCACGTTAAGTACCACCCACAGCAACACCATGAACAGACCTGAACCTGTGCTTTCCTGTGCCATCCTCACCCACGGCAGCAGTCACTGTGCCAATGCACCCGGAGGGTCTTCCTCTCTCTCACCATCCCTCCACCCTTCCGAGCATCATGTCTCTCTCTGCTCCTAGCAGCATGCCCGTAGTGTGTGAGATGAAGCCTTGTCATCACTGCCTCCAAGGAGCTCTCTGGCTGCACCATCTCCAAGACAAGACCAACAGGACCATGCAAACATGCTGTTCGAACGCTGACCAATAATATTACGTAATATTCTAACAAATATTAAGACAAATTACAGCCCTCGGGAGAAGTCCAGAAGGCTGGCGTGAAGGGTAATCAGGTTGGCGATCCCACCAGGCTGACACTGAGTGAGCCCAGAGATGGAGAATGAGGACCCACCACCTTCGAGAAGAACAGGTCAGAGAGCATGGCGTGCCCTTTGGACCGGAGATCTCCACGGGAATCAGAGACAGAGCTGTGACACCACAGATGTGAGGGCGGCTCCCTCTGCTCCTGTCACACAAGCTACGAGCTAAGATCATCCGTTCCCACCTCCACCCCCAGCAGAGCCACAGGGCCCAGGGTCCTCGCCAGGGGAGGCCCCTCCTCCAGCTCTTGTACCACCTGCCCCTGCGTCCTCTCTCCTGCGGCCATCTGAGGGCCTGGAGCCTTGGGACCTGAGCTGTTCCAGTACGTCACTAACCAAGGTTCTGAGAAGAAACATGGTCGCTGCTGCCTGGCCATCACTGATCACTGACTGGCCACTGCCACCCAACTCAGCTCAGAGATGGCACTGTGGGGAGCTGGTGATCCAGCCGACAGCCCTAGGTCAGAACTCACCAAGCTACACCCTCACTCCTCCGCCTTTGCCTCCCTCTCTCTCAGTGAATTTCTCTCCTTTCCTTCTTAAGTATCTTCATCTGACTTAATTTGCTTTGCTTTGTTCTGAAATCCACTCCAATGAGAGTCATGTGTTGTTCGTTACCACAAGTCACCATGTCACCTCCACCAACACCACAACTCAAACATGTTATAAAGGTTGCCATTGGCCCATGGTGTCCAGGAACAGGGGGCAATGCTGCCAGCTTCCAGCTGCCCTGTCTTCCCAGCTGCCCCGCTGCTGTGGCTGTGGTGTCAGTCCATCTCAGTGTAGATCTTACCCTCCCGACCTACATTCCCAAGCATGATGGCCTCCTTCAGGGACCAGTCACCCCTGAGGTCATCATGCCCCAAAGAGACAAGATGAGGTCTCGCTATCCTGGCCTCTCAAGAACTTCCTATTTCTTTCAAGAAAGTACTGTTCGTTCTTCTGACCACTCCCAGCAGCCTCAGTATTCTTCACCAGCCCAACAATTCACGAGCGTCATTCCTTAGGCTGTGCATCGCCACGGTCCAGGGTCCACGGACACAGAACAGATTACCATCAGTATTCTGATCATGATGGTCCAGGGTCCACGGACACAGGATGGTTTACCGTCGGTATTCTCATCGCCATGGTCCCGGGTCCCTGTGCACAGGAGGGATTACCATCACTCAAAGCTGTGCCTCCCAGAAACCACTGGTGTCACAGTGTATGGCCACAGGGCCCAGGGCCCCGTACCCGGCTCTTCATAGAGAAGCAGGGGCATCTCCTGTTCTCATTCGTCATCACGCCCCAGCAAGCCTGTGTCCTCAGAAAGCAAACGTCACCCTGGGCAGGGCTCCCATGGGGTCCTGAGGCCTGATCCTCATGTGACACACTTGCTCCCACGTCCACACCCCTGACGACAGCTGCAGGCCTGTCCCCATGTGGAGGACGCACCAGAGGGCTCCTGGACTCAGCATCAAATGAGAGAACAATTTTTCAAGGAGTGTGTCCAGCCAGCTCTAAACTTCTGCCCTCAGACTGTACAGAAATCTACAGTGTTCAGAGCACTTTCACACACCAGCATATCCAGAGTCTGCTACCCAATTACTTATACGGGGTACTGCTTTGGGGTCCCCAGTGTGGGGACATGTCACAATCAGGGCCAGTGCCATGCAGCTCAGGGCAGCCATGTCCACCCACACATCAGCCTGGCCACCGCTCTGGACTATCTCCACTGAGGCAGGCTGGGCAATTGTATGAATGGAAGTCACCCCATTTCTGGTGCTAAGGTCACCTCTCACCAACCTGAACCTAAAGGAAACAACCTCTTCCTGCCTGTGAGGACAGCACCCGTGAAGCATTGTGGAGCCCTCCTTCTCGCTTGTCCCACAGAGAGGCAGATCTCCCAGAAGCCCCTGGGGCACCGGCCACCTCCGGACGCGGGGTGAGAGTGGGGAGCAGAGGCCCGGACCAGGAGGCCAAAATTCACCAACACAAGGCAGGGGTGGCCAATAGTGCTGATCAAAACCCCGATTTAAGGGGTCAATGAGAGAGAGTCAAAAATCCTGGCGAGTGGGCCCAGCCAGGCTGCTCGGCAGCAGATGGAGAGAGGGTGGGAAGTTCTGTAACAAGCCCGGAGGTCTGCCAGCCCGGGGTCCGCCAGCCCGGGGTCCGCCAGCCCGGGGTCCGCCAGCCCGGGGTCTGCCAGCCCGGGGGTCCACCAGCTTGGGGCCAGCCCGGGGGTCCGCCAGCCCGGGGGTCCGCCAGC
>NW_006399814.1:6143074-6184201 GCF_000299155.1 Elephantulus edwardii
CCCGGGGGTCCGCCAGCCCGGGGGTCCACCAGCCCGGGGGTCCACCAGCTTGGGGCCAGCCCGGGGGTCCGCCAGCCCGGGGGTCCGCCAGCCCGGGGGTCCGCCAGCCCGGGGTCCGCCAGCCCGGGGGGTCCACCAGCCTGGGGCTGCCTCTAGTGCAGGGGGGACACCACCAGGACGAGGAGAGGGAGGAAAAGGTAAGGGAGTTGTCATCATCAGGGACTGTGGAGTCAACTCAGAATCAGAGCGACGTGATGATCAACAGGTCAAAAGCCTGCCCCACCTACCACTACATCCTATCTCTGCCTGCTCTGGTCCCCGCCCGCGGTCAGCGGTCAGCGAGTCAACCTAGCTCATGGGGGTCTTCAACCTACCCGTCCCACCACCTCCTCAGTCTCCACCCACTCTGGTCCACTCCTGCGGTCAGCGAGTCCACCCAGCTCACGGAGGGTCCCCCTCTCTTCCACTGATCTCCTCTCTGCTCTTCTTGTCAAGACGCTCTTTTCTAAGCACTGACCTCTCTGACAACATGCCCGAAGTCTACGAGGCAAACCTTCACTGCCCTCCCTCCCAGGAGCAAGCTAGCTCTTCCCCCAAAGCAGATGTGTTTGTTCTTTGGGCAGTCCTGGGGTATTCAGCAGTGTCCCCAAGCCCACAATTCAAAGGTATCAATTCTTCAGGCTTCCTTCACTGGCCTCCCACACGTACAAAGCCATGGAAGACGGAAGGGCTAGGCACACTTTTGTCTTTAAACTGCATTAGCACCTTAACGAGGTCTCTGACAGCAAACTTCCCACTGTGACACATTGTCTTTATTTCTTGACTGTTACTAAATGGGTGCTGACTGGATGGAGTCAAATGAAATTAAATCACTGACAACTTCAGTCCTTTCTCCATCCATCATGATGCTGCCTGTTGGTCCAGGGGGTGAGGACCTTTGGTTCCGTGATGTTGAGAAGCCATCCCTATTGAAGGCTACGGTCTTCAATCTGCAGTGCTTTATGCTTCTTCAACTTCTGAAAACAAGGTTGTCCCATCCACATAATACAAGTGCTTGAGTCTTCCTCCAATCCTGATGCCACGGTCTTCTTCAGTCCAACTTCTCAAATGATGTGCTCAGCATATCGATGGAAATAGGTAGGGATAAAACCCTGAGGCACATCTTCCTGATTTTCAACCGTCACATGCTGCCTTGTTCTCTCTGGACAACAGCTTCTTGGTCTAGACATAGGTTTCACACAGGCACAGTTAAATGTCCTGGGATTTTCCTTCTTCTCAATGTTAGCCTTAATTTGTTATGATCCACACAGTCAAATGCCGCTACAGTCAATAAAACATAAGCAGACGTCTTTCTGGTCCTCTCTGCTTTCAGCCACGATCCATTTGACATAAGCAAAGATATCCTTACCGCATCCCTTGAATCCAGTTGGGAAGATCTGAAAGTTGTCTACTAATGTGCTGCCCTGGCCACTTTTAATTACCTTCAGCAAGGTTCATCTGCATGTGATACTAACTATGTTGTTTACGAATTTACACTTTCTGCTGGGTCACCTTTTTCTGCACTGGGGTGGAGGAGGAAATGCCTTTGGCCCCAGGGGCACCAGATGTGTCCTTGAGACCCCACGCCCTCTGCCCCTTCCAGCAAGGGCAGCATCTCTTTGAGTGGGCGCGCCTGCTTGCCCACCTCAGACCACACCTCTCTCTGCTGCTCGGCTGTCCCTCTCTGGTGTCCCTTAAGCAGAGGTCTGTGGATGCTGCCCCTGGGTGGGCCCCAGAGTCCCATCAGGGAAGAAAAGGAGCCCTAGGCGTGCAGTGGTTACGCACACCCCTGCTAATCCAAAGGCTGGCTCCATGGAAGGCAGGCCCAGGGATGTGCTCCCACAAAGGTTTAATTAACATGCAAACCCTCAAACCTGCCACACCATAACCAACTCACAGCTGACCCTCCAGCACCTCTCGGAAGTGGGATTGTCGCTCTTTCTCCTGTGTACTGTCAAGTCAAAAGTGACCCACAGAAATAGGGGTTCAGAGTCAGTAAATTGCACAGAAGGCTGCCCTTCTTCCTGCCGCAGAGCAGCTGGGGGATTTGAACCGGGTGCCTGTGCACTGGCAGTGCAATCCCTCACCACTGAGCCAGCAGAGCCCTGAACCTCCAGAGTCACTGCCTGGTGGGTCAGCAGCACAATCTCCTATGGACCACGCCCCCAGAGGTCCCGCCCCATAAAAAGACAACCTAGGACGCCCTGGGGGCCATTCTGACACACGGAGCCACAGTAGTGGGAAGGGACTGGACAGTGCCCAGGTGCCCACAGCAAACACGCACAGCAGCTGACCGCAGCCTGGTGCCCCCAACTCACCCAGGAGGATGTTGCAGTCCAGCCTGGGGCTTCAGAAAGACTGATGGACAGTGTCACCTGAAAAACCAGGTCAGAATGGGTGGACACCAGGAGGAAACAGAACTCACAGACTATGACCCCAGCAGGCCCCTGGGACCCAGCATGTAACTGACCAGCACAGCTCTGGTTTGCTCCCAGCTGGCCATGGTCTCTGGGGAGCATGCACTGGCTCCACTCCAAAGACAGTATCAAGAATTGACACGCAGCTGGGTCTGCGTGCGCCGTGTCCGGCGCTGTCCATGGACACACATTGTGTCACACGGACGCAGACACGTCACTGATGGCGTAGGTGCAGCCAGGGCAGCTCTGGCTCACGGTGGCCCATGACCAACAGACACCTTCCTGCCTGCTCCCGCCCACCTTCAGAACCGCTGCCGTGCCCACCCGCTGGAGCAGTCAGGTCTCAGTCCACATGTGTGAGAGGCTTCCTCTCGTTCTCCGACCCTCTTCTGGCCAAGGCCTGGCCCCTCCAACAACACGTCCTGTGTGGATGAGGAGACATCTCGAAGGTCAAGCCACAGAAAAGATGGCAGAGAAGCAAAGACAACACACAGCTCATGGGGCCGCAGGACACAGCAGCAGCCGGCCCACGAGCAGGAGGGGAGGCCTGTCGGGGCACCGCCTCCAGGGTGCACAGGAGGCCTGGTAGTGCAGTGGTTAAAGTGCTTGGAGAGAAACTGGAAGAACAGCGCTTCAAACCCACAAGCTGATTCAAGACAGACAAGGTGGTGACATCACAAAGACCTACGGCCGTGGGGGCCCTGGGGGGCTCTATGCTGCCAGCAGGGCGGCCGTGGGGGTCCTGGGGGGCTCCATGCTGCCAGCAGGGCGGCCGTGGGGGTCCTGGGGGGCTCTATGCTGCCAGCAGGGCGGCCGTGGGGGTCCTGGGGGGCTCCATGCTGCCAGCAGGGCGGCCGTGGGGGTCCTGGGGGGCTCCATGCTGCCAGCAGGGCGGCCGTGGGGGTCCTGGGGGGCTCCATGCTGCCAGCAGGGCGGCCATGAGCACACAGCAGAGGAGGAGGCCACACCCGAGCACACACTGAACGTGGACACGGACAACCCACTTGAACGAGAAGTCCTTCTGCGTGCCATTAGCTCCTTGGGCTCTGTGGCCATCGGGAGATGCTTGTCTGCGTTAGAAAGTGGGAATCCATCAAACGTCCAGAACTCGAATCTCTCCCTGATGCATATTCTCTGCAAGCCGACTCAATGATACAATGAAAGCACTGTCCCCACGGGGTTGAGGAAACGGAGACGCACAGGCACTCAACATTGACCCCCAACTTGGGACCCAAGGCCTCGGCCCACCTCAGCCCCAGGACGCGCCCTGGGCCCCCCAGGGGCTCCCGGGGTCCCTGCTCCAGAACTCCTCAGTCCACCTTTGTAAACAGGGCACAGACACCTCCACAGCTGAGCTACACGGACCGAGGACATCACGGCACGAGGGGACCAGGCAAGGGGTTCACAGCGAGGCGCAGCTGTGTTCGCTGACTTTCAGGGAAAGGTTCTGATTCGAGCAATGTGAACACATCCTAACTGGACCATCTGCACCGAGCACACGACCTCACAGCGCAGAAAGCGTGGCCGATCTGGTTCCTGGACAGGAACACAGAACCCCAGGCCGTGTGTGCACCAGACGAGATTCACAGCCTCCGAGCCAGGAGCGATGTGGCGCCAGGAACACAAGCTTGACAGGATTTACAGCTCGGGGACGGCTTGGGGTCACAGAGCACGTCCTCCCACAAACCACAACAAACGCGAGGAACAAACCTAAAGTGTCGACTGACGGGCCCCACCTCGCAGATGGCGTGTGCAGAGGGCAAGGAGGGGACACACAGCACACTGGATCTCGGGATAAATGACGAGGGGTTTTTCAAGCAGGTGGGCCCCCACGCCACAACACTGGGGCACCAAAGACTCTACACCAACACCACTGGGGCACACGGTGGGCCCCCACACCACGACACTGGGGTACCACAGACCCGACACTCAACACCACCAGGGCACACACGCATCCTACTCAGAGCCAACTGTTCAGCAGGTCAGCAAAACACAGAGATTCCCTCACAGTCAGAGCAGACAGGACCAGGGTAAGAGCAGACCAGACCCCGCGTCACACGGCCCTGATGGGAACGTGGACCAGCGTAAGAGCAGACCAGACCCCGCATCACACGGCCCTGATGGGAACGTGGATCAGTGTTAAGAGCAGACCAGAGACCACGTCACACGGCCCTGATGGGAACGCGGACCAGCGTAAGAGCAGACCAGAGCCCGCGTCACACGGCCCTGATGGGAACGCGGACCAGCGTAAGAGCAGACCAGAGCCCGCGTCACACGGCCCTGATGGGAACGTGGACCAGCGTAAGAGCAGACCAGAGCCCGCCTCACACAGGCCTGATGGGAACGTGGAGAGGCAACACAGAGGATGGGAGGGAAGACTTGATACATAAAATGATGAAGAAAATACCTTATAAAGAAGGATATGGTGAGGGCGTAATAGCAAAAACCTTAAGGTGCTCAACAGCACAACTTACAAAGTTACCAAAAGGCTTAAACACCCACTGGAGAGCTCATGAAATGCTCACAGCTCATGAAATGCTCAATGCCGTTCATTATCAAGGAGACGAGCATCAAAGTGGCACGGAGACCCTAGCTCACCCAACGGCACGCCAGTGAGCTAGAGAGAAGGAGCCGAAAACCTCGGATGTGGCAAGGCCGTGGAGAAAGCGGAGCCTCAGGTGCAGCTCAGTTCACAACGCGGGTAGGTTGCCACTCTGGGTCACCTGCCAGAGTCACCCATGTCCTGTGTGAGGGACGAGTCACACGGTGGGGAAAATCAAAGCATAAACTCAAAGTCGCAGCACAGGTTCCATGCCCCACAAAGGAACTTATAAACGTTGCCTCGTGTTCTCCAGTCAGAGTACGCACAGCCACTGACGGCAACGGCCAGCGAGGGGGCTGCTGGCACTCAGAACTCATTCCCCCCTCTGTGTCTGGCCATCCATGGGGACTTTGGCTTAAAAACCCTACAAGTAAAAAAACTCCAACAACAAACGTACTGCAAACACAAGGGATGACGCAGGTTAAGAGGGTATTTACTAGAACATTCGTAATATAAAATAGCATCCTTCAAACAGTAAGAAAATTCCACTTTAAAGATATCATTTACAACAGTATTAAAAAAAAACATATAACTAAGAATGGATCTAATCAAAGATTCTTTTATCGAGAAAGTTTCAAAATTTCATTGGAAGACATTAAAACGAGTCTGAATAAAATGAGGGTATGCTTGTAAAAAATGAAAACTGAATTTCCAAAGATGCTAGCTCTCCACAGTGACCAATGCCAAGGCCAATTCCAAACGAAATCCAAACCACTCAGGAAGCAAAAGCCGAGCTGGTCAAAGAGCAGGACCATGTGACTCGACAGAGAAGTGCAGGTGCAAAGCCAGGGGCGGAGGGTGGACCGCTGTGCCCTGCCCAGACATAAGGCCTGGACTAAAGCTGAATGACCAGCAGGGCTTGGCACTACGGGAGGAAAGCCCGGGCAATGTGACCAAGCTGGATAAGCAACATAAGCAAGTAAGACAAAGCCAGAAGGCAGAAGGGGCAGTACACGTATGCAGTGACACGAGAGAGTAAATGGGGCCTTGGGAGTGACTGGTAGATGAGAGAACAAGCCAGCTCCCAACCTCACACCACACACAAGTGTCCAGCACGAGGGCACTGACCGGCTCCAGCAGAACCAAAGGCACCCAAGCCCAGGGCCATCGGGATCCCGGGGCTCTGACTGGATGGCTGTCCCAGGCACATCACCAGCCCTTCCCTCCAAGCCAGCCTGGTGCTGAAGTGTGCTGACAGCGGGGTGGCAACACACAAGCCTCGCTGACAGATGACGGCTGTACTGAGGACCCCACACGCTCCACCCTTTCTCTTGGATGTGTCATTACCACACGATAAAGCGTTTCAGAACAAATCGCAATTAGGGTGAAACGTGCCCAGGGGCCGGGATGGCCAGGGGGTGGCATGTCTGTGGGAGAGGCTCCAGCACTGGTCAATCCCCGTGTCGGTCCAGTCAGAACGTCCAGATCGGCCACTCACCTCTGTGACTTTGGGCTGAAGGATCAGTGCTTCTGGGCTCATCCGAGGGATGTCTATGTGGATCTGCAGAGAAAGGAGGAAGAGGAAGTCACCTTCTGGTCACAAACGCCTCATCACCACTGAGATTAAACGTTAAGTATTATGATGAAGTGAGCACACTACAGATCTGACTCTGTTCTCTTTTGAAGACAGACATTTTATCTGATTCCCTCTAGGAGACATGTCCATGGACTCGGCCATCTGCAGGGACCTCACACATCTGTGACATCAGGACACAGTCATGTCCCCGATACAGCACCCAGTTCTGCACCTGCTGGGTCCTTGCTCCGTCTGTGACATCAGGACACAGTCACGTCCCCAATGCAGCAATCTGTCCTGCACCTTCCGGGTCCGCCTGTGACATCAGGACCCTGTCATGTCCTTGATATAGCACCCAGTCCTGCACCTGCCAGGTCCTTGCTCCGTCTGTGATGTCAGGACCCTGTCATGTCCTCAATGCAGCACTCAGTCCTGCACCCACAGGGTCCTTGCTCCGTCTGTGACGTCAGGTCACCACCGTGTCCCAATACAGCTCCCTGTCCTGCTGGACCTAGAGCCGCCGTCCCCCAGCCCACAGAGCAGTGTCACGGTGAGCGCCCAGCTGCCCTCAGCTATTTAGCAACATAGTCCATGCAATTAGCAAACATTGATTTTCAGCCTCCAGCACACAGCGCTTAGATAGCATCAACAGTGGAGGACTTTCCAGCTCCGACAGCGCCTTCCCGGAAAACTGGCCACATTTCTCCACTTGACAAGGTCTTTCAGGATCCAAGACATGTATCAAAGCATAGAAACCTCTGAAATGTGCAGCCAATCCTAACTCGTCCCTCTCTGAAAGGAACAGACTCAAGGTCTCAACACCACACAGGAGTGTATTGCGGACACCCATGGACTCAGGGACCAGCTCAGGGGAAGGCACCAGAGTCCACGTCACAGTGTTATAGTGCCCTACCACAGATCCAGGGACATGCTCAGGGGACAGGGGACCAGAGTCCATGTCACAGGGCCATAGAGCCCTGTGGGGCCCATGGACTCGGGGACCAGCTCAGTGGACCAGAATCTGTGTCACAGTGTCAAAGTGTCTTACGTGGGCCCACAGACTCAGGGACAAGCTCAGAGGACAGAGGGTAAGAGCCCATGTCACAGTGCCCTATGCGGACCTGTATCTGGCAACACACAGCCCAGAGAAGACAATGTCCTCGTGGCCATGCTGCAGCCACCGTGTCTTGCCCTGACCATGTGGCACTGCCCTGGAGGCAGAGGTGGGCTGCAGAGAGGCAGGCTGTGGGCACGAGAGGGGACGTGAGCCATGCACAGCTCCTCGCTCCTCTTGCTGCAGAAATACTTAGGGACCGTGGGGAGGGATCGTCCCAGCCGCAGGGGAGGCGGCAGAAGGGGGCCTGTTAGTCTTGGAGAATTCTCAATAATAGCACAGCTTTTTATTCCCTTGCATGGCGCCTGAGTAAAGATGTACACAGCCTGTTTTAATCAGCTTCCTTGGAAAATCCATCACAGGACAGAGCCTGCCAAGCCGGTCGGTGGGTGCTCCTGTCTGCACTAGGAAATCTCTCCCAGCTTCCATCCAAACAGCAAGAGCCCGGCCGAGACAGTCTAAACACACCCATTTCCTAAGCGCAGTAAGGTAGAAAGAAATTGACCGTTTGACAATTCGGGGGCAGGGTGGGCAACAACGCCCTGGGAAGGAGTCTCACCCTCCTCCCAGAGAAGCAGGTCCACGCACCGCACGTGGCCATTACACGTGCACCACGGAGCCTGTGGGGTGTGACGCTGAGCCCCAGACCAAGGGGGACTAGGAAGAAAGGTCTGGCTACTGACTTCTGAGAAGCAGCCATTGACAGTGTCAGGGTCCCAGTGGTCTGATCTGCTGGTGGTCACGGGGGTGGCTCGGGGCTGCCAGCACTTTGTTCCACTGCACTGGGGCGAGTTCGTAAGTGGGCAGCTTCGTAACCCTGAAGAAATCAGTGTCCCAGAGCTGCTGGGTCTGAGGGAGGAGGTCACCATGCTCCCCGCGGACAAGGGCCCCACTAGAGCCGGCGGTGGCGTGACTCGACCTTCCCACTGCCCACTTCCGCAGGGAGCAAGTCCACCACTCCCCTGAGTCTCATCATTATCTGGTCAGGCGGCCATCTGTCCAGAGGGCCATCTAGGAGGAAAGCTGTGGAGATCCACTCCCACATCTCAGCCAGGGAACACGCCATGACTGCCCGCCCACCGTGCCTGGACCACC
Source organism: Elephantulus edwardii (assembly GCF_000299155.1). Classification (NCBI taxonomy): domain Eukaryota; kingdom Metazoa; phylum Chordata; class Mammalia; order Macroscelidea; family Macroscelididae; genus Elephantulus; species Elephantulus edwardii. The sequence goes on from NW_006399814.1 coordinate 6,151,858, forward strand.
AGCAGCTGGAGGCTGAGCCCACAACCACCACCAGAGGAAGATGCCTCCATGCCTCCATCAGGCGGGAAGACGTGTGCTTCTGCACGGGAAGCCTGCTCCCAGTCCCCCCCAACCAATGGACAGGAGGACATGTGCTTCTGCATGGGAAGCCTGCTCCCCAGTCCCCCCCAACCAATGGACGGGAGGACATGTGCTTCCGCACAGGAAGACTGCTCCCATTCCTCCCCCACCACAAATGGACAGGAGGACATGTGCTTCTGCACGGGAAGCCTGCTCCCAGTGCCCCCCAACCAATGGACGGGAGGGCATGTGCTTCTGCATGGGAAGCCTGCTTCTGGTCCCCCCCACCCACAAATGGACAGGAAGACGTGTGCTTCTGCACGGGAAGCCTGCCTCTGGTCCCCCCGAAACAGACAGGAAGATGTGCACATCATATGCAAGGGGAGATCTACGGTCCCCGGATCTCAGGTCAGAGGTCCCAGGGGCACAGTCCCTCCTGGCTGGCCTCACGCACCCGGGAGCTGAACTCAAAGCAGCAGCAGCCGTGCCACCAACTACAACCTCTCTTCAACAGCACCACAGGCGTGTCTCGACACCTGGGATTCCAGCAGCCGGGTCCTGACACGTGACAAGGGAGTGCAGACCACACACGTGAGATTCCCCAGCACATTCTGGAGGCGCTGTGGGCCATAAATCAATCTGGAGCCCTTTCCCCATTCGGCACACCGCCTGTCGGCTGACTGCCAGCTGCATGCTCGGAAAACCATGATTACACCCATTTGGTATGGGACGAAGTAGCAAAATGACACACAGGCTGTGTCCTCTTCCACCAGCTCCTAGCCCTCTCCACGACATATGTCCCCACAGCAGCAGTTGCTGGGCCTCACACAGCAGCTGCCCTCCACTGACCCCATCCGGACACCAGCTCTTCAGCCGAGCTGGCCCTGCAGAGGGTCTCCCAGGTCCACACTGCAGGCCCAGGTAAAACCACAAGAAGTGGACACAGGCCAGGGAGGACGCTCAGAGGAAGCACGCCTTTATCTGCAAACACGCTCCTTCGATGAGAATGAAAACCCAAGGCACAGACTGGGGCACGTGGTACCCACTCCCCCACGGAAGACCTCACGGCCCTGGCCCATTTCACAGAGCTCTGAGGACAGCAGCGCCCACCTGCCTGTAGGTGTCCTGGTGAACCTCGTCATTCCTGGAGTCATAATAGTGCTCAACGAACGCGAAGTATTCCTTCTGTTTTCTCTGTAGAGTGGCGGGTCTCCGGTCCACGTTGGCAGGAAGGTAGCCCTGGGGAAGGAGGCAGAGAGGAGAGGCCGGTTAATGCTGATGCAGGAAATCTAGTCATAAAGGCTGGAATCAGAGCCCCCGCAGGGTACTGGGCTGAGCCTCACAGGGCAGGGAATGTGGATATGAAGACACAGCTACGCTGCAAACATCAGCCCTGTGACCACCAGCAAGGCCAAGGCCAAGGGCGCCTGCAGCCTCCTCCTCCGCGCAGCCTCACTCCAGCCACCCAAGAGCCAGGCCAGACTCCACAATGAGCTCTGTACCCGACGTTCACCTGACAGCCCGGCTGCTGGGGCTGCTACAGCATGAACAGGTCATCAACACCACCCCTCAAAAGAACACGTATGAAGCGGAGCCTCGGTACAGCACTGCTTACAGTGCTTGGCTGCTATCCAAAAGGGCTGAGGTTCAAAACCAGATTCTACTTGGGGGAAAGCGCAGCAGTCTGCGTCCACAGCTTACAGACCTGGAAACCACACGGGGCACTTCCGTCCTGCCGAGCCAATAGGAGTCAGGACTAACTGACACTCAGTACCCACACATTCTTTCTTCATCTCCACGTGGGGGTGTGTACATGCACACACTTATACACACGTACACATACCTATTCATATACACGCTTTATGCATACATTTGTGTGTGCATGCATATACACGTGTGTACATGCTCATATATGTACATTTGTGTGCAGAGACACACAGACTCTTTGAAAGCATCACTACAGGAGCCGACACGCAAGGGGCAATGGGTGGCTCTGTGCCCTGGGTGCCCCACGTGGGGCTTCTCCCTGTTTCTCAGTTGCTGTTTGTCCAGGTATTTCTTTTGCTGTTCCTGTACGTTCCCAAGGAGATGCTGTTGTCTTCTCAGGAGAGCTCTCTGACTCTGAAGGTGTTGAACAAAAGGAAAGCCTTGTATGCAAAGTTGGCGTTCCCTTGAAGGGAATGTATGTACCCCATTTCTTCCCTCCTCAAAATTCAAAGCCACCTTTCCCAACTTAAAAAAAATAAATCAGTTTGTGCTTCTGGTTTCCACTCAGAAATCAAAATGCACTCTACTCTCAAGTCTTTCCTGATCCTGAACCATGCGGTGTTTCCCTGTTCTGTTCTGATGACTGCTTCCTGGTATAGGTTACACATGAGCACAATTAAGTGTTCTGGAATTCTCATTTTTCTCAGAATCAGCCACAATTTGTGGGGATACACACAGTCAAAAGCCTTTGCATAGTCAATGAAACACAGATATTCCTCTGGTACCCTCTGCTTTCCGCCAAGATCATCTAACGCTGGCTATGATGTCCCTCGTAGCATGGCCTCCTCTAAACCTAGCCTGTATTTCTGGCAGGTCTCTGTGGATGTTCCAATGGTTTCTGGATCATTTTCAGCAGGATCTTGTTTGTGTGTGATATTAATGACATCAACTGATAATTTTTGCACTCTGCTGGGTCACCTACTTTTTGGAATGAGAATGAATATAGATCTCGTCCAGTCAGCTGGCCACGTGGTTGTCCTCCAGATTTCTTGACAACCTGTTGAGCGCATCCAGGGCAGCACCTGTTTCTTGAAATATGTCAATTGGTATTCCATCAATTTCTGGGGCCTTGTTTTTTGCCAATTCTTTCAGAGCAGCTTGAACTTTCACCTTCATCACCATAGGCTCTTGACCATATGTTATTTCATTAAATTCTTCTGTGTCAGCCAATTCTGTTTGGTATTGTGCCTCTGTGTACTTCTTCCATCTTCTTTTGATGCTTCCTGGATCATTCAACATTTTACCTTCAGCATCCTTAAGCATTTCAGCTCAAGGATTGATGTGTTCCTCAGTTCCTTTAGCATAAAATATGCCAAGTGAGTTTGTCCCTTTTGATTTTCCGGCTCAGCTCCTTGCACATTTCCTTATAATACTCTGTTTTGTCTTCCTGTGCTGTCCTTTGAAATCTGTTCAACTCCTGAACTTCTTGATTTCTTCTCTCAGCTTTGACTTCTCTAGTGCGATAGTCAGAGTCTCTTGCGACACCACCTTGGTCTTTTCTTTCTCTTTTGTCTTTGCAGGCCTTTCTGCATTCTTCATGAATGATACTCTTGATATCCTCGCTGATCAGTGTTCAAGTCCTCAAACCTGTTCCTGAGATGGCCTTTAAATTGTGGTGGGATAGACTCAAGGCCAAACTTTGGTTCTTGTGGATTTGATTTTTATTTTCTTTAGCTTCAGTTTGAACTTGCATATGAATAGTTGATGGTCTGGTCCACAATCAGCACCTGGCCTGGTTTTCACAGCTGATATTGAGCTTCTCCCTCAGATGGAGTCAATCTGATTCATGTGTAGACCATCAGGTGAAGCCCATGTGTATAGTCGTCATTCAGGATCAATTAAGGAGTTCATCAGGGATATATCCTGTCTCCATTCCATACCTCTTCAGTTCATATGCAGGACAGATCATTTGAGAAGCTGGACTTTCTGAGGAGGAATGTGGCATCAGGATCAGAGGCAGATTTATCAACAACCTGCGTTATGAAGATGACACAAACTTGCTTGCTGAAACAGAAGAAGACAAGAGGCATTTGCTGTAGAAGGCCAAGAACTGTAGCCTTCAAAATGGACTGAAACTCAGTATTAAGAAAACAAAGATTCTCATCACTGGGCCTATTGGCAGCTTCATGATGGATAGAAAAGAGTTTGAGATTGTTGATAGCTTTAACTTGCTTGGTTCCACAATCAACACTCTTGGGACCAACAGTCAAGAAATCAAAAGGCAAACTGCACTGGAAAAGTCTGTTGCCAGGGACCTCTTTAGAGTACTGAAGAGCAATGATGTCAGTCTGGAGACTAAGGAGAGCCTGATCCAGGCCATGATCTTCACAATTACTATGCATCAGAGAACTGGACAATAACTAAGGACGACAGAAAAAGAAATGATGCCTTTGAATTGTGGTGCTAAAGAATAGTGTTGAACATACTGTGAACTAGCAAAAGAAAAAAACAGATCCTGGAGAAGGTGAAACCAGGTTGTTCCCTGGAAACAAGGATTTTGAGGCTCCATCTCACATACTTTGGGCACTTGGCCAGGAGGGACCAGTCCTTGGAGAGGACATCATGCTTGAAAGGGCAGAGGGACAGCACAGGAGAGGAAGACCTAGGATGAGATGGATTGACATAGTGACTGGAGCTATAGGATTAGGTTGATCAGAGACGAAGGGATTGGCTCGGGAAAGGGCAGGGTTCAGAGCTAATGTACACAGGGTCACTGAGTCAAAGGCAACTCGATGGCACATAACAACATCAAAAACAATATACAGTCTATCTTAACTCACAGAGCAATCCACAGAGCAATCTGACCCAGGGGGTTTCCAAGTCTATAAATGTTTACAAAGTAACTCCCTCCTGAGCAATGGTGTATCAGAACCATCAACCTTCTGGTTAGCAGAAGACTCAAGCCCTGTATCACAAGGACTTGGTTCCTCTGGTCTTGAAGCCACATTCCTCTTCATAGAGTCCAGTTTCACATTTGTTTGGCATACAAATTGAGTTTCTGTTGCTGTTATCACGTGCTAGTCAGGTGACTACAACTCGTAGTGACCCTACAAATGGCAGCTCTGAACCTTCCAGACGTTCCTGATTCTCAAGCCCCGCTGTTCCAGGTATTGTCTCAATCCATCTGGTTGAGGTTCATTCTCTCCTGCCCTACCCCCCCACCTCCTCCAGCAGGATGTCTTGTTCCAAAGACTCCTATCCCTGACAACATGCCTAACGTCTGTGAGATGAAGCTTCACCATCCTGGCCGTAAGGAGCACCCTGGCTGCACTCCTCTGAGACAGATCTGGTCTGTTCTTTAGTTAGTCCATGGGATGTCCAGTATCTTCACCAACACCACAACTTAAAGGCACTGGTTCTTCCTTTATCTTCTTTATTCACTTTCCAACTTATTTATGTATGGTAAAAGAATACAATCCTGATTCACACGGCTCTTGATTTTAAAACATGAAGCATCCCATTATACTGGGCAAATGAACACCCCTTCTCTACGTACAGGTTCCAAATGAGAACAATTAAGTGTTGGACTTTCTAGTCTTTTCACTGCTATCCATAATCTGTTAGTCTACACAGCTGAATGCATTTGTAGAAGCAATAAAACACAAGTAAACATTTTTCTTGTTTCCTCTGCTTTCAGCCAAGATCAATCTGACATCGGAAATTACATCTTTCATGCTAATAAATCTGGTTTGAATTTCTGGCAGTTCCTAGTCAATGTACTGCCACAATCTTTGAAGTATCTTCAGAAAAACTTGACCTGTGTGATATTATTTGATAATCTCCACATTTTGCTAGACCACCTCTCTCTGGAATGGGCACAAACGTGGATCTCTTCCAGGCTTTCTGACCCTGACGCTCTATTCCAAATTTCTTAGTATGGCTGAGTAATCTCCCAGCATTGCACCTATTTGCTGAAACATTCCAACTAGTTGTGCCTTCAATTCCTGGAGACTTGTTTTGTGGAATGCCTTCAGTGCAGCGGGCCACATGTACACTATTAATGCACAAAGGTCAGCGGATTTTTTTAACATGGGAAATGTCAGACAGTGAAATGGTCACTAAGTGAGGAGTAGGTATATTCGTTGAACAAAAGAGGGATGACCGGATGTGTCATGGTGTCATCACACCCAAAGGAGGCTGACAGCTCTGAGGATTCAGGGCAAACTGGGCAAACGAGAAATTCTTCTCAGACATCCCAGTGCTTAGGAAGAAGTAGAGGAAGACCAGGCAGAGGAAACTATCGGACCTAACTTCTCAAGAACAAGTGAGTAGTCGGCCGACCTTGGCATCTTGTTTGCTGTTTTAGACCATGGAGTTGGAACCCACCCACTGCTGCCCCTCCAGCAGGTTGTAAACCACATAAAATCAGGCTGCCCATCTTTCTCCCATGAAGCAGTTGGTGGTTTGAACCACGTACCACTGAGTTGGCAGTACACCTCCTTACCCACTGGGTCGTGTTTAGTGTGGTTTCCTTGGTGGAGCAGGAGTGAGGAAACACACTCCCTGAGACAGGCTATCCAAATAGAAGAGGAGGCAGGCACTGGATGAGGCCCCAGACAGAGCCAGGATGACAATGAGCCTGTCAAATGGGGCACAGTCTCCTGTGTGACAGGAGGGCAGGGGGTGTCCCCACAGGTGGAAACACCAGGAGGGGTGTTTATTCAAACCCCATAGAATGTTTCTTCACCAACAGAAACAAGTACCTTTAGAAAGTCGTCTTATACCCCACATTTTAACAAAACTTAATGAAACACAAATTCTAAAAGGCAAGCATGACAATCTCAGAGCCCAAGCAGTTAAATGCCCCCCACGCCCTCCTGCGATTCCCATTCCTAAGGAAACTTGTATGCACGTGGAGGCCCCTCGATAATTAAGCAGGACTGGAAATTATGCAAATGACATATATTTTCCAGTATGCAGTGAATTTTAAATGACAGAACTACAGAAAACTTAATTGCTATATTAGTATGCTATAAAAACACTAATCATAAATGTAAAACAATGCGTGCAGGTACTTTTCTCTCCATCATCCGGGTGGCTCAGAATTCCAGGGCTCCGCCGTCTGTGTTCACAGAAAAACCTACCTCCTTACGTGGGGAGAAGGGACGACCAGACCAGACATGGACTCAGCATTCCAAACCAGCATGCTTGCAGCATAAATGTTCAACATCAATTAGTTTGTGTTTGATGTTTCTGAAAAATTTACACCAAAAAAAAGTCTAAAGCATATTCTCAAGCAGGGCCAGCGGGGCGGTGGTTTGAGGACGCCCACAAGACCTCTGCAGTCTGCAGAGCACGTTAGCTCTTCAACGACACAGAGGAACCTGTCGGGCCCACGGACCAGGCCCATGTCCCTCTGTGATCATCAGGCTGGGGGTGCTGACCAGCCTGGAATGAGCAGGACGGAGGACCGCACTTCACAGGTACATGCCAACCGAAGCAATCCTTTGGCTACTGGTCTTTTAAACTGGACAAACGAGAAATTCTTCTCAGACATCCCGGTGGATAGAAGGACGTGGAGTGAGGCCGGTCAGGGGTAGGGGATGAAGGGACAGTGAGGACAGGTCCCTTTTGCGCCCTGTTCCACAGGACCCACGAGGGATGGGGACTTCTGCCACTGCCCAGCTGCAAACACAGTGCCAGCACATGGGTGGTGCTGGAACCAGTCAGGATGAAGGGCAAGTCAGGGCCTTCCCAGGGGCACCACCTTGCTTTATGCTTCCAGAAAAACGGCCTCGGTGCCCCCCACCTAGATGACTCAGTGTGGAGCCCAGACACCCATCCTGGCCAGGCCCCCCATTGTGGAGGGGCCAGTGCTCACCTGCACCAGGGCTTCCCCTGGAAAACTGTTAACTATTTTGGAAATTTTCATGGGGCCACAGTACCACAAGGGACTTCTGGTGTCAAGTCAGGTCTAGTATAAAAAGACTTGCTGATGTCCCATCCCCTCCAAGGCCTTCAGATGAGTCTGAAGCCCAAAGGCCACCTACTGTCACAAAAGCATCGATTATATTCTCTAAAACTTTGTTACTAATACAATTACCATAAAACCAAACCCACCGGTCCCAAGTCAGTCCTCACAGTGAGTGACCTATCACCGGGCTCCAAGGCTGTAAATCCTTACAGGAGGAGAATGTCCATCTTTCTCTGTGGACTGGCTGGTAGATTCGAACCGCTCACCTTCTGGTTAGTAGCCCACGTACACAAGGCTCCTCACTTCTCATGTCAAAAGGGGGGGAACCCACCACGAATAAACATAAATCCCTGTCACTGGTTCCTCAGAGTTCAAATCATCTATGCCGGAAATTTTCTACACTGTGGGTTTGAAAATAATACAAAGATTTTTTAAAATAATAAAATCAGAGGAAAAGAATACAGCTGTCATAAATTATTACTTATCCTCATTTTCTGCCAGCCTTGTCAAACCAAGCTTGAAATTAAGCAAAGAATGGAAAATGTCATCCTGGCCCAGACAAGAGGCCCCTGTCACTGCGCATGGGACAGGGACCAAGGAAACGCGTGGGCTTGGGCAATGGCCATCCTCCCAGCTGGAGGCTGTCACTCGTCTCCACCTGGAGGGACCGCCTGGCAGGCAGGTGGGCGGGGGGGCGGGGCACTTACCGAGAGCAACTTCCACGTAATCGGACGGACAGCTCTCGGGATGCCGGACCAGCTCAGCCTGCGCAATTCTTCTGTTGACATAAAGGGGACAAGGAAAAGCAGGTCACCAAAGGCCAGCCCACGTGCCCCCTGATCCTTAGAGGGCAGTGCAACCCAGAAAGGAAACGAGAAAGGACCTGGCTCACAGCCCCTGCAGGGGCTGGCCATTCCCCCCCCACCCCACATTCCAGCCAATCCCCCCACTCGCTTCCACCCAGTTCCCCACCCCACTCCATCCAGGCCCCACCACCCCATTCCATTCATTCCCCCACCCCTTTCTACCCAGTCCCCCACACTCCACCCAGACACAACCACCCCATTCCATCCAGTCTCCCCAACCCCATTCCATCCAGTCTCCCCAACCCCATTCCATCCAGTCTCCAGAACCCCATTCCATCCAGCTCACTCACCCCATTCCACCCAGTCCCTCCTACTCCACCCAGACTCCATTACCCCATTCCGTCCAGTCCCCCACACTGCACTTCATCCTGTCCCCTCACTCCACCCAGACCCCACTATCCCATTCCATCCAGTCCCCAACACATTTCACACAGTCCTCCCCCAAGGCCGTTTCATCTGAAAAGCTCAGAGTCACCCAAGGTCCCCCCAAAGGAACCATGCTATCCCTCAGGCCCCGCGCCTGCCAAGCACACGCTGTGGGACGCGATATCCTCTTGGTCAGTGAGCTTCTTAGGAGAACGGAGGGCCCTGAGCGCCATCACACCTGATCGGTGACTCCTGAAGAGCTCGGGGACCCCATGGACACTGGTGGGAAGGATTCGTCTACAGGCAGGGGAGCTCCAAGGACCAGTAGACCCCAAGAACGAGAAAAAGGCCATCGAGGACTAGCCACACCAATACCCTTTGTGGACCTGTCGCCCCCAAAAGAGCAACACGATCAACGTCTGTCCTTTAAAGATCTCAGGTGTGGAAGGTTCCATGACAACAGCAGTAGTACCCGAGACACTGCCTGTTACAAGTGAACCTTAGAACACATCTGCCAAAGGTACCTGGTGTCCCGAGGGCCACTCTCGACAGTAAGGGGCACCTCGTCTTCCTCCTCCCCCACAGGACACCAGCTCCCATCCAGACCTCCCTCTTCCTGATGCACGTGTGTGCGCGCGCATGCGTGGCCTGCACACCTTTACTGAGACTTCATCTAACGGCTCCCTCCCTCCCTTGCTTTCATCCACACCACCTCATCCTCACCGGCTCATGTTACTCCTTGGTGCTGCTGTTCCAAGGGACCGCTTTACAGTTAGAAGCCACAGGTGTCACTTAGAAAACTGAGCTACACCCGGCCCAAGCCACAGTCTCTAATCATGTCACATGCATGCGGAAGCTGGACGGTGACAGCCTCTGAGTCATGGCGGCGTGGCACCGAGTGGACCGTCAGGAGGAGCAGCGCCTTCCTGAAGACGACTTGGGCGCACACACTCCAAGCATGTCATCAGAACGGCTGGTGCCTGGCCAAGGACAGCATGCTCGCAAAGCAGAGGGTCAGCGGACGGAGGCAGCGCCTCGAGGAGGTGGACGGACACGGTGGCGTGACCACGGGCTCGACACGGCAGCACCCGCCTTGGCGAGTGGGGCAGGCTCAGCTCAGTTCTGCCGTGAGGGGTGGCTGGGGCCGGAGCCGACCAAGGGCGCTGAACAACAGCCATCCGGTCAGAGCCAGTGGACAGCTGACACTCCAGCCGGTGAGGCCACAAGTCCAGCGGATCCGCTGACGGACTGGAAAACCAGAGAGGGGCCGCCTTTGGGTCAGCAGCGCAACTCCCTGGGGCAAGGCCCCCAGAGCGCACTCTAGCCGCAGCTGTGGTCACTTCCCAGAACTAACGTCAGTCACACACTGGCCACGGCAGACGTGGCTCAGGAGCCCTGGCAGGACAGGCCATAAAGGGGCTGCTGTGAACCAGAAGGTGGGCAGTTCAAACCCCCCAACCACTCTGCACGAGGAAGACGCAGATCACATCTCTGGACGATGCGTGGCAGCTCTGCCCTGTCCTGCAGGGCCTCAAGGGGTCACAGCAACCTGAGAGCTGCCGTGGATGTGGGAACCTCAAAGGCGAAGATGTCCCCGGGTGGACCCACGCACGCAGGCGACGTTCCACCGGTCACAGCAACCTGGGAGCTGCCGTGGATGTGGGAACCTCAAGGGCGAAGACGTCCCCGGGTGGACCAACACACGCAAGCTACGTGTCACGGATCACACAGGTGAGAGTCACAGGAGGAGGGGGCTGCCCAGAAGAGCCCCCCAGGTGGACAACAGCGTCCCCTTGGCCACTTGGGGTCTTCTTACACACACTGAAGGCTTGAGGATACGTTTCCATGTGTGGGCTGCTCAGCCCTCGTCGGCTCTTACTGAACTAAAGCAATTATTTCTCTCCTCAAAGTTAGGAACCCACCATTAGCTGATTCTCCTAACCGCCAGGAGCTAATGATTAATACCAGGAATAAAAGGAATGATTAAAGAGAAGACTTTGGTAATATAATCAACAAAATACAAAGTCTTGCCATCTAATCTTTTTCCAATTACTAAACCCTAAGTAAAATAAGGACAGAATAATTGGACGCTACCACCAGCAATAACTCGCATTTTGCAGCAATCTCAGAAAATATCAAATCTTCCCAGGTCCCTAAGGACATTATGAAAAGCAGGAGCCTAATGCCGGAGCACTAATCGGGGACTGTTTACACAGCCCGTTCTGGAGCGGCTGCCCGCCGCCGAGCCCCAGTGCGTCCGCCGCAGGTTAGGAAGGCAGCCGGGAACTGCAGGCCTGATGCTCCTGTGCCTTCTGTCCATCCATCTCCTCATCAGAGGAGACTCGCAGGAACGGCACCTCAAATCTACGGGGGCCAAGCGAGGCTTCTGTCTAAGCTTTGGTGTCAAATAAGCTTCCGTGCCCAGGCCGTGCCCCAGCTACCAACGAGGTCCGTCTTGAGTCTAATTTGTAAGCGAGTTGGAACAGGCGCAGGGGCCATGCAGGGTGCTGGGCCGCCTTTGTATATGGCCTTCCTCACAAGCGGCTCGTAACACCCACCAGCTGACTCCTGACAACAGAGGGAGAACCAGCCCTGCTGGCTGACCTGCAGGTTTCAGAGGCTGGAAACAACACAGGAGGTGTCCCACTGTCAGGGGTCAACCGCCAGAGAGGTGGGCCTTTGGGCCAGCCACGCAGCTCACTACTGACCAGGCTAACGAGGTGGCCATGGCCAACCACAGGGCCTGGACAGCCTGCTGACAATGGAGGTAAGGCACCTGGAGCCCATGTAGGGCTGGGCCAGGCAAACGAGGGGTACGGGCCCCTAGTGCAGAGCAGGCCAGCTCAGTCATCCCACCGGAGTTCAGATGAGCCAGCCCACGGGTGGAAAGGGGCACCACAGCCATTGAGAGAGAAGCTGAGCCAAGTGGCTTTGGTGTCGCTGTGAAGACAGCAGCTGTCACAAAGCTTCCGGCGTCGAGTGGGCTCTGACTCCCAGCACTGGCCCGTCCCCGGTATCTGAGGCTGTAAATCCCACGGGCAAATCTTTCCTTTGCCCTTCTTCATCCCTCAAAGCAGCGGGGGAATTTGAACTGCCAGCGACGTGAAGCCTGTGGTTAGCAGCACACCCGACACACTGCACCAGAGCTCCTGTCGGAAGTTATGCCAGCAGCATCTCAAATCCCAGCAGGTCACCCATGGGGGACAGGTGTACCTGTCCAGGTAAACTGCCAGGCAGAGCCCGACTAGGATGAAAGGCCTGGTCGTCTTCTCACAAAAACCAGCCACTGAAATGCCACGGGTCATCCACAGCACTGCCCAGAGTCGCTCTGGACGACAGGTCTCTCGGGCTGTGGTGTGGCGTCCAACTTACAGGACTGAAGGAAATCGGCCAATCCACAGTTGGTCTCCTCCCACTTACCCCTGGCTACTCGCTCTTACTGCTAACCTGAGTGCAGGCCCAAGGCTGACCCTCTCCACGTGTCACATCTCGGTGACCAAGACACGGCCCTGTCCTCATGTCTTACAGCTCCCACAAATTCTCTCATTTCATTTTGCCCATCAGGAGAGTCCTTCCATCTAAGGACACTGGAAGTCATAAAAATACACAGTGGAAATAATGGACTGCCCAACAGGCACGTGCACGTCCAGGACGGGCTCTGGCTCACTGACCAGCAGGCTCAGTGGAGCAACGACAGTGCTGAGACCTTGAGGTGACAGCAGCACGCCCAGGTGAACCAATGACAGTGCAGGGACCCTGACAGCCCTGACAGCGGGGAGGTGACCTAGTTAGGTGTCAGTGAAGTCTGCCCTGAGGCATGGGATCTAAGGAAGAGGAGAGCTGAATGATAAAGGATCCCCTGCAAGCCCTATGACTGGACGCACAGGCCTGGTCTCAGAACCCCCAGGAGCCTACCACAGTGGGCAGTGAATCTCCAAGGGGCCACCTGGCACCTGGGGCAGTGCAGCTCTGCATCATGTGGGCTTGCACCACGTGGGGACCATCTGTCCCCTCCCATGCAATCAAGCCTCCCAGGCACCGCAATGAGACCATCACTGCACATTCTCCAAGACCCCCAGAGAGGCCACAGCACCCACCACTGAGCATCACCTGGCCAGAGTGCCCAGAGAGGGGCCTGGGACGCAGCCAGGCTGGAGTGAGGGCCAGGGCTCTGGGGGGAGGTCCTGTTCCTTATGCCCTGGGAGGGGGGCCTGGAACGCAGCCAGGCCGGAGTGAGGGTCAGGGCTCTGGGGGGAGGTTCCGCTCCTTCCGCCTCAGGCCACCTTCACGTGGCTTGTCATGTCTCTTCCTCCATCTCTGCTTGTCTCACCTTCTTTTCTCTCTCAAAAGAAACTGAGTGAGGATACTGTATCTGTCATTGCCGCTGTTAGGGACCATCGAGTCACCTGCTCATACTGATCCCACGAAAAAGAGATCGGAAACTGGCCTGTCCTGCACCTTCCCCGTCATCTCCGACACATCTGAGCCCACTGCTGCAGTCACTGGCTCAATCCGTCTCAATGAGGGTCTCCTCTCTCTCACTGAGCCTCCTCCACCTTTCCAAGCATGATGTCCGTGTCCAAGGAACAGCCTCTCCTAACAACACACACCTACACTATTCTTATCTCAGACCCACAACGAGCGCAACAGCCAACTGGAGCATGGCGGAGGTGGCACTGGGAGGGCAAGGTTTCCACCTGCTGTTCACAGGGTCACTATCAGCCCTTCTCACCTGTATGGCTTCTGGCAATAATGTGTCTCACTGGCACAACAAAGAGAAGCCAATCTCAAGTGGGATTATACCCACAGACCCAGAGGTCAGACTGCCCAGGACACAGTATGGGGACATCATGGAATCCAAACGAGCCACGAGAGAACTCAAGGAGATCAGAGTCTGGGTGTGCAGGAAACCCACGGAGCAGCCAGGGGCCAGACTGGACAGTGGCAGCGCAATGGACAACAATGACTTGACAAATATTAGGAAAACAAAAGAAGGTAAAAACCACATATTCCCAGATGCAAGACTGAAAATCACACCAATGTCAAGTGTAACTTTTAAAAAAATCTCTAAATTCAAGCCAAAGCCAGTCAATGTTCCAACATAATATAACACACATGCTCTGAAACCAGCCAGGTCCAAGTGCACCCAGAAGAGGAAATGCCAAAGAGCTGAAGGAACTAAAAAAAAAAAAAAAAAAAAAGAGATGGGATTTTAATTAGAAGAAAATTTAAACAGAGAGGGAGCTCTGATGGCCTAGTGGAAAGAAGCTGCACTGCAATCCCAGAGGTATGAGGTTCGAATCCACCAGATGCTCTGCTGGAGGAGGAGGGACAATCTCCTCCTGTACCAGTCAGATCTGATTTGACGGTACACACACAAAAATAATAAAATAAAAATTGAATTAAAAAAAAAAAGAAAATGTAAACAGTAAAAGTAATTAAGACAACAGGGCGTTGAGAATAAGAAAAAGGTCAAGGGACCAGTTAAACAGAACAAACATCAAAATCCAAGCCTATTCACACGTAAGAATGTAGCAGTGTAAAAACAGCATTTTGCATCAGTGATGACATCAATTAAGGATGTTCGCACAAAGTGCTCTCTATTTTTAAACCGGAATTGAGACCTTGTCCTCGCCATGCTAGTTAACTCTGAGAGTAATTAAAAGATTCAAGCACCTAAAAAAATTAAAAACTGGAGATCCAAAATGAGTGGAAGGAAAGATTTTTTTTTTTAAGTTGGGAAGCAGGAGGGGGAAAGAACTGCTATCTTCATGTGCAGAGATGGCCTTCCTCAACCAGCCACAAATCTCAACAACATGTATATGAAGACTAAAGTATATTCTTAATGTTGTTATTGTTGTTGTCATCATCGAGTGAACACGACTCATAGCGACCCTATGAACAAAAGGCCTTCCTGTAACTACCAACATTTAGCAGGGTTCACAGAGTTTCCAGAGGCATGTTGTTTAGGAAGGGGATTATGAAGTTTATTAGGGAGCTGTGGTGGTTTAATGGTAAGGAACTGCGTGAACTGTTAAAGCAAAGGTATGTGCTTCGAATCCACCAGCTGCTCTGCAGGAGAAAGATGGTCACTCTCCTTCCATGCAACTGACTGTCTCTAAAAACCTGCTGGAGGGTCAGCTACGGGTCAGTACTGACAGTCAACAAAAGCAACACAAGAGTGCCTCTGCATTCCTCTGTTCCTTTACTGGGCTCTCTCTGAAGATCTTGAAAGTACTTCTCTTATTCCACCCAATTTTACAGCGAAAGAATACATTACTTCCAGTTGTCTTTGTATATTCAATCATGGAGAAAAAGATATTAAAGTAACTTCTAGAAAAAAAAAAAAAGAAAGTACTTCTCTTTCTACAACACAATGAAAAGTTATTTTGATGTGTTTCTCTTTACAAAACAAACTTACAACTTTTGTTGTAACACTGATGCCATTTGTAGCTAAACAAAAAGAAGAATCTAAGTTCCCAACAGATGCTGAGTAAACTATTCCATGTCATTAGATAGTGCTAAGCCTTAAAAAAATTAAATTATCAGGAAAAGCTATTTTTCAAATATAAAAAACTATATAAATTAAATATATTTTTATATATTTATTTCGCTATGAGTTGAAAACGACTCGACAGCACATAACAATAACGATAAATTAAAAGATTAAACTGAAGATATAAAAGTTTAAAATGACTATTCAGTAAAAGAACTCAAAATGTCAAAAACAAAAACTAAGACTTGAACAATACATGCAACATAAAATGTAAAAAAGGTTTACATCACTAATATATAAAGAACACATACAGTAAAGAGCAAAGCGTCTCCATAAAAATGGAAAACTCAAAACAAGAGGAAACACAAAGGCCAGGAGAAAAAAGGCTACAAATTAAAACCAAAACGAAGCCACAGCAAGCTTAAATGAATGACCACATCCAACAGACTCTGGGGACAGCCAGCCCCTTGACCACCACTTGGTCGAACGTGCACCAGTAAAACTATTTTTTTCATGTTTCTATGTTTTAATTCCTTTGCATACTACTTTTTATATCTACTATATTCTCTCTTTTTTCTTTTTTCATTGTTGAACATTTTCTCCCCCCAACCCACAGCCCATCCCGCAATGCACCCTTATTCCAGATTGTTCTCATGCATATAATGCATAATCATCTATTCCTTACAACACTGGTGGCCTAGTGCCAAGATGCTGAGCTGCATTCCTAAAGGCACGTGGTTCGAGGCAACCAGCTGCTCTGCAGAAGGATAGACAATCTCTTCCCACGCAATGAGCTGCCTCTGAAAACCTGCTGGACTGTCAGCCATGGGTCGGATCTGACTCGATGGCACACAACAACAAGAAGAACATATTCCTTTCAGATAGTTCTAATGCATCTATTCTAATGCAGTATTCATTACCTATCCACTCTTTCCCCTTCCCTCTCAATCTCCCCATGTCTGTCCTATTTTATAACAGTGATGTTATGCAGTATTTGTCCTTTTGTGACTGAGATATTTCACATAGCATAATGTCCTCAAGACTCCCCCATGTTGTGTAATGTTTTACTATATTTCATTGCTTTTTAATCAGTGCTACACAGTATTTCATTGTGTGAATATACCATAGTTTTTCAATCCATTCATTCGTTAACAGGCACTGGGGTTGCTTCCATCTCTTTGCTATTGTGAATCGTGCAGCAATAACCATGGGTGTGCACACATCTCTTTGAGTTGTGGCTCCAGTTTCTTTAGGCTATATTCCCAGTAGTGGTATTGCTGGGTCTAATAGTATTTCTATTTCCAGCCTTTTGAGAAACACCAGGCTGCCTTCCATAGTGGTTGTACCATTTTACATTCCCACCTACAGTGAATAAGAGTTCCAATCTCTCCACAATTTCACCCGCATTTGTTATTTGGGTAAAAGTCTTCTGATGATCAAATTTTAAAGGCAATTTAGAGTGCCAATTTTACTTCTAGAAACTTACTCTCTAGTGAGGGAGCTCTGGTAGCCTACAGGTAAAGAGCTGCACTCTGAATCCACGAGCCAGCAGTTCAAATCTCCAAGCTGCTCCATGAGAGAAAGATGGGCAATCTCCTCCTGGGAAATTTACAGCCTCTTGAGAACCCACTAGAAGGTCGGCCAAGAGTCAGTTCCAACGGGGCAGCACATAGCAACATTCTGTAGTGGCATTTACAGCAGTGTACAATATATCCGAATTCCCATTCCAGGATGAATCTCTTGGAAGAAACGCGGCCCGAATGCTTCTCAGAAGAACAGGATTGTCGGATCACATACACACACATACACACACTCTGGGTGTGTTCTCAGCGGAGCCAGCCCCTGGCAAGGGTCACCAGTCCTGGAGAAAGCCCCTCATGGTGAAGTGAAAGGGCACAGAGGCCGCGACCCGAGCTCACACACAGCAACGGTGACGACGGTAGAGAACCAGCAGGGCGCGCTACTGTACACAGGTCGCTCAGTGGGAACCCAGCAACAACGCCAACAAAAATTAAAAACAACTAAAATACTTGCTAATAGAGAGATAATTAAAAACATTTTTATAGCCATACGGTGGAATAAAATATTGCCAATAAGAAAGAATGGATATCTTTGTGTGTGGATATGAAATAAATTTATCTAAATTATTCAGTAAACAGAACACAGTTTTCAAAACTGTACAAATGCATCAATTATTTCTGCAAGAGCATCCTCCACTCTGAAAACACAGGGAGATGCTGCAGGAGGTTCAGAGAATGGAGTCAGGGATCAAGGCAGATGGATATTTCACCGTGTATACCACAGTGTCTCTTCAGGAGCCCCACTGTGAAGCCAAAGGCAGGCAGTTCAAATCCACCAAGGGAGAAAGACAGGCACTCTCTTCTCGTGGACAGAACACACTGTTCACTGGACACAGCGCTGTGTGTCCCAGGAACCCCACCCACCGTGCGGAACCCCTCGGGTGCTCTGCGGTCATCCAGAGGGCCGCGGTTCAGACCAGCCAGCACCTCGGCAGGACAAACAGTGCCAGTCCATTCCTGCAACGTTCCAGCCTCAGTAACCAGACAGGGTCACCAGAGTCAGAAGCGCACGGATGCCGCATGGTAGACCCACCATCTCTGCTGCTGCTGCGGTCTCCAAGAGTCCTCCAGAGGTTCTCACCCACGGTGGCCACACACACAACGAACACACACTGCCTGGCCCGGTGCCGTCTCCACAGTCTCTCTCGACCTTCAGGGCACTGTCGCAGCCACTGTGCCAATCCATCGCACTGACAGACTTCTTCGTTTCTGCTGGTCTTGTTTTCCTAGTGCAATGTCTTTCCCAGGGACTGGCCACTCCTACCAACGTGTCCCAAGTATGTGAGACAAGCCACTCTATTCTGCTGCTATCAACACAGAGGTCGCTGTCCTCTTCGCCGTCCAAGCGGTCAAAATTCTCTTCCAACACAGATGAAAGGCATTGATTCTTCAACTGTTTACTCACTATGTCTCTAGAAAGCTATCATCCGGCACCTCTGCCCTCTGACACCTCCACCCTCAGGCCATCTGTCATCTCCAGGTAGAGAAATCCCAGGCATCCCTTAGGGTCCAGGCAAGTCTCCCAGAGGAGAAAGTTCAGAGAACTCTCAAGTTACACTCCCCTCCATCTCTGAGGCACTGCAGCCCCTGGAGCGGGGTGTCATGAGCATCACCCCCACCCCCTCCGTGCTCTATGAGTTGCTGAGGTCAGATTCCAGATTCCTTCCTCAGGCCTGGTGCTCAGACCTTGAGCCTGATGTTTGGACCTCGAGCCTGGAGCTTGGACCTGGGGCTGGAGCTCGAACAGGACACAGTCTATCTCCAGAAGGCTCTTCTGAAGCGTGTGTTCAAATCATCTCCCTCTGTTCCTTTCATTTGTTCAGAGCTTTATCAGTTAATTTCAGGGCTCTCACAGGCCTGAGTCTAGATCTATGTAGTGTAATAAAGATCTGTCTCTAGGTCTGCTGTTGTCGTTATGTGCCGTCGAGTCATTTCCGACTCATAGCGACCCTATGCACAGCAGCCCTAAACCCTGCTCTATCCTGTGCCAACCGCACCGCCTCTGACACACCCATCCCAATTACCCCAGTCACCGAATCAATCCATCTCATAGAGGGTCTTCCCCTCCTGCGCTGTCCCTCCACCCTCCCAAGCATGATGTCCCTCTCCAAGGACCCGTCCCTCCTGGCAACATGTCCAAAGTATGTCAGACGAAGGCCCAGAATCCTTGCCTCCAAGGAGTAGCTTGGTTTAATCCTCTCCAAGATGAATCTGTTTGTTTTCCTGGCAGTCCATGGTACATTCAGTACTCTTCTCCAGCACCACAGCTCAAAGGCATCCACTCTCCTTCTGTCCTCCCTAGTCATTGTTTCTAGGTCTACGTACTGTAATATTCAAGTTTTGTTTCTTCTTGTGTCAAGTTTGCTAACTTGCATCACTTAAAAACGACACCCGTTTCCCAGCACGTGTTCAAACGTGTGGACGCAGCAACAAGGCACAGTTTTACTCACTCTCCTGACCCGCTACCATCAAGGCGGAGCTGACCCACAGCTGACCCTCCGGACGGTTCTCAGAAGCTGCCCCTCTCTCCTGAGCAGCCTCTGTGGTGCTTCAGATCCCACCTTGGGAGAGGAGGGGGAATCCCCGCTGTGCGGTTACAGCATCAGAAGTCCAGTGAGGGGGCAGCTAAGAGTTAGGTCCACAGACACAGGTGAGAGTTCACTTCTGACGGCATCAACTTACTCAGTGTTTTCTCTCCAAATGTTCCTGGTGATCGACTGACCGCTCAAGGAGATCTTTTTACTGGTGCGTTCCAAGAACTGCTTTTAGATGCTGTTGCTTTTTCCCTCCTGTGTGTCTATTCCCACTCTGATGAACACCAGCCTTCCTTGTGTTATTCCCCTCCTACCCCACAGTGTTTATTCTTTTATTATCTTCTTAAGGTGGAGGCTTACAGCACTGATTCAAACCTTTTCTTCTTGATAAATACAGGAAAGAAAAGGTATCCATGCCCCGCTCTGCACTGGCTGCGGCACAGAAACTCAGAAATGTGCTGTCATTATGATTCAGTTCAAGTAACGCTTGACTTTGCTCATGATAGAATGACCCAGTTATTCAGATGTGCTGATAAACTCCTGTATGTTTGCGTAATGTCTGAGCATCTAATTGTCACCGGTTCCTGCGTTAAAGCATTTGACCAGACGACGGTGGTATTAATCCAATCCTTCGTAACTCTGAGGGCTTGTGTTGTGGGCCGGCACCTGGTCAGCCTGTCTCGGGGACTGAGTTGCGTGTCCTCGTGGAGAACACACGCTCTTCAGTAGGCGAGAGTGGCGCTCCATAACCGGTCAGCCCCAGAGGGCTTCTACTGTGGCTCCAGCCTTCCATTTCTTTACAAGTTCTTATTCAATTTACCTCTCCTATAGGTCACTCGGCAGGGGTATTTAAATGCCTGCCTGTGACTGTGTCAGTTCCTGTCTTGACGTCTGCCCACGTCTGTGTCCTCCTGCATTTTGAAGCGACACTCTTAGTGAGGTGCACGCACATGTCGGAACGATGCGCCCACCTAATGAATCGATCCTTTCATCGTCAGGAAACATCCCTCTTTGTCTCTAATAAAACTCCTTGTCTTGACGTCTGCATTTTCATTACTAACAAATTGTTTCTTTATGAATAGAATCTGCACGGTCTATCTTTTCCATCCTTTCACTGTCAAATGCCTAAGTCATTACATTCAGGGCTTGGCTTGGGATTTCCTTTCAGCTCTCTGCCCCTGTATTTCTTGGAGTCAGACTGCACAATCACTGGCACTCTGAGAGAGAAAACTCGAGCGTAAGAAAAGCATAATCAGAGAATGAATGAGAAATAAATAACATTTCTTTCACCTACAGCAGTGGATATGCTTTCTGAAAAAATAAATTTTTGAAATGTTTCCATGAAAACAATACCAGCATCACAATTTCATGCTAATCGGCCCGGTGGAGGCACTGCCTCTGAATAACATTCCCACATGGGAAATTTCCAGGCCAGACACCGTCAGCCGCGGAAGACGGGAGGGAGCTCTTCCACACGGAGGCGCAGACCCCGGCATGCCGAGCCACCATACACTTCAGGAGGGTGCTCTTAATTCTCACCACCTTCGTCCTCCACTGCAGCGGCCCATCCCCAACCCACCACCGCCCCATCAACTCCACACCAAGGTCCCCTCCCTGGGGCTCCTTGGGCCATAAACCTTAGGGGAGGGGCCTGCAGCATCCTTCTCCCACACAGGACAAATGACAACACCTGCCGCATTCAACCCACAGAGCGCCCATCAGAAGCAGGGAGATGCTGCCTGCAAAAGCCAAGGGTAAACCGTGGCGTGTTAGACAAATGCAAGCACGGGCCCAGTGGTGCTTACAGCTGCAATTATTCAGCACACTCTCTGAACCCAAACCATAAAGCAACTGGGACTCATAGGATCTAATTGGATGTAAAATATCACATCTGAGACTGAACCAGAAACCTGTCACAAAGCTAGGGATGCACGCAGCTTGTAATTACAGGCACTCTCTTCCTGAAAAGGCAAGAAGCACAGGAAAAAATCAACCCATAATTTAAGTGGTGGGTTTTTTTTCTACTGCTCATTTTTCTGTAACTGGTTTTAATTCTGATTTGACTTTTGTGGCAATGAAATCCAAAGACGTGCAGAAGCATTGGGATTCCTGAAGCTGATGCCCACCAGCAGGGGGCTCTCTGCAGGACAACGCCCTTTCTGGGTACGAGGACCCATCCAGAGAGTGTGAGGCTCAGCTCCAGGGCACCTGTGCTACTGGAAACCTTGTGGCAGTTCTCCCCCCTCCTCTGGGCACATCCTGGCAGCTAAGTTCCAGTTATCACAACTGGATGCTGGCCATGGATCAGACAAAGGTGAATGAGACCCAGTTCCTATCATAAGAGGGCTCACTGTCAAGAGGTGAGAAGAAATCAATTGTCACCAGAGAGAAAGGAGTACAGGACACAGGGGCACAGAGTGAGGTGCTCTGTTCTCCGAATAAAGGGGGCTTTAGGAGCACAGCAGAGGGGGCCTCCACAGAGCCCAGAGTCCTAAGTTGCAGCCAGAGGCTGTTTTCTCTGCGCCCAATTGCCCTGGAGCGGACCTGGTGCCGGAGGAGAGCACGTGCCCTGGAGCAGACCTGGTGCCGGAGCAGAGCACGTGCCCTGGAGCAGAGCACCTGCCCTGGAGCAGACCCGGTGCCGGAGCAGAGCACCCTGCACGGGGTTTCAGCACCTCGCACGTCACGTCACCATGCCAGCCTTCCCAGTCGCCTCAGCATGAACTTGAGCCTCCACCCTATCAGTGAGTAGCTCACACAGTGACTCCTCTCAGCACCGGGGACTCCCTGTGTTGGCTGCATCCTCAGCCATCCTGGCTCGCAGCACCCCAGGCATGCCCGGGCCTCCGCCAAGCCCAGCCCCTGCAGCCACCGTGCCAGCCGACTCGTGGAGGGGCTGCCTCCTTTCACTCATCATCTCCAAGGACGATGTCCTTCTCCAGGGGCCAGGCTCTCCTGACGGCATGTGCTAAGCACACGAGGCCGCCTCACTAGTCCTGCTGCTCAGGACATTCTGGCTGCTTCTTCCCGCGCAGATGCATCGCTGCCTGTGGCAGTGCATGGTGCTCAGGGCCCACAGCCCAGGTGCACAGCCCCAGGGAAAGCAGTGCGCACGGAGCACAGAGGGGAGGAGAAGCAGGGGCTCCTACAGCTCACCAATGGGCATGAGGATGGGCTGAGGCACAGAGCACACAGACAGGGCCCCCAGCGGACAGGGGTCCAGCTGCTGCCGTCCCTTCGCCGCAGAGAACGGGCACGGGGAGGGTGGAGCCCAGAACGCTCTCTGCACTGGAGCCCAACGCCCCGGGGCAGCTCAGTGAGCACGTGCCACATCGGGCCCCCTTCTCTCCAAAGGGCACATATTGTACAGCTCGTGGGATATTTTCCTCCAAATACCACAACTCAACTCACGAAGGTCCAGGCACGCTTTCCGCACTGCCGTGCTGCATCCGGGTGACAAGCACCAACATGTCTACGTGAACCGCTGGACACAGGGGGAGACGGGACAGCAAGCCCACCTAGCAGTGTGCTGTCTTCTGCTCCAGGCTTGTGCAAATGCGAACAGGTTTCACTTCCAGATACAGTAAGAAGGAATGCAGTCCCCGATCACATCACAGCTTCTTGAACCTTCTGGGAACGTGTTTCTGCAGAACCCTGAAGTCCAAACTGCACAAGGCGCATGGCAGAGAGCACGCCGAGCTGGCAGGGCCCCGCTGGCCACTCAGCTGGAGGATGACTGAGTGACACGTGAAGTCTCAGAGATCGGGCAGCCTCTCCGAGCCGTTACGGGATTCCAAGCTTGATGACCCTTAATTGCTATAATTAAGTAATACACTGGCTCCTCACTTATCAACATGGGTAGGTTTTAAAGATCAGGTCAGTAAGTGAAAACCAATTTAATTAATGCACGAAGTAGTCAGGCTAGGTTTTTGTTCTGTCGTTGCAAATGTGAAATGCTGGACGAGGAGATGGTGAGAAGGAGGTGAGGCATTTCTGAAAACAGCTCCTCTGGCTGTACTTTCCTCTTTCTCCAGAGATTTGTGTTGTGTTCCTTCTGGCAGCTTCCGGGGAAACAGGGAGGAATGTGCACTTGGCGGAAGGTCCTTTCCCAGCCACCACGCTGAGGCAGGGAGAAGGCAGAGCAGGGGTGAAGCGGAGTGGAGGGCAGAGGCGGGACCTGGGCAGGAGGACAGGATGAGATGAGAGAGCTCAGGGAGGCTGGGGTGGAAGCTGACAGGTGAGCAGAGGTGCCACAGCCAGTGATGGAGGAGGCACACCTGAGGACAGCCAGTGGGGGAGGGGCAGGAGCCAGAGCTGAGCTCCCAGGCTGGGGCTGGAGGGCAGGCAGGGGAGATCCAGCAGGCACAGGGCTGGGCTGGGGGCAGCAACAGAGCGATCTGAAGAGAGCAGTGCTGTGCTCCCTTGGTTTCTAAAACACTCTCTGGAACCCAGCACGGGACGCTAGCTCATTCAGTCCCAGGAAGGCCGCACAGAGCACACAGGTTATGCAATGGAGGTTGCTGAGATACCCTCACTCCGGCTCCTGTCTGATGGGCGAAGCTTACCCTGTTGGCTGGGGTAGACAGGAAGACCATTACTGCTGGAGGCCACAATCCTGGGCTTGCCCTGGAGATGGAGGCTCAATCCAGCCAAAAAAACCCTCCGGGAATGGACAGCAGAAGATCTGGAATTCACGGATTTCTACCGTGAACAACAGGCTTCTCCTCGCTCCCAAAGAACATCATCAAAACAAAGGTTGATGTAAACAAGAGCTGTGTTTTGAACGTTTCAGCACGACTGGTTTCCACTGAGCTGTCCAGGCAATCATGGTGCTGTTACCAGAGGCCATCAAGTCGACAACAGCTCACAGTGACCGTATGAACAGCAGCTCTGGCCCAGGCAGAGCCACCCTCACGGTCTCTCACGCACTTGAGGCCACTGTTACAGTCACTGTCAATCTGTCTTCCTCTCTCTCTGACCCTCCATCTTTCCAAGTGCGAGATTTTTTTTTCTCCCCCAAGAACTGGCCCATCCTGACATGTTTCACCATCCAAGCCTCAAATGAGCGCCCTGATGACACTTCCTCTTCTGGAAGTCCGTGGTTTAGGGAGTACTCTTCTCCAACACCACAGCTCAAAGGCATCAATTCTTCCATTACCTTTATTACACACTATCTCACTTTCAAATGTAAAGGAAGCAACTGAAAATACCATGGTTTGGCTAAGGTGCACCTTGGTTTTTAAACTTGTATCTTTGTTCTTGAGAACTTTGAAAAGGTCCTTGACAGCATATTTCCTCAATTTGACACATCTTTTGATTTCTTGACTGCTGCTACCAAGGTTACTTGTGGATCCAAGAAAAAAGGAAATCCTAACTATATTCCTTTCTCTGTCTATCATGATGTTGTATAATACTCCGGTTGTGAAGATTTTTATTTCATGGATGTTGAGATATAATCCATATTGAAGACGCTGGTCCTTGATCTTCCTTAATAAATGCTTCGAATCATCTTCACTTTCCTCAAGTAAGGCTGCGTCCTGTACCTAAAGCAGGCTGTTGCTGAGTCTTCTCCGATCCTGATGCCACGATCTTCATCCTATAATGCAGCTTCTTGAATAAAGTGCTCAGCCTTCAGACTGAATGGGTGGAGGCGGGAGGAGACACAGCCCTGAGGTTCACCTTTCCTGACTTTAAACCATGCAATGTTCCCTTGTTCCATTTAGGCAACGGCTTCTTGGTCTACAGAGATATTTTGCATGAGCACAATTAAGTGTTCTGGGACTCTCGTTCTTCCTATGTTAGCCATAATTTGTTATGGCGACAGACACCTATACACTATTTAATGTATTTAACTGTCAAATCCACTACCCACCAACAGAAGAGATCTTTGTGGGAACTGTGTAGTTGTGTGCACATTGGTTTTATGTTTCTGTTAACATTTGATATTGCCATGGAACAAGATGGATGTTCTAAGATGAGTTTAAAAGTTTTTATCAAATTCAACCGTTGTTAGAACTATTTTTGTATCTCAGACCATTACAAATTATGAACAAAACAGGTTGTTGTTGTTGTTAAGTGCCGTCGCAGGCAATTCACAGCGACCCTATGAACGAAAGTCCTGGACACCTCCTGTATAACTTTCATCCTTTCTCGAGGTTCATAGGGTTTCCAGAGGCAAGTTATCATGGATGTGGGTGCCACTCCTGCTTCCAAGCTTTGTTTTAACTGGGGAGCTCCACCAACCACTGTCCACCATGTGAAGCCATTTTCACATTTGACACTTCAGGTCACAGTGTTCATCTTCATAGCTACCACGAGTTACCTCTGTACAGCAAGTACACAGACCAGGGCTACAGGACCTAGAAGAAGGTTTCACCAAAAACAATTCAAGGCAGGCCTGAGGGCCCTACACTATTTTAAGCTACTGCCTGGAGCAGACCCCGCAGCCTCCACCCTTACTTACCCTCACTCGAAGGCTCAGGGCCTCCCACCTGAAGGGCAAAAGGAACAGTAACACCCAAGGAAAGGGACCCCAGAGACTTCCCTTGCCTGACTGCCACCAAGAGGAGCCACCATGGAGACGCCAGCCATCCTGCCAGTTAGCCAGCCGACTTCCAGAGTGGAGGGAGACTCCAGTCCCCAAGCCTTGTCAAGGATTTTAAGCTACCGCCTGGAGCAGGCTCCGCAGGCTCTGCCCTTACTCACCCCTACTCTGAGGGTCAGGGCTTCCCCCCCACTTTTGAAGGGCACAGGAAGCCCTTGTCCAACTGAGAGTCAGTAACCAATGTCAATGTCACCAGTGACAATGCTCAAGCAGAAGGGAGCTTCCCGACACGCACTGCATGCATACTGTGGCCTTCCCTGGGCGTCACCTGGAACGCCTGCCTGTCTTTCAAGCACCACCTCCAGGAGACAGCCCCCCCAACAACAACAACAACCTGCTGCTCTGAGAGCCACGCTCGCACCTGTGAGCTACGGGCCTGGCCACTGGGAACCAGGTTCCTTGAGGGCAAAGCCAAGGTTCATCCACTCCAAGAACCAACAGGAAAAAGGTAAGAGTCACTCGTGGTTCTCACAGGGACATGGCCACGTCGGAGGCACACGTGTCAGCAAGTGTGTGCAGAGAACACAGCAGTGCTGGGCAGGAACGTGAGCCAAATGCTTGGAGACCCAAGACCGGAATGATTCGTCCTTCAGGCCCAAGACCAGAGGAGCCGAGAGGCACCAGACGCAGCCATCTGCTATCCTATGGGCACAAGTGAGGGGCCACTCAACAGAGCCGGACGGCAGGCCTTGCAGGTGGGCCCCTGCCACATCCACTACGTACCTCCAGTGCCTCAACCCACCACCTCCAGCAACTCCCAACACAGACACACAGCCCCATGCTCGTCTCTGCAGGTGACACTGTCGGCATCCCTCCTGCTGGCCCTGGACCATATCCCAGCGCATTGACTGCTGGACACACAATCTGGAGCTCTCACTCCACTACACAGCTGCCCGCAACCGTTCAGACCCCAATATCACCAATGACGCCTCAACTGTAACTCTTCCAACTCTCCCTTTCTCAGCCCTGATCTCTGCTCTCAGCACCATGTGAAGAACCCAGCCACGCTGGAGAGAAGGGGCAAGGGGACCTCGGGGCACTCACAGCCAGACCTGGGACCCCAAGCCGAGGCACATCAACCCCTCGGCCTACGAAGGCCTCACACAAGCTACTCCTGTCATCCTCATAGCAGCTTAGGCAGGGGCACAGGGCAGGAGCCACACAGCAGAGGGCAGAGCCACCCCACAGTAGATCGGGGGTGGGGGTGGAGGATGAGGACAGCTGTCCTACACAGGACTACATGGGCACCCACCTGCCTGACCTCCCGCTTCCTCGAGGCAGGACGAGTCTCCCTGTGCTCTGAGACCTAGGGTTGGGGGGTGAAGGGGCACATCCCACAGACGCACAGATAGCTGGCCCCTTCCAGGGCACAGGCAGGGTGAGGAACACCGGCTTCTGGGCCTGGATGCTCAGCGGGTGTTCACCTGCCCTCACACTGATGCTGGGAGAGCCCTGGCTGGAAGGATGTGCCCACAGAAGGTGCCCCTACAAGACATGGGGGCCCACAGAAGCTGCCCCTGCGAAACACAGGGTCTGGGCATGACACTATCAGGAAGGAATTTCGTGGCCACATAAGAGAAGACAGACTGCTCTCTGCCACCATCCTGAGAGCTCTGCAAAGGACAGAGGGGACTCCTGGAGCCAGCCCGCACCTGACCCTCACAAACCAGAGAAGCACAGCCCTGACAGGAGGGCACCTGGCGGGCCTGCGGCCCCGATGGCAGCTGCACTGCAGCCCTTCACACACCTGCACGGCCTGTGTGTGTCACACACAGTGAGACTTAAAGTGGCTGTGCCACACCAAGAGCATGGCCACAGCTAAGTGTGAAATCACCTCCTGTGAGGTCAAACACAGTCCTAAACATCACCCTCATCACCAGCTTTCACCAAACCCGCCCCCAAGCAGATGGAGACATGTCAGACCTTCCCCTCTTAGGACTTTATGCCCTCACCACACGCAACACTCCACCTGACACACACAACACTCATATCCCCACCATACTCAGCACTCGGACAACACCCAGACTGCATACACACACACACACACACACACAAACAGTACACCTTTCTCAAATACACAGCCCACTCACATCACTCAGAGAACACACACATCTCATACACACAACACTTGAACACTCACACCTTAAACCCACAACACTCAGGCAACACACACACACACTCAGGCAACAATCAGACCATACACACAATACCTATACAACACTCACACCACACACGACAATCACACCCCACCACACACAATACTTACACTCCACGACACTTGCACCTCACTACACACAACACTCATACCTCTTCCCCACCCAACACTCACACCCCACCTCACACAACACTCACGCAACTTCACAAAGACCGGAAGTGTGCCTGCACAGCTCACCACCTAACAGTGAGCTCAGGGGAACCACCAGGCGGAACAAGGGTCCACCACAAACAACTGTCCAACAACTTCCCAAGAAGTGCTTTATGCACTGGGAAAAGGTGGTCACACCAATATCTGAAGAGACAAGACTGAGGTTAACCACATTAAAAAGGATTCTGGCATAAACGGTCAGCAGTGCTGGTCTGACTGAGACTGGCAGACCCCAAGGTTACAGTCCCCGTCACCCTTCATCTCACACATTCTGGGTGTGTTGTCAGAAAGGCACCAGTCCTTGGAAAAAGAAAACATGCTGGAAAAAGTAGAGAATCAGCAAAGGTGAGGAAGTGTCTCAACGTGACAGTCTAACACCGTGACCACAACAATGAGCGTAACAATGGAGTAACTAGAAATAACTCGACCCAGAAAGGCCGGAACCCAGCGCAGCCGGAACCCAGCACGGCCGGAGCCCAGCGCGGCCGGAACCCAGCGCGGCTGGAACCCAGCGCAGCGCTGGGATTTGAGCCACACACAGGACAGCTGAGTCCCAGCCAAAGACACCAGCCAAGCCACCGTAGAACCCACCCACCAGGAGCAAGTAGGGAGCAACCGCCTGACACTGTGTGACCCTGGAGGAACAATCGCCTGCCGGCCACTACAAAACCCCAGAGAACGACCACTGCCACCCACCATGTGACTCCAGAGGAGCAAAAGCCCACCACCATGTGATGCCCCCCCCCCCGCTGCCCGCTGTCGCATGACCCCACCACTCATGGTGCCACTGCATAAACCCCCAGCAGCGCCCAATCCCCACCTCCTGCCTCCTGGTGGTAGCGTCCCAGCCCTGTGCTCCCATGCCCACCCCACAGCCCATTGCTTCCTCCCCCTCTCCTGCCCCCCTTCTACCTCCACAACCACGCACCTCAGCCCCCGCCACAGCCCTGTGACCCCAGGACACCGCTGCGGATCCAGCCATCACCCTGAACCACCAGCTGAGCTGCTATGGAACTAATCTGGCAGGAGAAAGGCGGGTAGGCTCCTGACTGGGTTTTGTGGGGCACTGCCAAGGGCGTAACCACTGGTGGGGAATCTGTTCAAGCTCTCTTGGCCACATCAACTGCCCAGAAACAAGCAAGCCACTGGTAATCTGTCTGAACTTTTGTGGACTCTGCAGCCCAGCCAGAGGTTAGTGAGTCAGTGGAAATTTGACTTTGACTTTTCAGGTCCTGTTGGATCCAGGACCCTGCTTGGGCAGGGGCTGCTGTGTGAGGGCACCTGCATAAGTGCCACCAGCAGGAACCAGTGAGTGAAAACCACTGGGTGGGAAACAGACAGCGGGAATTTGAGTAGGGACCCCAATCGTGTGTACACTCAAATAGCTGAGGTTCGAACAAGGTCCCCCAAGTGTTTGACCTGCCCTTGCGATCACCCCAACCCTGTGCCTGCCACACCCCATTTGCTTCCACACCAGTGCCTACACCTCTGGGCAATCAACTTGCCTTTAATCGGGAGCACCATGACCTGTCTTACCAACAAGAGACTGCCCTCACAGGCTCTGAACTGACATTTCTCTGAAATCAGAAGTTCAGAGAAACACACAAGTGGGGTAGCTGCCCAGTTGATCTCTAGAGCATTGTCTTCAGATCAAGAACATATCAGTATCTCGAAGAAAGCAAGGTATCCCACACAATACACAAGAGCAAAGCAAGATGTCACCCCCAAAGGGTGACACAGTATCAGTGGATATCCTAAAGCCAGAAAGTCTGATGGAACTTTGACACAGAATTTAAAAGAGGAATGAATGAATATATTCAATGGATGAAAGACAAATTTGATGAATTACAGAATACTACAAGCAAAAACTAGGTGAAGTAAAAAAAAAAAAAGAATGCAAAACATTGCAGAGAAAACAAACAAGGCATTGGTGCCCTGAAGAAACAAGAATCCACTATTCAAAATATATAAGGTCCAATATTTCAGAGGCTGTCAACATGATGGAGGGACATGTGAGCAGAGCTGAAGAGATGGAACACAGAACCAGTGAGATTGAAAATAGAATTGTCACCACTGATCTGCTAGAGCAAAAAGCAGACACAAAAAAGAAGGAAAAAGAAGAAAACCTAAGAATAATGTGGAACACCATCAAGAGAAATACCATGCGCATCACTGGAATCCCAGAAAAGAAAGATGCAAGGAAAGGCACTGAAAAAGTTGTGGAAGAATTACTAGAGGAAAACTTCCCAGACATAATGAAGAATGAGAGAATATGTATTCAGGAAGCTCAGCGAACACCATATAGATTAGACCCCAAAAGAAAAACATCAAAGCATATCATAGTTAAATTTGCCAGAACCAAAGATAAGGAATCCTGAAAGCAGCAAGGGAGAAACAAAGAGTAACCTATAAAGGAGAACGGATAATACTAAGTGTCAATTT
Organism: Elephantulus edwardii; assembly: GCF_000299155.1. Lineage (NCBI taxonomy): Eukaryota > Metazoa > Chordata > Mammalia > Macroscelidea > Macroscelididae > Elephantulus > Elephantulus edwardii. The sequence continues at coordinate 6,182,852 of NW_006399814.1, forward strand.
CTCAGCAAAAACTATGCAAGAAGAAGAGAGTGGAATGACATATATCAAACACTCAAAGAACACAACTGTCAACTAAGAATACTGTACCCAGCAAAATTATCCATCAAATATGAAGGAGAGATCAAGATATTCCCAGAAAAGCAGAACCTAAGAGATTTTGTAAAAACAAGACCAGCACTGCAGGACAGACTTAGAGATGTCCTTTTTCCAGATGTACCACAGAAAGCTGCATGGTCCAAAGTAACTAGCAACAGCACCAAAAAGAACTCAACACAATAAAACCTAGCCTCTCAATAGTCACACTGAATGTGAATGGTTTAAGTGCACCGCTGAAGAGAAAAAGAGTAGCAGATTGGATAAAAACCCAAAATCCATCAATATGTTGTCTACAAGAGACACACCTGAAAAATGAAGATAAAAACAGGCTAAAAATAAAAGGGTGGGGGAAAATATACCAAGCAAATGGCAACCAGAAAAAAGCAGGAGTAGCCATATTAATCTCTAATAAAATAAATGTCAATGTAAAAACTATCACAAAGGACAAGGAAAGTCACTACATAATGCTGAAAGGGTCAGTGGAACAAGAGGACATAACAATAATAAATGTCTATGCACCAAATGAAAGACCTGCAAAATACATAAAACAAACATTAACAAAACTGAAAAAGGAAATAGACAACACTAGTATAGTGCTTGGAGACTTCAATATACCCCTCTCAAGAAAAGACAGAACTACCAGAAAAAAACTCAACAGAGATACTGAAGAATTAAATCACACAATAAACCAACTTGACCTCATAGATATTTACTGGCTAATGCACCAAAAAAAGCACAGTATGTATACCTTCTTTTCCAATATGCATGGAACATTCTCCAGAATAGATCACATTCTAGGTCACAAGGAAAGCATCAATGAATTCAAAAACATACAAATACTACAAACCATCTTTTCAGACCATAATGCTAGAAAATAAGAAATTAATAATAGGACGATAAAGGAGAAAAAAAAAACCTATACATTTGGAAGCTGAACAACACCTTGCTTGGGCATGACTGGGTACTAGAAGAAATAAAAAATGAAATTAAAAAGTTTTTTAAACAAATGACAATGAAAACACCACTTGCCAAAACCTCTGGGAAACAGCCAAAGCAGTAATCAGAGGACAATTTATAGTAATAAGCAAATACATCAAAAAGCAGGAGAAACAGACCATTGATTCTTTAATCCAATATCTCCAGCAAATTGAAAAAGAACAGCAAGAAAACCCGACACTCTCTAAAAAAAAACCCTGAAATTATAAAAGCTAGAGCAGAAATAAATGGAATAGAAAACAGAAAAACAATTGAAAC
>NW_006399814.1:6187041-6201050 GCF_000299155.1 Elephantulus edwardii
TCACACAATGGAATACTACGCTGCATTGAAAAAGAAGGAACTCATGCAATATTATTCAAAATGGGTGACTCTGGAGGACATGATGCTGAGTGAAGTATCTCAGTCACCAAAGGACAAATACTGCATGGTGCCACTGTTGTAAAACAGGACTGACCTTGGGGTTGTGGAGAGACTGAGAAAGATGGGTTCAATTATGTATACTGCACTGAAACAGATGAGAGAGAAAACTGTTTAAAAGGGATATGTGATTAGGTATAATTGTCATGACAGGAGTCCAGAACAAAGGCTGCATAGTGGAGTGGACCTGGGGGAGAGTTTGTAAATCAATGAAAGAATTTTTCTTAGGGGGGAGGGTTGGGAGGGGAGAAAAGTGCAACAATGAATGAATGGAAATCCAAAGTCTCTGTAAATTTTTACTCTAATTAATAATAAATTTTTAAAAAATAAAATACTATACAACTTTAAAAGAAAAGAAAAAGAACAGTCAACCACACAAGAAGCACTTATCCAAAGGTAAAGCTCAGCAGGCAAAGCGTGAGGGGGAGAAGGATGGATGGAAACAAGAATGACAGGTAGGAAAAAGGAAGAAAGCTGTCACAATAGAGAAATTGTTATACACTGCAGAAAACAAAATGTGTATGAACGGTTGAGGAAAACCAATATGTTCTGTGCATTTTCACTCAATTCACAACAAAAAGGTTTTTTTTAAAAAAAGGATTCTGACTTTTATCAAAACAACTATGAGATATCATCTCACCCCAGTAACAATAGCAATATTTAACAGAACAGCAAACATCAAATGCTGGTGAGGTTGTGGTGAAACTGGAACCCTTATTCACTGTTGGTGGGAGTGTGAAATGGTGCAACCACTGTGGAAGGCAGTATGACGCTTTCTCAAAAAGTTGTAAACAGAAATACCATTTGACCCAGCAATTCCACTACTGGGAATTTGTCCTAAAGAAACCAAAACTGCCTCCCAAGCAGATATACGCACACCCATGTTTATTGCTGCTTTGTTCACAACAGCAAAGAACTGGAAACAATCCAAGTGCCCATCAACAAATGAATGGACAGAGAAGCTGTGGTATAGTCACACAATGGAATACTATGCAGCATGGGAAAACAAGGAACTCATGAAATAGTATGCAAAACGGATGACCCTGGAGGACATTATGCTGAGTGAAATATCTCAGTCACAAAAGGACAAATATTGTATAGGATCACTGCTGTAAAATGGAACTGACATCACGGTTGAGGAAAGACAGAAAAGGAGGGGAAGAATGATATATATTGCATTAAAACAGATGAGGGAGAAAGACGTTTAAAAGGGGCATATGAATGGGTATTCTTGTCATTACAGGAGTCCAGAGTAAAGGCTGCATAGTGCAGTAGACTTGGGGGGGAAGGACTGAATAACAATGAAAAAATTTTTCTTTCTCTTTTCAAGGAGAAGAGTGAATTGAGGTAAGGGGGTGGGGAGGAAGAAAAGTGCAACAATGAATGACTAGAAACCCTAAGTCTCTGTAAACTCTCATTTAAAGTAATAAAAAATGTAATTTTTAAAAAAAAAAGGATTCTGACTTTTATAATTACCTAAGTATGGCAGCTCTGATGGCCTACTGGCAAGAAGCTGTGCTGAAGTCCCAAAGCCACATAGTTCAAATCCCACCAGCTTCTCCATGGGATAAGGATGGGCAATCTCCTCCTGTACAATTAACTACCTCTAAAAACCCGCAGAAGGGTTAGCTATAGGGTCAACACAACAAGTATGTGGATAGATAAATATCTATACCAAGGTAGATGGAGAAGAGATTGACCTTGCCATCAATTTCAGCTTGCTCAGGTCTACAAGCAACACTCTTGGAACCAGGAGCTAGGAAATCAAAAGACTAATTAGATTAGCAAAGTCAGGGACCTCTCCAGAGTGCTGAAGTGCAAAGATGTCAGTCTAGAGACTAAGATGTGCCTGATCCAGGCCACGGTCTTCACAATTATTTGCTATGCATCAGAGAGTTCAGTGTGAACAAGGATGACAGAAGAATTGATGCCTCTGAGTTGTGGTGCTGGAGAAGAGTACCGAACATACAATGGACTGCCAAGAGAACAGATCTGTTCTGGAGAGGGTGAAACCAAATTGCTCTCTGGAGGCAAGATTTTGAAGCTCCATCTCACATATTTTGGGCATGCTGCCAGGAGGAACCAGTCGGTGGAGGACAACATGCTTTGAAGGGTAGCGGGACAGTGCAGGAGAGGAAGACCCCAAATAAGATGGGCTGACCCAGTGACTGGGGTACCAGGGGCAGCTGTATTGGAGACAATGAGATTGGCTCAGGATAGGACAGGGTTTGGAGCTTCTGTATACAGGGTCGCTATGAGTTACCGGCGACTTGATGGCACATAACAACAATGACGTTCTAAAGTGGCCTGTAGAGACAGCCACACGGCTGGGCCAGGCCCAAACCAGCTCCTAATGTACCCTTGAGCTGGAGAACGGTACGGGAGGCGGAAAAGACAGGAATCCATGGGTATTTTTTTATAAAGCCATCCCAGATGAGGAATTTGTGCAGGGTCTGAGCACCCACGGCCTCCTGAGGAAGATGGACTGGGCCGGGGCCCCTTACAAAAGCCTGGTGTATAGACTTCAGGTCAGAGCTGAACAGGGAGGGGACCAGGTAGCTCTGCAAAGGGCGGGGGGAGCTCAGGCTCGGCACAGGGCAAGGGGTGCTCGGGCTAGGTGGGGGTGTTCAGACTTGGCACAGGGAGGGGGTGCTCAGGCTTGGCACAGGGCGGGGGGTGCTTGGACTAGGCACGGGGATGGGGAGCTTAGGCTAGGCAAGGGGTAGGGTGGAGCTTACGCTAGGCGGGGAGGTGCTCAGGCTAGACTGGGGGTGCTCGGGCTAGACTGGGGGTGCTCAAGCTAGGCACGGGGCAGGAAGTGCTCAGGCTTGGCACGGGGCGGGGGGGGGGTGCTCAGGCTAGGCTGGGGGGTTGCTAGGGCTAGGTGTGGGGCCGGGAGAGCTCACGCTTGGCACGCAGTGGGGGTGCTCAGCTAGGCAGGGGATAGGCAACAGGAAGTTGTCCTGGGACTCCCATGCTCCCTAGACTAATTCAGACATCACCAGGACATGAAGCCCTGGGCTGTGGTGCCTAGTTTTCCATGGTGATGGGGACCTAGGTTGTCACTGGGGGTGGGGAGGCACTCTGGCCCCTAGCTGTCCAGCAGCCGGCGTGTGGGCTCCAGGCAATCCCAGGAACTCAGGACACTCCAGTCCTCACCAAGCTGGAAATGCGGCTAGAGGCAATGCCACGGGAAGGGGGGACCCCAAGGGAGAGCCCCCTCACTCCCTCCGAGCCTCCTGCGTCACTGTTGACTATTCTGGAAACAATCGAAAATTCAAACACACACGGAGGCACACAGACGACCACCTCAGCATCATTTCCTTTTTAATAAGACAGGGTGTAAACACCTAGTTACAGGGAATGTACTGGCTAGGCTTAACCCCATTAGTCAATACAAGAAAACCAAGACTCACCTGGAGAGCCTGGGGTAGGCCCGTGCACAGCAAGGATTCAGCGCAGCCCCAGACCTGGCCTTTGTTAGTCACCACAGTCTAATTACGCTGTTTTCCCTTCAATCCCATCGATCCCACGGCCAATGCGGCGTGGCATTTAATTAAAGGAAAGGCTACTGCCACTTCATGTTCAAAATCTAAATCCTTTCAAACAAATTAGCAGCTCCCAGTTAGCACTCGGCTTCGCTGCCCTGCCAACGACCATCCCCACCGCCAGCACCTCAGTGCTGTCTGCACTTCCTAACCTCTCAGAGAACAGGGGGTGCTGCCCCCCCCCCCGCCCCAGTGGGCAGTCTCTGCTGGACCCACACCCGGCTCCACCGTGAGCTCAGCTCTGAGGGGGTGGCATCCAGGAGAGGCTGGGGTCAGCAGACACTCGTGCTGGGGCTCAGATCCAGAGTGGGAGAACAGTCATGCCGCCATCAGGCATGGCCAGTCACTGTTCCCACCTCTGGGGCTGGGATGTGACCATGCAAGGCCTCTCTCGGCATCCACTGGGCTCCTGGGTCACTGGGCCACCTCTACCTGTACCCAACATCCTGAGGGCACACAGCAGGTACCAAGGTCAATTAAGCCTCCTGCTTCCTGAGGCTCCGACCCCAATAAGCCAGCACTGTGACCCCAGGGTCCACCAGGCTGAGACAGGAAGCAGAAAGCAGCCATGTCAACTGACTCTGAGGTCCAGAAAAGAGGCTGGACACGAATGCTGGAGCACAGCCTGGCTGTCGCTTGAGACCCTGAGGCCCAGCCAGGCTGGATAGGAGGCCAGACACAAATGCTGGAGCACAGCCTGGCCATCACTGCAACCCAGAGGCCTTGCCGAATGGGACAGGAGGCCAGATACAAATGATGGAACACAGCATGGCCATCACTGAGATCCTAAGGCCCGGCCGGGCAGGACAGGAGGCCAGACACAAATGATGGATCAGAGCTTGGTTGTCACCGATCCTGAGGCCAGGCCAGGCTGGATGGGACGGGAGGCTGGACACAAGCTATGAAGCACAGCCTGGCTGTTGCTGCAACCCGGAGGCCTAGCCGAGTGGGACAGGAGGCCAGACACAAAAGATGGAACATAGCACACCTGTTGCTGAGATCCTGCGGCCTGGCCGGGCAGGATATAGGAGGCCAGACACAAATGATGGATCAGAGCTTGGTTGTCACCGTGATCCTGAGGCCAGGCAAGGCTGGATGGGACAGGCTGGACAGATACGATGGAGCACAGCCTGGCCATCACTGTGACCCTGAGGCCCACCTAGGCAGGACAGGTGGCTGGAAATGCCCAGGAAGGCTCTCTAGGTGGAGCCGTCAGCACTGAGCCCAACTCAGCCAGCACGAGGCACTTATAAAGGCAGAGTGGCCAGAGCTGTGGGCCCTGCACACACCCCCACCCGTGAACACACGCAGGAAGATCAAATGACGACGAGAGTAAGACCTGGAGCTGTCCACCCCTGACCACAAACACCACGTGCCAGCCCAGAGCCCACGGGGCCGGGAACATTCACTTCACTGTCCCAAAGTCTTCACCTGCTGCCACTGGTGCACTGTCACCTAGAATAGATACCTGCATTTCAGTCCCCACAGAAACCATGGCATGCCTCATCCCTGCACGGACTGGTCCTACCGTCTATGGGGCGTCTGGGTACAGCACCACAAGCTGTGTCTGCTTCTAGGTCTCTCCACATCAACCTCGAGCTCCCTGAGAACAAAGACTGTGTTCCCTACAGCCCTGCTCCCCAGGAATGGGTACAAGAAGGTGGGTACGTATTAACTCACCAAGTTAACTGACAGCAGATCCTGATCCTGTCCAGTGGGGATAGTAAGACGCCAGGGCGCGTCCAGAAACATGAAAACCAACCAGCAGGCTGGGCTCCAGTCACACACAGACATGCACGTTCGACTGACACAATAGTCAACAGTCACGGGCTGGGCTCCAGTCACACACACACACATGCTCACGCACATGCACATTCTACTGACACACAGTCAACAGTCACGGGCTGGGCTCCAGTCACACAGACACACACGTTTACTTACACACGGCGAACAGTCACAGGCTGGGCTCCACGTTTACTGGGCTCCAGTCACACACGCGCGCGCACACACACACACACACACACACACACACACGTTTACTGACACACGGCGAACAGTCACAGCTGGGCTCCAGTCACACACACACACACACACACGTTTACTGACACACGGCGAACAGTCACAGGCTGGGCTCCAGTCACACACGCACAAATGCACGTTCCACATCACATACAGTCAACAGACTGAAAACTCCACTCACACACTCTAACCCGTGTTCTACGTCACATACAGAAGAGACCACAGAATTGACCCTTTAAAGTAGACACTTAGGAGGACATCAATAATTCCGCCAGTCCCCGGGCACAAAGCAGCGTCTCCCAGACAGCTCCAGCATGCTGCCCGCTGTGGAGACGGACTGACTTAGAAGCTGCAAGAAGCGCAGCAATGAGGAGTCTCCTCGACTGAGCCCCAGAAAGACGCATCCCCAGTCCACGCCCGGAGCAAAGCCTCCGCTTCTGCCAACCGCCACCAGGAGTGGCTACTGTGAGCGTCACTACAGGATCCACGGCAGGACCGCCATGCTGCACGCTGTCTCCCACCTCAGAGTGGTGACCGTTTACCATGAGTGGACAGAGATTAACAATGAGGAGCCAGGGCTCAGCGAATCCCTCGGTGCAGATGCAGCAGGAGGCTGGACAGGTAAGGCGTCTCGTTCTGAATGGCAATAATACCAGGAGGCTGGTCTTGGCTGCAGAAGCAGTGGGGAGCCGTTACACTGGGGAAAGCCAGGCTCGGTCTCATCCACTTCCACCCTGCCTGTACGAGGCATGTCGTACGGGGCGCAGGGACACGGCAGCCAGCTGGCAGCAACTTCAACAGCAGGCCTGAACTGAGACCAGCCCGACAGGAAGAGCAAAGAAGGAAGTGGGAGCAGACAGATGACAGGGGGAGAATGAAAGCCAGGGGCTTTCACAACTGGAGATGGAGACAGAGCCGCAGAGGGCACGCCGCCACCGCTTATGCTGGGTCTATGATAAAAGCAGCCGGAGCAGCACATCAACAGGAATGTGCTAGGAATCCAGCTGGATCCAGAAGAGGCCCTGGAACAAGGGATGGCTCTGCCAATGTCAGAGGGATCTCGGCTGGAAGCAGAGCAATAACCACAAAGATTATTTACTTGTGCTTTATTGACTATGCAAAGGCATTTGACTGTGTGGATCACAACAAATTACGGATAACACTGAGAAGAACAGGAATCTCAGAGCATTTAACTGTGTTCATGCGAAACCTGTAAACACTTCAAGAAGCAGAACTGCAAACAGACAAGGGAACATTATGTGGTTTAGAATCAGGAAAGGTGTGTGTCCTTCCTCCACACCTATTCAGTCTGGAGGCTGAACAAACCGTTCAAGAAGCAGACCCTGAAGAGGAGTGTGGCATCGGGATTGGAGGAAGACTCATCAACGACCTGTGGTATGCCGATGACACAACCTTGTTAGCTGTAAGTGACAAGGACTTGAAGTCATTACTGCAGAAGATCAAAGCTTACAGCTTTTTACACAGATTACACGTACCTCAACATCAGGATAATGGACATGCTCACCACTGCACCTATAACATGAGAAGTGGAGAAAGACTGAAGTTGTGAATCGTTTCCTTTTACTTGGATCTAAAGCAACACCCACGGTAGCAGCAGTCAGGAAGTCAGCAGATGAGCTGCACTGGGAAAGCCTGCTGTCAGACCTCCTGAACGTGTCATGAGCAAAGGCTCCGGGTCAAAAACTAAGGCTCTCAAAACAACTATGAGATACCATGTCACCCCAGTCAGAATAGCAAAATTTAATAGAGCAGCAAACAACAAATGCTGGCGAGGTTGTGGAGAAACTGGAACCCTTATTCACTGTTGGTGGAAGTGTAAAATGGTGCAACCACTGTGGAAAATGGTATGACACTTTCTCATTTGACTCAGCAATTCCACTACTGGGAATATAACCCAAAGAGACCCTAACTGCCACCCAAGCAGATATATGCACACCCATGTTTATCGCAGCTTTGTTCACAATAGCAAAGAGTTGGAAATAACCCAAATGTCCATCAACAAACAGATGGATAGAGAAGCTGTGGTATATTCACACAACGGAATACTATGCTGCACTGAAAAACAAGGAACTCATGAAATATTATACAAAATGGGTGACCCTGAAGGACATTATGCTGAGTGAAATATCTCAGTCACAAAAGGACAAATATTGCATAGTGCCACTGTTGTAAAATGGAACTGACATTGGGGTTGGTAGGAGACTGGGAAAGATGGGATAAATTATGTATACTGCATTGAAACAGATGAGGGAGAGAACTGTTTAAAAGGGATATGTGATTAGGTATTTTTGTCATGGCAGGAGTCCAGAATGAAGGCTGCACAGTGGAATGGACTTGAGGGGAGGGACTGTATAATAATGTAAGAATTTTCCTTTTACTTTTCAAAGAGAACGAACTAGGGGGAGGGGTCGGCAGGGAGAAAAGTGTAACAATGAATGAATGGGAATCCAAAGTCTCTGTAAACTTTCATTCAAATTAATTTAAAGGGAAAAAAATTTTAAAAAAGGAAAAAAATTAAAGAAAATTTTAAAAAGGAAAGAAATCTTTTAAAAAATCAATCTAAGTTCACCTGACCCAAGCATAGGATTTTCAATTGCTTCATATGGATCACAAAGTCAGACAATGAAAATGGAAGACAGAAGAAGGACTGATGAGTTACGGTGCTAGGGGAGACCAGGGAATGAACCACAAGCTCCCAAAAGAACAAGCAGGTCTGTCTTGGAGACGGTGCACCTTCAGGGCCAGGACGGTGAAACTTCAGCTCACGTACTTTGAACATGTTGTCAGGAGAGACCAGTCCTCGGATAAAGACATCATGCTGTGAAAAGCAGAGGGTCAGCAAAGGAGAGGAAGCCCTTCACTAGCACAGTGACTGCAATAGGCTTGTGCACTGCACAGACTACAGAACAGGTGAGGACAGGGCAAGCTGGCCACCTGGGGCTCACAGGGTCGCTACAGGGAACAGCCAGCTTGACTGCGCCAAACAGGACTTAAAAATCCTGATGGCAAACATCCATCCTCTGGTGTGACACCGTACTACATCTGTCCGTCCGTCACACCGAGGTGGCCTGGGTGTTTCTGTGATGCTGGAAGTGAAGCCCCGGGGGTTCCAACAGCAGCATGTCACCAGCCGGGGACAGGCGCAGGCAGAGCTTCCGGGCTATCACACACCAGGAGGAAAGGCCTGGCAATGGATTTCCAAAGACTCATCCAATGAGAACCACGAGGATCACAGAAGAAACCTGGCCAGTGTTACGATGAAGGTGAGCTCTCAGGTCAGACAAAGCCCATGCTGGTCGCAACAGCTGCTGTGAGCAGGCCAGCGGCTGTGATCCCAGCACAGGGCTGTCCACCCCTGCACTCCGCTGCACACGCAGAAGTCATTTATTCACACAGGGCCTTCGCACACATACACCGTGGCCACACACACACTCCACTCATCTAGTCACACGTTCACACGCATCAGCACACGTCTTTCACACACACACTTAACCCAGTGCATCCTCCCTCTCACACATCATCTCACACACACAAACACACTAACACACACATCATCTCACACACACATCATCATCACACACACCTCCCAACACATGAACACACACATTCTCTCATACACACTCATATGCAACACACATACACATGCCCAATAACACATGTTCTCTCACACACACTAACAACTCATTTTCACAGCCATGCACGTTCACACACGCACAGTAACAATACATTCATACAAACACTACCAACTCATTCCTCACACACACATACACTCACACGCATACAGTAACACAACATCCTCTCTCACACACATGCATACACACATGTGCACAGTGACAATGCATTCTCTCTCTTACATACACACACTGACAACTAATCCTTTCACACACACACACACACACACACACACTCGCATGCATACAGTAACACAACACGTTCTCTCAAACATTCTCTCACACAGATGTACACACACATGCACAGATACAATGCAGTCTCTCAAACACGTACACACACTAACACAATGCATTCACTCACACACACACACACACACACACACACACACACACACACACACACACTCACTCTCTCTCTGCAGCTCTCTCACCCTGAGCTCACAGGCCACACTGGTGATAGGACACTCTGTGCACAAGAGAGACAGCCATGGCCCCTGCAGGCCCAATGCTCTGCACCCTGTGGCCTGGCTCCTGGGATGACAGGCTACTTGCAGGCAAAGCCTCTGTCCCCCTCCATCCTGTCACCACCTGTGACTCTGCATTATCCCACCATCCCTCCAGCCCCTCAAGTCCAGGACCACGTGAATCCCACCACACACAGCACTGGCCTGAAGCAGGACCCAGCTTGTAGCCACTGCTCCATGACAGGCCTCAGGACACACACAGTCCAGAGAAGGGCTTGGCCTCTGGGACCGCGGCCACTCCGCTTCATCCAGGTCAGCCAAGCTAAGGCATCCTCGTCACCTGGCATCTCCCAAGCTTACCTATGCCAACATGACTAACCAAAGTGACTCCAGTGACAGCAGTCCTGGTCACAGTCACAGAGGGTGCTTCAGCTACTGTGAGCAGAGCCAGGTCAAGCTGCAGCTCACGCCTGCATCTGGCCTCCGCGTGGTCTAGTCACAGCTCACCTTATTATTATCACAGTCAGACAGGAACACAGCACTTGCCTTTCCAGCCATTACTGTGAGCACAGTTCAGCGTGATTTGTCACGTTCCATGCTATACCTCCACCTCCTGTCCCCAAGCTGCTTGTCGCCCTTCCCTGCAGGTCTCTGATGAGCAGAAGGTCGCCCCAGCCCAGGCTCAGGCCCTGGAGGGGCAGCGGGAAATGGAGTGGACTGCACTGACCCTCTGCTGGCTTCTCACCCACCTGTCCCAACAACCTGGGAGGGGCAGAGGTGCCCCACGTCTACGGCAGCATGCACCCCAGACAGGAGACCTGAACGTGGTTCTCCAGCAGAGAAAACTGCTTCAGCCAACAGCCGACATGAGGACAACCAGCTGCACCAGGTGGCCGTCCGGCAGTGACAGGGTCGAAGGCCATGGGCCTCGGCAGCCCGGCCTATGGCTCTTGGGAGCCTACACTGAAATTCTAACACCGCACCTCAAATGTGACCCTACTTGCAAAGAGGATTATTTTTTCTTTGTTCTGCTATTTGTGTTACACTGGATTCGTAGTAGTTGTTAGGTGCGAGCGAGTCAGCCCTGACTCACGTGAAGCAGGCAGAACCCTGCCTGACCCAGCGCTGGCCACACGGTCTCTGCTGTGAGCAAGGCCGCTGCTGCAGCCCCTCTCCACGTCAGTCCCTCATCGGGGACTCTGCTCTGTCACTAACCCCTAACAAGCACAATGCTGCCGGAGAACGGCCCCTTCTGACAACATGCCCGAGTACGTGACATGACGTCCTGTCACCTGGGCTCCCAGGAAGGGTGAGTTCTCAATCTAATCCCCGCTGAGCAGTGTGCCACAGAGAGGGAGAGATGATATGCACGCGTGCGTGCACATACACACACACAGAGAAGACACCACAGCCACATGTTGTTATGTGCCATTGAGTCACCTATGATCCACAGCGACGCTATGTACAGCAGCTCTGAACCCTGCCCTGTCCTAAGCCAGTGTCACTGACTCCGACACACCAACCCCCATTGCCCCAGTTACTGTATCAATCCATCTCATCCGCGGTCTCCTCTCCTGCACTGTCCCTCTATCCTTCCAAGCACGATGTCCTTCTTCAAGTCTTCTACAGTATGTGAGATGGAGCTTCAAAATCCTAGCCTCCAAGGAAAAACTTGCTTCACTTTCTCCAGGATGGACCTGTCTATATGTGCAGCAAAGATGGTCAAGGCTCGCCTGCAGGCCCCAGAAACTTGGCGAGAGTCCTCTCAAGGAAGCGACATGGCCACGACACTGGACAGACACTGGCCTGCTGGCCTCCAATACAGTGGGAAAAAAAAAAACACAAAGGCCTGCTGCATGTGGTGTCTGCTGTTACGGAGGACCACCACCTCCACGAGTCCGTTCTGCGTCACAAGACTGCAGAGGGACGCTGAGAAGGCAGGGCATGTCCAGGGAAGGGCACTGGGGGCTGCCTGGGGGCTGCCTGAGGCCTGGGTGCACTGTCATCGCCAGTGACCCCTGCATCCTGAGATTCGCCATACGGGGGACAACACCTGCCAGACCAGACCTCTGGAGGGCTCACAGATACCTCCAGAAGAGCGATTCGTCCGCTGTCAGAATGACCACCTCCACTACCCAGTAAACTCCCAGTGTGATCTCACAGGCCCCGCCCCATCCTACACCCAAGGGTACGTGGTACGGCCGCGGGTAAGTGGCCAGTCTGTGATGAGAGCAGTCTTTGAGTCCGAGGAGGTCCCCAGCAGAAGCGGGTGGCAGTCAGCACAGAGGCTTAGGGTCCCGAGGAGGGTCCAACTGACACACAAACGTCCAACAGTCAGGGAGCCACCTAGTGAGCGTCCAGCGGCTGAGGGGGGACAAAGCTGAAAGACCCTCAGGAAGAAGCCCCAGAGGGGACTCAGGCAGCGCTCAGCGTGCTTCACAAAGCCTCCGTGAGACTACTTAGAGAAACATGTCAGAATGCCGTCAGAACTGTAACAATATTTATGACTATTTGCAACAGAAATAGTACGCAATAAAAAAGTAATATACAGTAACAGCATAAACATTCCTGTACAGTTTCAGCAATGCCAACCACTGAGAGAGGGACTGAGAGAGGAGGTCTGGGCATTGCTCCTGGGAGCAGGCTGGTTTCTGTCCAAGGTGCTGATGGGGGGAGTGGCTGGGCCAGCCCCTCCTCGCACAGAGCCCCCAGCAGGGCAGACCTCAACAGGCGGGTCAGGCCAGGGCTACCTCCTCGAAACATCAGCATCGGCCTCGCCAAACTCACAGGCAGCCTGCTCTGTCCTGGAAACCTCTGCAGACCAGCTCATGGGCACAGAATCGCTCCAGCAGGTTCTGCTCGGCCTCCCAGGCGGTGGCACGAAGCTGTGGCCGTGAAACTTATACCCACAGAGGAGAAGGCTGCCCACAGGTGTCACTACAACCCTGGCCTGGGTCTTCTACAGGAGGGATGGAGAGATTCTGCAAAATGACATCCAAGTGAGACGCTTGTCAGACAGGGCTTCTGACCAGTTCACTCCAGTCCTGCTCCCTGCTGGAAACACATGCTCTCCCCTCCCCCGGCCCCCGACATGCTGACGCCGAGTCTACACTTGACAGGAAGCTCATGTGATTCTCACAGATGTGTGCGGAAATCTGCACAGCTGTCCACATGAGTCTCGCAGGTGTGCACCCGAATCGGCTGGGGATCTGTGACCCGCAGGCTCCAACCTGGGACACCTAAGGGGGAAGGCCAGCCCAGAATGAACCAGCTGGACGCCCCAGTTCCCAGTCACCCAAAATAAGTAAAGACCTCCCACTGCGGCTCTCCCCGGTCACCTGGACCATCCTCGCCTCCTGGGTTCGAGAAAGGAGTGTCACCACAAGGCTCCTCTGCTCTAGTTTAGGGAGAGACTCCCACACCCTCCTCCAGGCCCCATGCCCTGGCGTCACCACAGCAAGGTGCTGTACCTGTTTGAAGGGTTTTTCACGTGAACACATACTTGGAATATGACTCTTCTCATTCCTCACCTCCTTACCTGCGAAGAATGGGGTGTCTCCCTGTGAACACACAGAGACACCAGGCCTGGCAGTCTCTAGAATAAGCCAATGTCACACGTCCACCTCATAAAGCAGGGCTCAGACGTCCTGCGTGAGAGAGCCATGCGTTCAGCCCCCGCCTCCAGTCCTGGGGAGTCCTGGCCGTGTAAGATGAGGGAGGGGACACCCCACAGTGCCCTCCGGGCAGGTGAGTGAAGCTGGGGAGGCTGACCCTCATGAGAAGAACGTGCTATTACAAAAATGCAAAATGCTTACTACTCTTCATTCCCAAGGGAGCTCTGGTGGCTTCATGGTAAAGAGCTACACTGCCAAGCCAAAGGTAAGTGGTTCGAATCCACCAGCTGCTCCACGGGAAAAAGATGGCCAGTCTTCTCTCATGAGATTTACTGCCTCTGAAAACCTGCTGGGGGATCAGCTAGAGGTCAATTCTGACTCAACAATCCTGAGCAACAATACTGCTCCCAAGGAGTGAAAACTATTTTCACAAAGAAATAGGGGAAACGATGAATAAGACGGAGCAAATCCACCTGACTGAGTCTGTCAGCTCTGGCCAGCGTGGACACTGTGTGGTGAGTGACGGGTCAGCTCTGGCCAGCGTGGACACTGAGT
>NW_006399814.1:6201479-6217508 GCF_000299155.1 Elephantulus edwardii
GTGGGATGGGTCCGCTCTGGCCAGCGTGGACACTGTGTGGTCACCGACACGTCAGCTCTGGCCCCACAAGCCCCAGAACGAGGCACACCCAGTCTTGTGTCGCTGTCTCACGCTGGCACATCTGAGATGTTTTGCCTGCTCCTGTGTCACTGCACCTCAAGGTGGCTTCCTGGAGACAGCGTGTGGGCACCTGTCCCTGTAACACAGACTGGAGCTGGAGGGTGAGGCAACAAGACCACTGGGCTGCACTGGGGGGAGGGCCTCAGCAGAGAAGAGAGCTGAGAAGGGTACCAGTGAGGCGGTCATTGCTGTGCTGGACGGTGGCCGCGCTGGGCTGGTGGCCATTCAGTCCAGCTACCCAGTCCTGACCCCATGCCACTGCCTGTTCTAGTGGGGTCTGTCTGAAATGTTCCAGAGACGATTCTGAAGCCGTGAGGCAAGCAGGGGACACATTCTGGGTGAGGCACCTGTGCCCACCAGCCCTGGGAGGGGTCCTGTGTATGTGGCCGGTCTGCAGGTCTTCAGATGCAGCTCAGGAAGGACAGCGACGTGGCCAGGTGGACACTGACCAGGCTCGTGAGGAACCAGGCCCTGCTGTGGCTAACACAACGACACACCCAGAGGTCCCGGGTCTCGGCAGCCACCTCGTTAGTCATCTACAAATGAGCACGTGTGCCTGAGACCACAGCGTCACACAGGTGCCACTGAAGCAGCCAGGCAGTGGAAGACGGGCAGGCAGGCACACTGCTGGCACACCGCTGAGGTACCAGGCCGGGCCGTGCAGCGGGCAGGCACCTGGCGAGAACCGAGGCACAGGGGCTGTTTCATGCAGTGGCACCCGACACAGGACCCACAGGGACGAGTGTCTCCGAGCACCGAGCAGTCTCGAGGCACCTCCTCCCGGCCCCGCGCCGCCTCCCATCACTTGGCTGCGCTCCACGCTCGGGTGGGTCGCTGTCTGCGAAGCCACTGCGGTGAAGGACAGTCCCCGCGAGGACAACGGCGCTCCGCGTCCCCTTCCCAAGTGTCCACACCCACTGTGGCTTCCACACAAACGTGAGCAACAAACTCCAAAGCCCCAGCTCGCAACCAGCACGTGATCATCATTCTATCACTTTCAAATAAAAGAGCCTAATATTTTGAGCATAATGATTTTAAGGAGCTCAACAATTTCTTGGCATGCATTATTCATTGGGTGACACAAAACTGTTATTTCACTGAGATTACTGTAAATCGCTACATGAAGAGCTGGCTTGCATGAACAATTAAATGATAGATATGATAAACTAGATTTATAAGCTTTATGTTCCTATAACATAAATTCCTTGAATGATTTAACTCCACGGAGCTGGAAAATCCTTTCCACATGCGAGATCCGTGGACCGGCAGCTCCCCCTTCAGCATTCTCCGCAAACTGCCGGAGACAAGGAGGGAAAATATTTAATAAAAGCTTTAATATTATTACGGTAACCACAGCAACTTGTCTCAAAAATGAATAATAACTCTGTTAGGTGCTTCATTAAAATTTTCTCAAGCAAATACTGCCCTTAATCTTCTCAATGGAACAAAAGACTGTTCAGAATACACGCAGGGGCCTGGAGTCACAGCAAATACAGCCAGGCGTCTGAGCAGGACAGCGCCCGAATCTAACCAGTGCGAAGGAGCGAGAGAAGGGTGTGGACTCACGCCAAGACAGCTCCGGGGCAGCGTGGCCATCCCGCCACATGCCTTGCTCTGCTCAGAAGCAGACTAAAGATGGTGCTGGTCTCACCAGAAGGGCCATCTCCTTATGACCACAGGTCAGGGCACAGGGCGCCAGAGGCCAGTCCAGCCAGGGCTGTGAGCTCAGCAGAATGGGCTCTGGACAGCACACCTCGGTACACAGGAAGCCAGAGGCTGGTCCAGGTGGGGCTGTGAGCTCAGCAGAACAGCTTCTGGACAGCACACCAGGACGGGCTCTGGACAGCACACCTCAGCACACAGGGAGCCAGAGGCCGGTCCAGCCGGGGCTGTGAGCTCAGCAGGATGGGCTCTGAGGCTCCAGAGCTGATGTGCTCCAGACAGAGATTTGTCTGCAAAGATGCTGTGGGGACCACCTCTGGCACACCTCCTTCCAGACAGATGCCGTGTCCCGATGACCTGACGATGTTTGGGAGTAGTGGAGTGACAGAAAAGACTTCATGGTGGCCATGCTCTCATCTGATGTCCTGCCTCCTCACTGTGTCTAGAAGACAGAGGTTGCCCGCACACTGGGCACGCCTGGGCGTGCCTCGGAGCCCGGGGTACCCTCCCAGAGCATGCATCCCAGCCACACCGTCCCACACGCCTGCTCGCGCTCTGCCAGTCCATTCTGGCCGTGCTGTCTTCTGAGAGTCCCACCAACTCTCGATCCCCTCTCCTTCAAAGCCTCCAAGTTCCACGCAAGTTCCCAACAATGACACACTGGTCATCCCCCACAAGGTCACTGGTCATCAACCACCTGGTCGCTGGCCAGCGGAGCGGTGGAGTGTGTACCGGGGGAGGCGCGGCTGCCCCGTGCTGAGTGCACAGTAGTGACCACACGATGCAGGCCAGCGTCCCCCGTGTGGCCGCGCAGCCACCTTCTCAACAGCCCTCCCAGGGCACACCGCAGCCGGCTTCTGGCGCGTGTCCGGGCGGCCAGGGGCCGGGCCTTCTCAGTCCAGCCTCACTCTCCACATGTACAACAACTGCGCCAAGAGGACTCCAGGGGCCCGGGGCCTCCTCCAGGGACCAGACCCCACCAGACTCACACTCATACACTCACATACGCCCTTTACCCACGTGGTGCACACACAGTGTTGCTGGTGCAGCCCAGTCCTGCCTGATCAAGTCGGTCCAGCCCACTCCAGGCCCAGCCAAGGCCTAGTCAGTCCAGTCAAGCCCAGCACAGATCACATTCTTACAAAGGACAGCCAAAAAGACAAGAGAGTGGAACCAAGTTGGGAATGGGCAGCCCACACACATCTGGCCTGGGACTTAGTGACACCTTCCCATCTGCGTTGTGGCCCCAACACAGCTTCAGACAGCCTTCCCCTCCTTCCGAGCAGGGAAACAGGCTGGAACACAGGGTGCTGGCGTTAGCCCATCACACGTGTTCTCACAGGTGAGTCCATCTGGAGCAAGAGGTGTTCCGCCTTCCTTACACGCTCCTTTGCTCGGGGACAAGGGAGCAGCGGCTAGTGGGCAGAGCCACAGGGACTGCAATGACAGGCCTGAGCAGAGCAGTCGGTGAGGCTGGGGCAGGCAGGGTAAGGCAGGTGTCTGCCGGTGCACACGGGGTCACTGCGAGTCACAGTCAGACAACAGCAGCTGGGGACTGCTCGGCAGGCTGGCCCCCAGACACACGGCTCCCACTTCGAGGGCAGCCAGTGTGAGCAGTCACTTCACACTCGTTGTCACCCTAACGTCAGCCAGGCAGAAGCCGTGACGATCACAGAGCTGCCGCACAGGCCAATCCGGAGGTGCTGTCGGCCGGGATCCAGATTCCCACGGAGAGGGGACACCACGCTGAAGCGGGTCACACAACCTCTGTGGTTTCTCAGGAAACTGCAAAGTCCCAGACACGATAATGAACATTAAGCATACAGCAGCGTGATCCAAGCCTGCAAAACCCAGAGAATGACCAAATGCAGGGTGCACGGAGCACGTGCTGCGGGGAAACGGCACGGCAGGACTTGCTGGGAGCAGGGCTGGCGCACACCTTCCACACTGGGGTCATCTGAGGACAGAATAGGAAGTGAGATGAAAGTAGGTCTGGCCACCGTGAGGATGACAGCACTGAGTTGGCACACGCCAGCTCAGGAACTGGCCTCGGCAAGAGCCCCTTTGCCCACAGCTGCCCCGGCGCCCCAACATGGCTGGGCAGCACGTGCACCCCACTAGGACAGGAAGAGCTTTCTGGAGGCGGGCCTGTTCTACAACTTGATCCATCTGGGGTGAATGAGAAAGGCGTTCGCCTGGATGCAGTGTGATGGGCTGAGTGTTTCCCAGAGTAAATGTCACCTCCACTAGGAAAAACCTAACTCATAAACAGATCTAACCAACCACACCCAGCCTGACACGCAGGCCTGAAACATCAGGGACGTCAGCTGCCGTCACAACTCACCTAGAACCATCGCGGAGAGATGGGTGAGGCAGGGCGGAGAGGGAGAGGCGGCCCCCAATCACTGCACAAATGGAGGGTGACAGTAACCCCACATCGTGCGGGTCCATGGGCACCATCCTCCAACACGGTTTCTCGGATGTGTGTCGTCATTCTCACAAACATTCGGGCCTGGCCACAGAGTTACTGCTGCGCACTCAAGAGACCACCCCGTGGCACCAGCGTAACACCGCGCCACGGAAATCAGACACGGACATGACTCAGCGGAGCCTGCACAATCACCAGATCAGCCCCCAACCCCTCCACCTCCCCCCTCAGCCCTTCCACGTCCACCTCCACCAGAGTCCCCTCCACCTCCCCCCCTCACCCCCTCCACCTGCACCACAACCATCACACAGACTGCAGGGAGCAGGCTGTGTTTACTGATCTTTCTTTCAGATTGTCATGTTTGACATTTTCAACATAAAACATTAAAAGCAAGTTACTCCCAACAACAATAACAACATTCAACAGGGCAGCAAACAACAAATGCTGGTGAGGTTGTGAAGGGATTGCCACTCTTACTCACTGCTGGTGGGAATGTAAAACGGCACAGCCGTTATGGAAGGCAGTCTGGTGCTTTCTCAGAATAGCTGGAAATAGAAATACCATTTGACCGAGATCCCACCACTGGGAATACACCCCAAAGAAACCAGAGCCACGACTCTTAAGAGATGTATACACATTCACATCTACTGTTACGTTATTCCCAAAAGCAAAGATATAAAAGCAACCTAAGTACCCAACAACAAACGAACAGAAAAACTATGGTACATTCACAAAATGGAATTATTGTGCAGCACTCGAAAACAATGAACTCCTAAAACATTACACAACGTGGGAGGGCCTGGAGGACACTGCTGTTGTGGTTGTGCCATCAAGTCGCTTGTGACTCATAGCAACCCATGTGCAACAGCTCTGAATCCTACTCTATCCTGAGCCAACATCACTGTCTCCCACACACCTACCCCCATTACCCCAGGGAGTCAATCAATTCATCTCATCTAGGGTCTTCCTCTCCTGCACTTCCCTTCCACCCTTCCAAGCATGATGTCCCTCTCCAAGGACTGGTCCCCTTGCAACATGCCCAAGTGTGTCAGAGGAAGCTTCAGAATCCTTGCCTCCAAGGAGCAGCCTGGTTTCACCCTCTCCAGACTGAACCTGTTTGTTTTCCTAGAAGTCCATGGTATATTCAATACTCTTCTCCAGCACCACAGCTCAAAGACATCCATCCATTCTTCTTCTGTCATCTTTAGTCACTGTCCAACTCTCTGATGCATAAGCAAGTAATTGTGAAGACCATAGCCTGGATCAGGCACACCTTGGTCTCTAGTCTAACATCACTGCTTTTCAGAACGCTGGAGAGGTCTCTGACAGCAGATTTTCCCAAAGTGATTTGTCTTTTCATTTCCTGGCTGCTGGTGGCAAGAGTGTTGACTGTGGAGCCAAGCAAACTGAAGCTGTGAACAATCTCAATCTCTTCAGCATCCATCCTGATGCTGCCAATCAGCCCAGAGGTGAGAATCTTTGTTGTCTTGATGTTGAGCTTCAATCCATATTGAAGGCTACAGTCCTTGACTTTGGACTGAGTGAAATATTTCAGTCACAAAGGGACAAACACTGCTTAACACTGCTGTTATAAAATAGGACAGACATGAGAGGTTTGAACGAAGACTGGGGAGAGTGGACAGACAGTGAATGCTGCATTAGAACAGATGAGGGGAAACTGTCCAAAAGGACTATATGATTAAAGCCTTATATGCATGGCAACAATGTGGAATAAGGGACGCTCTGCAGGGTGAGCTAAAGAGGGGACAGAGGGGGAAGAAAATGCTCAACAATGAAAGAAAATGAAAATAAAGCATCTTCAGTGTTGATGGTGAGAGAAAGCAAGTTATTGGCCCCAGGTCCCAGAGTGACCTGAGCGCAGGGGCCAATCAGCCAATATGGGGTCAGCCCCGGGGTGTCTGCAGCCGAGCCACTGTCACCCCAACCCCTCACTATTTCTTCTTCAGGTCGTCCTTGCCTCTCCCAGAGAGCAAAGATGGAAGTGTGGTGTTTAATGCAAGACAGAGCATGGTGACGTGAAAGTGTCAGCACCCGTGACTCACAATCCTACCCTGCGCTGGGGGCCAAGTGGGAACGTCAGGAGGCTCTGTGGGGTACAGGGCTGTCCCAACAGCAGGAATGAAGAGACACCACTGAAAATCCTGCCACAGGCTGACCACCCCATGTCCAGCCACCACCCCGCGTCCAGCCACCACCCTGTGTCCAACCACAAGAGGGCACCTGTTCCAGGCTGGACTCCACAGGGCAGGTGAGTCGCTGCCACCTAACCTGTAGCTGGTCCCCAGAAAGCAGTGACTGGCCTCTCTGGTCCCACATACCGAACCCACAGCTCCTGTCCCCCGTCCTGCATTTCTGCCCTCTGACGCTCGGCCTCTGGCCACCTGGTGTGTCCTCACCCACCCTGGATATCAGCCTCCACTGGTGACTTTACAGTGTGTCATCATCCCACGAGGTCATAAACTTTGGGGACAACGACCTTGCAGGGCCTGTTAGCAGAGTGGCATGGCCACGTATGGACAAGGACGCTCTGGTGGACCACACACTGCTCTGTGATGCTGGCCTCAGAGGCTCCTAGTCAGGACACAGAGGCTGGACACCGCCATTCTGTCCATGGCACATCTTGAGTGCCCAGCCTCCGATCCAGCGGTTCAGAGAGGGGCCTGTCCATGTCCTCAGGGCCCAGGAGCTCGGCTTCCAGAAACCGGGTCAGAAGCCATGTTGAAAAGCACAGGAGACCCTCCATCTGTGCTTCCTCCTCAAGAAGAGAACTGGCACTGCCCGGCCGTTAAGCACACACAGCCCGGGCACAGCGAGGGCGCACGCGAGTCCCCCAGGACCTACGTCCAGCCCGGCAGCAGGTACCTGGCCTCCACTCACTGGCGCCGTAGCATGAAATCGTTCATGCGTGGTGTTCCTCAGGATCCCGCTCTGACAGATGTTCATCCAAGAGGCAAGAGCTTAGTGTGAGCTGGGAGTCAGGCTCAGAACCCTCCGGACTCCCCGTGGCCCCCGCTCCTCTCTGCAGAGCCCAGTGGGAACTGCCAAAAGGAGGCAGCCCTGTGAGCCTGCCCGGGTGGGCTTCAGCCTCCGAGAAAGGAGGCACCTACATGCTGCAGTAGCTTTGCTGTGTGGCTGGGAACCAACAGAGACCCCAAAATTAGTAAACCGGCTTACACTTAGTTCAGCGGAATGAAAACAAAAGACATCTTTTCTCAGTGAGCCCTGAAGTCAGTCTGCTCTTAGAGAGAGTGTCTCTGTTTCACAGACGGCCGCTCTGGGATACAGCGAGGATGCCCATGTTGGGGGTTCTCCCACATTGGGGTTCCTCCTGGCCCCTCTCTGTATCCACCACTTGGGGCACCTGGTCCTCCTTCACAGGGCAACGGCTCCCTCGGTCAGAGGCCAGTTAGGGCTCACAGGAGGTCTGAACCCTCCCAGCTGTCCCTGTCCTCCAACCTGAGGCTCCAGGCTGACTTGGAATGACTGAGGCTGGCCACAGATGACCTCTGCCCGTGTGAAAAGACCCTAATGGGCAGGTAGCCCCTGCAGGGGCCAAGGCCATCTCACTGGGCCATGTTTCTCCAGGCTGGCAGTTCTGATGTGGCCCCCACGACGAGGTGACGTGACAAAGTCACCTCAGTGAAGACATGCTGTAGTGTGGCCCGGCGAAGCCAGCTATGAGCATCACTGGAAAGGGAAGGACCTAGGGGTGGGGACCTTCTGGTAAAGCTCTCTGCTCACTGTGGACCCTGCATGGGCTCCCCTCTTCTGACCCCACCTCTGGGAAACGGCCATGTTGCCTGCTGACCAGGGATTCACCAGCCTCCAAAGCCCAGGAGCTGTAGTCTGCTGCCCGGGCCACATGGGCTGGTCCGTCCTGCAGCACAAGTGTCCCGCAAAGCCGACAAATCTTGTACCTATCTCCACTGTGGTACACACACACACACACACACACACACAGCCTATGACAGCCCGTGATGCAGCAAAATCTGGGGACTTAGATGGATCAACTGCAAAGACCCCACTGTCCACTGTCCCTCAGACTCGGAAGCACTCTGCTGCCTTCTCCTCCCCAGATGGCGGAGGCCCACAGTCCTTGGTGGGGGATCTCGGGGAAGGCCCCGGAGGTCCCTCAACAACAGGGTTTATAGGTATACTGTTTCCATTCATTTTCATTCTATGTACTGCTTCTGCCCTGAGGTGTGGGGCCCCAGGCAGTTGGCTGTAAGTCACCAGTGTCACCTCCTAATCTCCCACCCCAGGCTCACACTTTAGGGCCTGGGGAGCTCGGGTCTGAATGCTAATTACTTGTCCAATCAGGACACAGAACCTGGACGTGCCCTTGAACTGAAGGAGACTGTTCAAGAGGGGACCTTGGGGCAGACCACCTCCTGCAGGTCACCCTGGGCCTTTACTCAGAGTCCTGACGTGAGACCAGGTCCTGGAAGTGACCTGTGACTTATACCTCCTGCAGGCTGCCTTGGAGCCTTTATTCACTGGCTGACCTCGGTGGCTCCTGACCCAAGGCTCCCTGCTCAGGTCCAATGAGTTAACAGGGCACCTCTGCCTCTGTCCTGCCCTCAGCATGTAACATGTCCCACAAAGAGGCACCAGCACTCTATGTCCCATACAGCATGCTGTCCAGCAAGGACCAGGAGCAAAGGCAGGCAGGCTCCCATGACCTGGTGCAGAGCGCCCACTGCAGCCCAGTTCACGGCCAGCTCCCCAGGTCTCAGTGCACCGAGGGCTGATGCTGAGGCTGTGTCATCGGGGACAACGTGCTGGCCTCACCCCACCTGCACAGGGCACAGTAGGGTGCATGGGGTCAGGGCGTGGATGGACACCAGGAAGAGGGCTGGTCCCTCAGCCTGGCAGTGTTGTCGGGGACAACGTGCTGGCCTCGCCCCACCTGCAGAGACGCCTGTCAGTGCACAGCGGGGCACGTGGGTTCAGGGTGTGGACAGACACCATGAGGAGGGCTGGTCCCTCAGGCCAGCAGCCGGGGCTCGAGGGCCACACCAACTCCATTGCCCATCTGCAGCCACGAGTCCCGGGGTCAGGAGTGACAGTGCCACCGGCTCAGCCTCGCCTTCCAGCGGCCACATCCTCATTCCTGCACCCCGTCAGCATCCACCCCTCATCCTACCACTGCACCAGCCTGTCGACACTGAGTCACAGCGGCGGAGCCCACCTGCTGGCCTCCCCTGCTCACACGGGGCGGGCCCTGCCCGGCAGTCTCCCTTGTCTGCTGGGAAGGCACAAGACTGTCCATCTGGAAACGTCGACACACGTGGCCCCCATCAAATCATTTCTGTGTGAGCTCAGGCACTGATCCCCGCAGGAAGAAAGGGCAATCGGACAGCTGCCTGGAGCCTCCAGCCCCCTGCCACCCGCGACCACCATGAAGAGTGACGGCCCCGCCCCCACCCGGCAGCCAAGCCACTGTGTCCTGCATGAATCATGTACAAGTCTCGTGACCCAGCACTTCCCTGGCCTGCACAATGCAATGTTCATCTGGCAGCGATGTGAAGTGGATGTATTCTCTCCACACGGTTAGTCGGTGGTAAGAGTTCCATCTCAGCAACAGCACCCACAGGGGCCTCACAAGGTCAGCAGAACACAGGCCGCTCCCGGGGCACCCTCAGTCCTGCAGTGGGAAGGCATGCTTCCACCCACTTGGCCCAGAGCACGAGGTCAGCAAAACACAAGAGCTCCCACAGGCCACTCCTGTGAGCAGCTCACCTCCTCAAACCACTGGTCACCTGCACATGGAGGTGAGCACAGAGCCTGTGAGCAGGTCACCTCCTCTGACCTCCAGTCACCTGGGCACAGAGGTAGACTTGGGACCAAACTCACAGGTGGTTATAAACATGAAATGAGTTAGGATCCCCAAAGCCCACAACGCGGCACTTAAGAACATGTGCTCCACCGCAGGGTCTGTCTGCGTCCCCGAGTGTCTGCGCACGTGCAGGGGTGCATACATCTATGCTGGAGTGCGCTTAGGTCTGTGTGTGCACGTGAGCTAGCGTGTGCCCAGTTGTTGTTGTTGTTGTTGTTGTTGTTGTTGTTGTTGTTGTTAGGTCCACTGAGGTGAGTAGGCCCCATAACGACCCTCTGAATAACAGATCTGTACCACCTAGACCTGTCTTACCTGTGCCGCCCTTCTCATCTCTGACACACTAGAGCCCACTGCGACAGTCGCCATATCAGTCCACCTGGCGAGGGGCTTCATCACTCCTCCACCCTTCCAAGCCTGACCTCCACTCCAAATAACAGCCTCTCCCAGAAACAGGCACAAAGTAGGTGAGACGAAGCTTCACCAGCCTCACCGCCAAGGAGCATGCTTTCTCCAAGTCACACCTGTCTGTTCTTTTGGCCGTCCATGGGCTATTCAGTGCTCCTCTCCAGCACCACAGCTCAAAGGCATCAATTTTCTTCTGTCATCCCTATTCCTTGTCCAGCTCTCAGATGCTTAGCAAGTGACTAAAAAGACCATGGCCTGAATCAGGAACACCTTCATCTTCAAACTGATATCATTGTTGCTCACAAATTCGGAGAGGGCCCTGACTCTCTCTCTCTCTCTCTCTCTCTCTCTCTCTCTCTGTGTGTGTGTGTGTCTGCGCGCGCCCAAATCTTGACGTGACTGACAGCCCCCTGGTTGCTGTGCATGGCAGGCAGTAATCACGGACAGCCGTGTGATCCTGTGCCCAGATCAGGACTCTGAATTTCCTCTGGGCCTTGGGGGTGTCCACCAAAGGCAGAGACGGAAGCAGCCTAGCAGAGCTAGCCCAGTGAGGTCTGTGTGAAAGGTGGGGAGCACCGAGAAGGCCATCCCCCAGACCAGGAAGCACCCAAGAGTCCAGGCTGTGTGGCAGACTGTAACGTCGGCAGTCTACGAGACAAGCTCAGTGGTGAAGGGGCTGCCCAGGATGAGGCGATACCTGAGAGAGGATGTGATAACCCCGCGTAAGGAACCAACCGTGCCATCTTCATGACGCACGTCCCTCTTCCACGCTGGGGAATCATAAGCTTGTACCTCTGAACATGGCCACACGGACATGACAGCCCCAGTCCACAGGGAAATCACGCTAGACAAATGCGCCCATCTCCTGAGCTGCAAGGCCAGCTGCAGTGGGCACAGGCCACAAACAGGAGCTGGGGTGACATGTGAGACACAGCCACCCTCACTGTGTGCGTCCTCTCAGGTGGGTCCTGGGTGGGGCGAGCAGGTGAGCAGAGAGCTAACCTGTGGGCACCTTGAACCAGGAGACACCTGGGAAGAAGGCCTGGCGTCTGCGTTCTGACAGCCCCCGGGGCAGGTCTGCTCCAGCACAGGGGCACCAGAGCCCACCTCACGGGACCTCCGGGCACTCGCAGAGTGAGAACCAGCATGCCCTGGAGGGGGTCTCCTGCATCCTCACCCCAAGCGGCCGCTGAGTCTTGCAGTGAGCATCAAACATCATCCAAAGGACTGCTGCTTCCCTCACGTGGCCCAGTCGAGGCAGAGGCACCAGACATGCCGTCCATGGTGCACACCAGGACCAGACAGCAGTGTGGTCAGTCCAGGCTGGGAAACGCTGGACCTGCTGTCCACAATGAGACACCGGGTCTGGACATCAGTGTCTCCGTAACATCCCAGGAGCAGGTGCCTGTCGCCCTGGGAGCTGGATGTGCCAGGCTGGGCTCAAGGGCCCCCGTGACAGGCCATGGCCAGAGCCCAGTAAACCCCGTGGGGCGGTTGGAAGCTGACACACGAGGTCACTGCGAGTCAGAATGGATGCGAGAGCACCTTACGACAGTCACATGTCAGAGCCGGCCCCAGCACACGGGAGGGGCAGCATCCTTCTGAGAGCATGCCCGACGGGTTGGTTCTGACTCCACGGTACACAGCACCACTGACAATTACAGAGTGTTTCCATGACAGTGTCATAGAAAATCCCTATCCCATGAAATGGTTTAACTGCCGAGAGCAATCCCAGTCAGGGTGGCAGCGCCAGCCAGGAGACTGCACCTCGTGCTCCAGAATGCACCCGAGACAAGGCAACACCAAGTGGTCGGTGGGAGCGGGCTGTGAGGGAGATGGGGCACGAGGTTTGCCCCTGGCCGTGGGGAGACCCCAACAACACAGAGTGGCATGCTGCCCCAGCTGCGCCTCGCTCACCCCGCTGCAGAGTGTGGCACGAGGCTCGGAAACAGACCCCTGGGAGGGTTTAGCATCGCTGCTGTCCAGGCACAGAGGGCCGTGTCAATCACCTGCAAACACGCACAGCAGACACACCCAGTGACGGCTTTCTGGCAAGGAGAAAACGGATTTCACAGTGCACGAGTCTGTCTCAGAAGAAAATGCTGGCGCTGGAGGAGGTTTCACGTATTCACTCAGTGGTCACTGGAACGCTGATGCTGGGCCGGGCACTGGCCTGGATGAGCTGCCTGGGGTCACTGCAGAACCAGAGACGTGCAGGCTCCTGTCCCAGCACACCTGCACGGAGGCCCAGCCTGGGACTGCCCCTCCTGATGGGCCTAGAACATGCGACAATCTGTCACCATCCTTCCCTCTAAGGGGCAGCCTGGGTGCACGAGACAGACTCGCTCAGTAGACAGTTCTCCTCACCATCACTATCACCTCCTGCCTCCTGAAATCCTGTAGAGCTGACTGTATGCGTTCACGTAGACACACATGCACATATCCTATCAGTTTCAAGGCAGAGCCCTCCCAAGAGGCCAACTGACCAACTCTTCTCAGTGGGCAACAGACACTTCATTTACAGAGTAACTTACAGACATTTCATTACCAGATTGACGTTGTTAGGAGCCATCAAGTCAAGTAGGACCGACAGCGACCCTGTAAACAAGAGGTCTGAACACTGTCCTATCCTGCGCCATCCTCACACACCAGAGCCCGCTGCGGCAGTCACTGTGTCAATCCACCTGGTCAAGGGTCTTCCTCTCCATCGCTGACCCTCCACCCTTCCCAGGGTCTTCCTCTCCTTCACCAACCCTTCACCCTTCCCAGCATCATGTATTGCTCCAAGGAACAGCCCCTCCTAGCAACATGTCCAAAGCGTGTGAGGTGAAGCCTCACCATCTCTGCCTCCAAAGAGCACTCGGGCTGCACCCTCTCCAAGACAGATCTGTTTGCTTCTCCTGGCCGCCCATGGCATGTTCAGTGTCATCTCTATTCACTGTCCAGCTCTCAGATGCACAGCAAATGACTGAAAAGACCATGGCCTGACTTGGTCCTCAAGCTGATTTCATTGCTCCTCAATAATTTGAAGAGATCTCTGACTACAGTCTTTCCCAGTGCAGTACGTCTCCTGATTTCCTGACTGCTGGAACCAAGGGTGTGAACTGTGGATCCAAGTAAGGTGACGTTGTAGAGCTTCAATCTTTTTCAATTCATCATGATGTTGCCTATCGAGCCGGTGGTGAGAATCTTTGTCTCCTTGACACTGAGACACAATCCATACTGAAGGCTGCAGTCCCCGATCTTCCGTGCTTCAAGTCCTCCTCACTTTCAGCAAGCAAGGTGTGTCATCTGCCTAACACAGCCTATTGATGAGCATATTGATCACGCCCTGCAAGGTGCAAGAAATAAACCAATCACAGGGCAGGCCGCAGTCCTGAGTCAGAGAAACCAATCACAGGGCAGGCCGCAGTCCTGAGTCAGAGAAACCAATCACAGGGCAGGCCGCAGTCCTGAGTCAGAGAAACCAATCACAGGGCAGGCCGCAGTCCTGAGTCAGATAACAAGTAGCTAAGGATGAATTGCTCACAGCTTGGCCCAGAAATATCAACCAACTGGACACAAGTAACAGACTGTTTGGGGTAGAAAATGGAGGGAACATACCTCTCAGGCTCAGAGGGAAATCTCTCAGGATATTTTTCCAAAGAAATGAGGCAAAGGCCACATGAAGGAGCTCATTTCACAAGCGAGCGAGTGAAGCAGCTTTCAGGGTCCCAGTGACGCCGGGTACCAGCTGCCCTCACCTGCCCTCTGCCGCCATGCCTCCAACAAAGTCTCCGTTTCTCCCAAGCCTTCCCCACCTCACCAGAGCACAGCAGCACCGCACGTGCTAACAGCCCTCCCCACTGTCCTCCTTCCCTCCTGTCCCACCTCGAGCCCATCTCCAGAGAGGACGCCCACAGCCCACTGTCTCTCCACACCCCCACTGTGACCCTGCTCCATGCATCTCCCGGACCCCTGCAACACCGTCCTGGATGGTCCGCCTGTCCATGCTGCTGAAACCCCTCCACCAGCCTGACCTCCTGGGAACAGGGTCTCACTGCCCAACACAGACTGGGTGACCGGCACACCTGGGCCTGGAGCCTCTTCGGCTTCCCCTCCCCCACAGTCTCTCCATCACATGCAGTGGTCTTCTGTCCACAGGGGCATCTGCAGGCAGCGTGGATCCCGCACAGGGACCACAGCCCACACATGCCTCCCGCAGCGCGTGTCTCCCCCGGTGCCCTGAGTGCCTCCCTTGTTCAGAGTGTGGCTTCCCCACTGGCCAGCATGCCTCCCCAGTGCCCAGTGTGCCCTCCCAGTGTCCAGGCATGACTCCCCTGGTCAGACTGTGCCCTCCCAACTGCCCAACGTGCCTCCCCCAGCGCCCAGGCATGCTTCCCCTGTACAGGTGTGTATCTCCCGGTGCCCGGCATGCCTCCTCCAGTGTCCAGGTGTGCCTCCCCAGCACAGGTGCATCTCCCCCTGGTGCCCAGTGTGCCTCCCCTGCTCCAAGTGTGTCTCCCCGGTCCCAGCACCTCTCCCCTGGTGCCCAGGCGTGTGTCCCCTGGTCTCTCCCCTGGAGGCTCTGCTCTCAGCGGTCACACACTGGCTCCTCGAGACTCAGGCTAAGCCAAGATGTTACATCGTCAGAAAGATCCCCGAGTGGACTTCGTGAGCTGGCCCCTCAAGAATTCAGGAAAAGCTAAGATTAGAGCCAGCTTCACCCCTGAGAATAAGGAGATAGTCTGTCCAACGGTCCACGCGAGGTACTCAAAGAACTTCACCCAATCCAACACCGCCCCCCCAGCCCACGCCCTGCTGCGGCCAGCACAGGAACAGGACCCCACTCACTCGATGGCCATTAGTGGGGCCAAGGTACCACGTCACATGGCGACCGGTGGTGGGGTCTGGAGAAGATGGTCAATGTCAGCACCTGACCTCACATCACAAGACCCCACATCAAGCTCACGTGTGTGCACGTGCGATCGCACGCTCTGACACAGGCACAACCAGGGGCCCAGCACAGCCCAGGAAGGCCACTGTCCTTGCACACTGACCGGCCACGGTCTTATGCTCTGTAAGCTCTCATGGGGGCCATGACAGAAGACTGACCTAAAACACACAAAGCCCAGCCCTGCCCTCCCCGCCAACCACTACCTCTCACACGGCCCCAGGCTGGCCCTGCTTCCCACCAGGAAGTCTCAGGGCCAGACGTCCCCCAACGCCACCTGCTCTAACCCCCACCACCAGCTCACAGCTCCAGCCAGGAGTTCCCCTCTGAACTGGAATACCCTGTCTGCCCGGGGCCAGCAGGGCATCTTCCCTCATCCTTCCCTGGGGCTGCTAACCGTTCTCATGCTGCCGTATGTGTGTCTCTCACTCTCTCACACACACACACACGTGCGTGCACACACACGTACACACACTGGGAACGGGTGTCCAAACCCTTGCTCTGCCATCGTCATTATCACACCTGGCCCCTCACAAAGCTGAAACCTCTAGGTCCTGTGCCTGGTGTCCGGTCCCTGTCTGGTCCCAGGGTCCAGTCCCTGGTGCCTGGTCCCTAGTGTCC
>NW_006399814.1:6218123-6226320 GCF_000299155.1 Elephantulus edwardii
CCGGTCCCTAGAATCTGGTGCTTGCCTGGTAAAAGCGCCCATCACTTGTGAATCATAGCAGCAACAACCAGTGCCACTATTAATTAAGAGGTTCCTCACGCTCAGAACAGTGAAGAGACAATGGAACGATAAAATGAAAAGGCAGCGTTTCCTTGAGAAAGCAAAATCAACCACTAGGGCCAAAGCAGACGTAAAATCTCACTGAGAGTCACAGTGGGTCAAAGTCGGCCTTCTCAGGATCAAAGCTGACTCTGAACACGCTACCGTCCTGTTTGGGGTAGGTGGTGGGGAGGGCGTGTGTGAGAGCAGAAAAGCGAAGCCGAGAGGCACTCTGCTGTGACAGACCCCGCACGCACGGGACCCACATCTGGCTGGTTCAGCGCCCATCTCGCTGAGACGTCACCAGGGCAATGCAGAAAGCCTGTGCGCGTTACTGACGTCTTTAACGGTCTGGTCTGCTGTGGCCGCTGTTCGGTGCCCTCCAGCCAGCACCGCTCACTGCCGCACTATGACCAGCAGCTCTGAGTCCCGCCCTATGCTGCACTTTCCTCACCGTCTCGGCACAGCAGAGCCCATCATTAAATGACTCAGTCAATCCACCTTGTGGAGGGGCTGCCTCACTTTGGCCAGCGCTCTATCCGCTTTTCCCAGCACGATGTCTTCTCCCAAGGACTCCTGACAACATCTCACAGCATGAGAGCTGGAGCCGCACCACCCGGCCTCGAGGGAGCGGCCTGACTGTATCCTCAGAGACTCATCTGTCTGTTCTGCCCACGGGGTAGTCAGTTCCTTTACCAACACCACTACTCAACGGCAGTGATTCTTCTTCTGTCCTCCTTATTGTCTGGCCACCTTTCAGAAAAGACCATGGTGGTCAGGTGCACCTTAGATGTCAAAGTCAGTATCATTGCATGAAGTGTGAACTCACTCACAGCCGACTCCCCACCGGGTGTTCAGACACTGAATAGTCGAGCGAGCTGGTGGACTCAAGCCCGCAGACAAGCCGCCTTCGGGGCAGCCCTGCAGCTCCGCAGTCCACACCAGCTCTGGGATTCAGTAATGCCCGTCGGGGCTTCATTAATTCAGAGGGACAAGAAAACGTGACCCAGGGGCTGCAAAAGGAAGGACGTGCTGCCACCCGCCAGAGGTCAACGGTGGCCGATGGGTGGTGGCACAAGTCACCCTGAGGATAGCTGAGGACACTGAGGAGCGCACGGACACCAGGAGGCAGTGACCACAGCAGAGGCATCAGAAAGGCCAGTGAGGAGGATCAAGGACAGGGAAGGAGGGGCAGGGAGGGACAGGACACCTGGTGTGCGGGGACGTGCTGTGCGGAAGCTGAGGACACCTGGGGCCCCCAGTCAGGAAACGCTGACCACCACGTGTCTGCTACCTACATGGCACACCACCCTGCAGAGTAGTTCCCAGGCCACAGGAGTCAGACCGGAGCCTCGCAGCCCCCAGAGTGACCACACAGCACCGACTCCTGCAGAGCACTTCCCAGGCCACGCACCCCCAGCGTGACTGCACAGAGGGTTTCCAGGGACCCACAAACCATGGCATCCACAAGTCCATTCCTGCACAAGCCAGCCCCACGTGGCCTTGCTGCCCTGCACCCACTCAGGGTGGAGAAAGGCCGGGAGGTGAGTAGGCAGCCAGATCACAGAGGGGGACAGGCTGCCAGGCTTGGCTCCCTTCAGACCAGTAAGGGCCTCAGGAGTTCCTGACAGCATTTCAAAGCACAGCTAAGTCACCCGCAGCCGAGATGGGCCAGACGCCGCCGCCAGCTCTGATGGCCCGCACCTTCCAACACCTTCCAGGGTTCGCAGCTACCCAGGGAGCAAAACTGGTGCAGCGAACTCTGTCCTCCACAGCCAGAGCACAGGTCAGTGACGGCCGAGGAGGAGGCCGGCACCAAGAGGAAATGGGGGATCAAAAGTCTGCAGGCAGCCATCACCTCAAAGTCAAGGCCTCACCTCTCCCCGCCCCTTCTCCGCACAGAACAGGCTGCCCAGACTCTGCCGACTTCAGCAGCTCTTCCCGCCACCACTTGTGCAGGTGGTGAGGGTGTCACAAACATGTGTGAGAGCACACAGGGCACACGGCACGCAAATGACATCAGGGTGATGCATCTCTGCTGTTTTCACACCCGTGAGTAAAACCAACATACCATGTGCACACACTTGTATGTGGAGTTAAGATCTCTGGGAGCACAGCTGTAACGTTAGCCAGCTGCTACCTGAAAGATCAACAGTTCAAATCCCTCGGCTGCTCAGAAGATCGAGAACATCCTCCTGCAGATACTTACAGCTTCAGAAACCCCCGCAGAGGGGCTCTGAGCCTGAAGGCCCCGGGAGCAGTGGGGTTTGGAGGGATTTATGTGTGCGTGTATGCGCATACACACTCGTGTGTGTAGGTGTATAGACGGACATGCGCGCACACACACCCCCTCAGACTAGATGCCCCCTGCCCTGAGGAACTCAGATCCATGCACTTTACAAGAAACCAGGGAGTCCGGCACGAGCGCGCGTCTATCGGTCATCGATGTTTACACAGCATGAGGGAGGCCACAGGGAACATCCAGGTGCCAAGGAGTCGGTGCTGACCCTCAGCAACCCTGCGGGGACTCCAGGTGGTAGAGGAGGACTGCACCCCACGAGCTTTTCTGTGCTGCGTTCTCAGATGCAGATGGCCAGGCGCCTCCAGGTGGGCTCCAGCCTCTGGCCGCTGACCGCTGACCGTCACACCAGCGGGGCCTCTGCATGACCCAGACGCAGGGCTGTGCGTGTTTACGCGAGCTGAGAGAACGTTCTGAGAGGACAGGGGACAGCTGAGGCTCTGTGCCACCAGGGTGGCGTCCCACTTCCCAAACTGCACTGGGGAGCCTTCTGCAACCCCTCCCCTCCTGGGAGCCAGAAAGGAGGTGGTGACAGAGTCTGTACGTTTCTGAATGCTGTTAAATATGTCTACATTTTGATTAAGCACATAAATTAAATGTTGATGCAGACAGATATACAATTTTAATAACAGTTTTAAGTAAAGATCATTTTCAAAACATTATACAGTCATTAAAAATGATGGTTATGAAGATTTTAGCAACCTGGGAAAGGCGTCTAACATGCTATTAACTGAAGACATGAATAAATGATCGTATCCACACACTGACTGCTTTATGAAAAGAAGGATGCAGCACCAATCGCTAAGGGCCACCACGTGTCGGTCACCCTGTCCTGCTGTGGTGGCCTGCACGCTGCCATGACTGGGAACGGTCTTTCAAACACCAGCATGGTCATCCGGTTTCTGCAGCCACTCCAGATGAGGACGGATCGTGAGGACAGGCCTTCTGATGGGCATGAGGCCTCAGAACTACAGTCTCAGAGGACACCAAGGTCAGCGGGCCTGACCCAGTCCACAAAGACAATGCCCCTACACCTGCTTTAGCTCTGATTAGGGTCTCAAAGGCTTGTGCACAGCCATCTAAGGTCCAATTCTTAATCTCTCCACCCAGAATGAAGACGAGGAAGGAAAGGAGAGATGCACAGAACAGTCCAATGGTCTGACTTGTTTATTCTTCTGGTAGTCCCTACCATAGTTCCGATACATACATACATACATAGATGGATGAGAGATAGATGATAGATTAGATAGATACAGAGACAGAGATATCTCATATGGAAATATCTCATATAGATTTCTCATATAGGTATCTCATATATAGGTGTATATATATCTCATATAGATATAGATGTAGATATTCCCAGATATAGATATAATCTCATATAGATATATATATAGATATCCCATATATATCTATATCCCGTATGTATAGCCTGTAGATATTTCATATGTGTGTGTATGTGTGTGTGTGTGTGTGTGTGTGTGTACTGTGTATATATAGATCCCATATATATATGGCGTCTGATTCAGACCATGGTCTTTCTAATCACTTACTCTGCATCTGAGTGTTGGACAATGAATAAGGATGACAGGAGAAGAACTGATGCCTTTGAGCTGTGGGTGTTGAAGAAGAGCACTGAACATCCCATGGATGGCCAAAAGAGCAAATATGTCTTGGAGACGGTGCAGCTGGAGGGCTCATTGGAGGCAAGAGTGATGAGGCTTCATCTTAGATGCTTTGGGCATGTAGTTAGGCAGGGCTGTTGCCTGAAGAGCAACATAATGCTTGGAAGGCAGAGGGTCACCGAAGGAGAGGAAGGTCTTCTACCAGGTGGACTGACATGGTGACTGCTGCAATGGACTCTAATGTGAGATGGCACAGCATAGATCCGGGTTCAGATCTATTACCCATAGGATCTCTATGGTCATAACTCAACAGCACCTAAAAACAACAAGGTATTTTTAATATTCTTCACCAACACCACAATTCAAAGGCATCAATTTTTCATCCATCATTCTTATTCATTGTCCAATTTTCAGATAACAGGATGTAAATGAATATACCAAGGCACAACTGTAGTCGTTAAACTGGCATCCTTGCTCTTTAGAATTTTTGACTGCTGCTCCCAAGACTGTTGATAGCAGATGCCAGTAAAATGGAGGGTGTGTTACATTGTTAATAACTTCCATCTTCTCTCCCATCTGTCACAATGTGGCCTAATGGTCCAGTTATGAGTTTTGTTTCCTTGATTGTGAAATGTAACTCATATTGAAGGTTGTAGTCTTTGATCTTCTGAATGCTTCCATTCTTTGTTTTCAGCAAGCAATGTTCTGTCATCTGCTTAACATAGGTGGTTAATGAGTCTTCCTCCAATCCTGATGCCACATTCTTCTTCATAGAATCCAGCTTCTCAAATGGTTTCCTCAGCAGATAGATTGAAATAGATATGGAGAAAAAATACAACCCTGATGCACACCTTTCATGCTTTGAAAACATGCACTGTTCCCTAGTTCTGTTCGGACCGGACAACAGCTTCTTGGTCTAGGTATAGATTTATATGAGCATGATGAAGTGTTCTGGGAATCCTATTCTGCTCAACCTTAGCCATAGTTTGTTGAGATTCTCTGCTTTCAGTCGGGATCCATCTGTCATCACCAATGATATCCCTGCTGCCAAGGCAGCTTCGAAATCTAGCTTGAATTTCTGGCAGTTCTCCGTCTATGAACTGTTCTAGCTATTTTTTAACAATCTTCAGCCATATTTTACTTACACATTCTATAATAATACTGTTCAATAATTTCCACATTCTGTTGGATCACCTTTTGAGGGAATGGAAACTAATAAAGCTCTGTTCTAGTCAACTGATCAGCTACCTGTCCTCCAAATTTCTTGGCACAGCCTAGTAAGTACATCCAGGGTTGCACCTGCTGAAAAGTGTCACTGGTCTTCCATCAGTTTCTGCGGCCCTTCCCCCCCCCCCAATGCCCTTCAGTGCAGCTTGAACTTCTTCCTGTATTATTACTGGTTCTTGATCATATGCTATTTCACAGAATGGTTCCATGTCAGCCAGGCTCTTGGCACAGTGACTCTGTGTGGTCCTTCCGTCTTCTTTCGAGGCTCCCTGCATCGTTCAAGATCTTCTCCATAGAACTCTTCACTGTTACACGCAAGCCTTGAAACTGCTCTTCAGGAGAAATGCTGAAGGCATTCCTCTCTTGGTTTTCTAACTTCAGCTTTTTGTACATTTCATTATATGCTCTGTTTCCCGAGCTGCCCTTTGAAATCTGTCCAGCTCTCTAGCCTCGTATTCCTTTCCCTTCTTGTTATTCTAAAGCAAGTTTCAGAGTCTTTTCAGACACCCATTAGCATCTTTTCTTTCTTCTCTATCTTTGTAATGACTTGTGCTTTCTTCATGGATGATGCCCTTGATGTTATTGCATAGCTCATCTGGTCTTTGGTCATTAGTGTTCAATGGATCATATGTTGGTTCTCAGGGATTTGTTTCCCTTTTTTTTTAACTTCAGTTTAAACTGTGTAAGAGCAGTTGGTGGTCTGTTCCCCAGTCAGGGCTCTGCCTGGTTCTGCTGCTCCTCCTGGGCTTCTCCAGGGTCTCTTTGCACAGACATAGTCACTATGACTCCTGTGTGGCTCGCTCACACGGAGTCCATGTGGATGGTCACATCTAGGTTTGTTTTAAAACACTACCTGCAGTGAATCAAGTCATTCATCATACAAAATTCTGGCTTGCGATCGCCAGTCTCATTTCTGTTATCAAGGCTGTAATTTCCGATTATCAGTCTTCTTTATGACAACTTTCGCAATTCCAGTCACCCACTATTATTAATAAATCTTGGTTACTGCACTGCAATCCCAGAGGAACACGGTTCGAATCCACCAGATGCTCTGCCGGAGAAGGAGGCGCAATATCCTCCTGTACCAGTCAGATCTGATTTGACGGTACACGCACACAAAATTTAAAAAAATAAATAAATCTTGGTTACGTGTTCAATCCATTTCTGACTGCAAAAGCTGAGACAACAGAGGGGAGGAGGGAAGAAAATATGCAACAATGGGGGAAAGTTAAGATAAAACATTTTCAATGTTTAAAAAAAAAAACACAAAAACCCGTCTAAGTACAGGGACTAGAGACTATCGTATACCACAGATGAAATGAGAGAAGTGATGATTAAAGGTCATATGGTCAATAAAACAGTTGGGAGAGGCCCTTGACTGCTTTCTCTTTGGTGTTCGTGGTTGGTGAGTTTATTGAACAGTAGTTGTGTTAACAGGGATACCTGACCCCCGAGCGGGTTTTCAGAGACAGAAATGACACAGGAGGAAGCTGCCCATCCTCCTCCTGGGGAGCAGCTGGTGGATCCAAACCACGTGCCTTTGGGTTCGCAGCGCAGCATCTGACTGCCTTTGTATGCGTGTGGACAGCATCACTCACAGCACGGACTGCAGGACAGGTTTGGAAAGGTTCTTTGGAAGATGGCTGCTACAGCTCTCCTCTTCAACTTTGCATTTCCAGTGCTGGAGATCCTGTGAATGTCCGATGGTCACTGCCAGTCACTTACGAGTCATGTGTGACCCCAGGGCACCCAGCCACCATCACAAGTCCATCCCGGCTCACCGAGGCCTGGGGCATCCTCATGCACCCCACTGCACGGTCTGCAGCTTCCATTTCTCCTAGTCAGGCATCACACATTCCACGTTCCAAGTGTTAATGCCACTTTTTTCTCCTCGTCTGAGTCTTGTCCCGTCAGTGAATGAGGGTCCTTCACTGGTGAGAGCTCTGCTCCGTCCACATCACCAGGAGATGCCATCTGAGCAGACAGCTCCTCCTTAGAAGCAGCTTCCACGTCTTCCAACCAGAGGGGCTTCTCTGCCACACACACAACAGTGCTCTACTGACCACTCTCTGTAAGATTTTCAGAGACCTCTGCTTTCAGAAGTGGGTGGCCAATCCTCTTCTTAGTCTAAGTCTGGATGTCCCACTGACACCCGTCCAGCGTGAGTGACCCTGCTAGGATTGGAAACACTAGTGGGAAGAGCTTCACAGCCACACACAAGGCACCACAGCAAGACCACCATGGTGCAGCAAACCGACAGACAAGTGACCACGGCAGTGGACAGAGCAGACAAGAAAACATAGAGTAAAACCCGAATCCACAAAAAAGGGCCAGGTTTACTGCTCAGAGACCGGTGGAACCCTCAAAACTATGACCCTCAGTCAGTTTTTTAACTTGAAACAAAACTCACCCCCTGGCTCCACCTGGAACCAAACAGCAGGCAGACCACAGATTCACCATCACCACCACGCAGTCAGTTCCAATCACGAACTCGCCTCCTCACTCAGTCAGTTCCCACTCACCAGAACCTCCAGTGGTCCCCAGGCAGGTTGTCTTCATGGGTGGAGACTGTCCATCTCCCTCCCCTGGAGCAGCTGGGGGACTTGAACTGCAGACCTTTCGGTTCCCAGTGTACCTGGTAACGCACTGCACCACCAGTGCCTTCTGAGGTGACCCACCAGCAGAGCAGCTTCCACCCCTTACAACTGCCAACCCCTAGGATGGAGACGGCGCCCTGCTCGCGTGGACCACAGAACTGCACTGCTCATCCAGAGGCTGTGCGTCTCCGGCGGTTCAAACCCACTCCCCGGGGAAAGAGGCCGTCCTCCCGAGCGATCTCCAGCCTTGGATGCCCAGCGGACGGTCAGCTGTGAGGCAGTCCCAACCTGACAGCAATGAGGTTTGTTGAAGATCAAAAGGGTAACACTAAAAAAAAAAAGGGTAACAC
>NW_006399814.1:6227174-6234198 GCF_000299155.1 Elephantulus edwardii
TGATGCTGACAGCCGTGCTGACCACAACACTGACCACCACACTGACCGTGATGCTGACGGCCATGCTGACCACCACGCTTTGCCAGCCGGGGCAGCGGTGAGTCTGGCTGCTATGTCCCCCCAATCCAGCACGTGGTCATTCTTTTTTTAGGAGTTCTGTTTTTTTAATTGGCTTGCACATAAGAATTTCTTCACACTGTGCTTCCCTCACGTTCATGGTGTTTTATCCACTCTTTCATTTACGCCGTGTCATCCCCTCACTCACTGTTGAAGTACACATTCTCTAGCAGACTCTAAACACCATGCTGCTACGATGCGCCGTGGGCAGAGGGGCCTCGTGCTGACCCTCCCGCAGGTCTGCAGAGGCACGGCAGGAGGGTGCCAGCTTTACCCACAGGAGCAGCTGCTGGATTCGAACTGTCTGCCTTCGCAATAACAACACAACTCCTTACCCGTGGGGCTACCAGAACACCCTAAGCCACACATATATGTTACTTTTTATTTTTTAAAAAGAAGAAGTTAAAGAATGGTATCTTCTTTTCTTAGACTATTACATTCTAAGCATAGCTACTACATGCTATTTTTAAGCATTTCCACAAAGCTCGGCTTTGCCCGCAGGCCTGGCTGGGAGGGAGCCGGAGATTCACCTGTAAGCCTCTGTGGCTTACATGGATATTTCCAGAGTTGGCTGAAGACCTGAGCCACCGGCACCGCCTCCCAGCGGGAAATCCAGGATAAAGGTGTGATCCTTCGCCTCCCGACACAAAGCCCCTTCTCTCTCTGTTCTCAGTGATGCACCTGAGCTCCTGGGACTCCTGGGACCAGGCCACCAGGAGGCCAAGGCCCATAAACCATCCCCGCCCACCCCACGCAGCTGCTCTCACCAGAAACAGCTCCCCATCTGCTCATCTCAGCACCCACATTTCTATCCCACACCCATCTCCAGACATGAGTTTTCAGGTTCGAGTAGAGGGAGCCTCTCAGCAGGTGCAATGCTAGCAATGCGGGGTGAGAAGTCAGAGAATGGCTACCTGCTGGCTTTCCACCTCCGGCTGGTCATCCCACCTTCCTCAGCCTCAGTTTACTCATCTGTAAAGTGGCGAGAATGGCTCAGCTCATCACCCTCTCGGGCAGGTCTGTTCCGCCCCCTAGAGTGGCTGTCAACACAGAGCAGGTGAGCTGATGGCTGAGAAAGACGCTGTAAGGACAGACAACAGGGCAGGTGTCCCTGTCCACAGAGTCCAAGCTGATGAGGCGACCTCCAGCAACAACCAGTTCTGCCTGGGCCAGCACGTCACACAGACACGCCCCCGAGCTGGTATTCCTTCCTCTCCTGAGATGCTAAACAGTGGGCCTCGCTCAGACGGGGAGCCCAACACTGACCCTCAGAGCCGTGTCAGTCACCCTCAGTAAGGCTCGAGGGGCCGACCACAAGCAAGACCTTGACCGACACTCTGGACAGATGAGCAGACGGCAGTGATGATGGGTGCTTCCTAGTGTCCCACGGACCTATCCCACCAGATGGCCACGGGACTCAGAACATGCTAACAGAACAGTGACCACCACACACAATGTCCCCATGGACCTTCTCTGTCAGGTTTCCAAAGAATACAGAACATGCCAACAGAACAGTGTCCCCACTGACCACAGGACACAGAGAATGCAGCGTCCCCGCAGAGCACGCCAAGAGAACGCAACCCCGAGCTGAGCATGACCAGCACGGCTCTGCCAAGTGGCACAGGGACCCGGTGGGGGCTCAGCCCCGTCATGTGTCTGCAGGGCAGTGTGACTGCCATCAGGAATCCAGAGTGAGGCGTCGGCCCGGAGCACAGGAGGCTGGGGAAGGACAGAGGCTGGATGTGGTGAAGCCCAGAGAGGTGTGCGCAGGGCAGCGTGGACTCAGCACTGTGCTTAGGGACTCTGCCTGCCTTCACTACACTGCTGTCCATCACGTGTGGCCCGGCCGTGCACTGAGGCCCTCGCCAGGAGTCACCGCAGGTGCCACGTGCCCTCCCCTTCCAGCATCAGCGCTCTTCACTGACCCTCTGTCACCCAGACCACCCCACACCAATGGGGGTGTCACCTCCCCTCGGTCGCTCAGCCCTCCCCACACCATCAGGGGTCTTCATCATCCCTGTCACTCAGCCCACCCCACACCATCAGGTCCCGAGGGAAGAGTCAGCCCGAGAACATGCGGTTGGAGAAGGACAGCACTGGACACAGCGAAACCAGGGCAGAACCAGAGAATGTGCAGAACACAGCGACAGGTCCCTGGGCTTGGTGCAGCAGCCGGAACAAATCCTACCTGACTGTACACACCAGGTCCCGGAGTCAGAAGGCAGCATCAGGATACAGGATCCACGAACAGGACAAGGCAGGGGACAGCAGGCCACTGCTGGTGCCTCACTCAGTCCCACCAGCATGTACCGATGACACGACCTGGTCTGGTCCCCAGGCTCGAGGGTGTGGCTCATGACCACCGCCCACAAGGAGCTCTCAGTCCAGAATGAGGCGGACACCCACACAGAGGACCCCATCAGCACACAGTGACCCGATCGGCACACAGTGACCCCATGAGAGGAGCAGGGGCTCAGCGCCGGCATAATGCCATGGAAAGTGGGGAGTGAGTGACCTCGGCCTGTGCTCACTGTGACCCCACCCAGCTGGCCACCCGTGTCTCCCCCGACACGTCACATTGGGAGAAAGTACATTCAAATGACAACGTAAATCCAGCTCCAGAAGGGAGTCAACGCCAGCCCCCAGCGACTCTGGAGGACACCCAGAACTGCCCCGGGGCGGGTTTCCAGGAGGTGGATGGCCCCAGCTGTCCCCTCTGTGGCTGCTGGGGTCCGGCTGCTGCCAGTCTGGTTGGCAGTCAAGTGCTTCACCACTGGGCACTCCCAACGTGCCCACAGGGGCGCTCGGCAGCAGCCACACTCCACACGGAGTGAGATGGGTTTTCACGGCCACTCCTGTCAGTCCATATGCCAGCCTCATGCACGCCAGCCTCACGCACGCCAGCCTCACGCACGCCAGCCTCACGCACGTCCTTTACAGCCGCGTGTAACATCACACACGACAGATCAGCATCCATCAGAACAAGTGATCCGAGAGAATTCAGAGAGGTTCCCCATCAACTAAAGGTTCCTGTCACTGCAGACATGCCAGGAAATGCTACATTCTCACCAAATCCTACTCAGTCAGGTTTGCAGCAAGCCGAGTGGCAAGAAGTGTGAAGCAAAGACCACCTCCCCCTGTGAAGATGTCACCAGCGGGGCTCCCACGATGCAGGGCCAGCGCCAACCTCAACGGCTGACCAGGGGGCCTTCCACACCCATTCCGAGGCCCAGCATCCACCTACATCTGCACTTGGGGA
Organism: Elephantulus edwardii; assembly: GCF_000299155.1. Classification (NCBI taxonomy): domain Eukaryota; kingdom Metazoa; phylum Chordata; class Mammalia; order Macroscelidea; family Macroscelididae; genus Elephantulus; species Elephantulus edwardii. The sequence continues at coordinate 6,230,551 of NW_006399814.1, forward strand.
AGGTCTGGGAGCCCTAGACAGAGGTAATAACCACCAGGTAAGAGGGCACTCCCTGTAGGAATACAGCTCACAAAAAGTACCAGGAAAGGCAGAAACTGCAGCACGTGTACACAGGCAGGAAGTGCACACACAATGCAGCATGGACTCCCGGAACAGCACGTGCACAGAGAACAGCACAGACACAGGGAACAGCACGTGCACAGGGAACAGCATGGGTACAGGGTACAGCATGGTCTTCAGAACAGCATAGATACAGGGAACAGCATGGACTCAGTGAACAGCACAGACACAGGGAACAGTATGTGCACAGGGAACAGCACAGACACAGGGAACAGCACGTGCACAGGGAACAGCATGGGTACAGGGAATAGCATGGTCTCAGGGAACAGCACAGACACAGGGAACAGCATGTACACAGGGAACAGCATGCACACAGCACCCCCAGGACCAGGACCTATCACAGTGCACAGGGAAACGGGATGCACACGGTCATACTCCTGTCTGAGACAATCCTAGTGGTACAAGCAGGACCTCAGCACGCCCCCAGCTACTGAGAGCGTCAGAATCAGCAGGACGCCAGTGAGGCTGAGCCAGTCCCGAGGCTGGCACGCGGGCGACCCCCGCACACAGCACAGGCGCGTCTGGACTGCTGCAGCTGACAAGGGCCTCCGTGGCCGGACTCCAGGTCATGGCAGGAGGAACCTCACCAGGCCCACGTCCTTGGGAACGCATGTCTCCTGTGGGGAGCACTTCTCAGGCCCTCACACCCACCTGCCAGCAGAGAGTCACTCCAGTGCCCTGTCTCTCACACCCCATCACACCCCATGCTGGCTCACATACCCCAGACCTCACACCCCGTCACACTCCACACTGACTCAGGTACCCATCTCTCACACCAACACACCCCACAATTACTGAGGGACCCACCTCACGTACCCCATCACACCCCATGCTCACTAGGGTACCCCGTCTCTCACACCCCATGCTGACTCGGGTACTCGGTCTCTCACATCCCATCACACCCCACTCTGGCTCGGGCAGTGATGAAGTGAGCAGGCACCACCAGCCGACTCAGGCCAGTGCCGACAATACTGTCCACACTGTCCAACCAGGGTGCAGAAAGTCTAATGGAGCCAGGGGGTCAGAACCCAAGGAAGTGGTGGTGAGCCCAGCCTGGGCAGGGGCCAAGTGACATGGGGCAGCACTTAGGAGAGAAATCAGCACCCAGGTCAGGGGCCAGCACCCAGGAAAGCGGTCAGGATGGGAGGAGTCAGTGTCCGGGAGAGAGACCAGCACCCAGGAGAGGGGCCAGGACAGAAGGTGCCAGTGCCCAAGAGAGAGGCCAATGCCCAGGTCAGGGGCCAGGATGAGCAGACCCAGGGTCCAGGAGAGAGGCCAGCACACTGGGGGTTAGGAAAGTGGGAGAGCAGCAGGTAGAGGCTGTGGGAACAGAGCACTCACTTCCTGACACTCAGCCCTGTGACCGGCCTTCTCTGATGAGACCCCAGGGAAAGATGCCGGTGGAGCTCTCACCTCGGTCCCTCTGGCACTGCAGTTCTCTCCTGGAACAGCCTGTACCTCCTGACAGACAAACAGCATGTGCACAGAACACACTCAGGCACACAAGCACACACGTGCTTACACACACACACACACACACACTGTCCAGTGCAGCCAGCTGTCTTGCTCATTTACTGTGGGGAAGGCTGCAAAGCCAGCGCTGGCCACCAGAGGGCACGCTGGGCACTGCTGGCCTTCCTAAGAGCCTTGGGGTCCCGCCACCTTCGGAGCAGTCTCAGCCAGACCATCCCCCCAGGGCCAGGGAGGGTGGCCCCGTCTAACTCGGGCTCCAGGAGCGGCCACAATGTCAGCTGTTCATACTAACTAGAAAGGCTCAGAGGCCCAGGCCACAGGGACCCTGTGCCCACTCTCTGTGCTCATGGCAGGAGCCCCATTTCTGTATCTGAGACCCACCTCAGCTGTGACACAGGGCACACTGTCGCACACGGGTGTGTGGGTGTGTGGGTGTGTGGCAGTGGTCATTTCATCTGGGTGTTTTGAGGAGAGGGAAGTGTAACTGTGTGATTGTCATCCAGTCGGCCCCAACTCCAAGCAAACCTCCAGGACAAAACAGAAGGGTCCCGCTGAGTCCCCAGTGCCAAACCTGCACAGACACAGACTGCCACATCTGTCCACCGTGGAGCAGCTGGCGGCCTGGACCTGTCCACCCTGGAGCAGCTTGCAGCACATAATCAAGCACATAATCACCACAAGCACAAAGAAAGGACGGTAGCAGCATGCGACCCCTCCTTCCGGCCGTGCATAAGCATGTGGTGTGGCCACATTCCTGGAGTATGTTCTTGGTCTGAGTCTGCCGGCAGTACCCCTACCCTCTCTCCATCTCCCCACCTGTCATGTCCACATCCAATTGTCCCCCTGACCCACATCACCCCAGGATGGATCCTATCCACTCCAGTTCAGGCCCTCACTTCTGTCCCTCTGATCTCGCACCCTAACTTCTACCTCCAGTCCACCCTCTGGCCAACTCTAAGCCCCTAAGGGTTTTCCCAGCCCAAGGCCGCTGTTCAGCAGGTATCAGCGGCTCTCCCCCTTCCAGAGGCAGCAGGTGCACCCAATGAAGGCGGGGATCCTCTGACCACAGGTGCGTGGTCCCCTCCACTCCCACCGACTATCCATCTACTTCTTCTCTGAATGCACTGCCAGCCACCGGGCCCCTGTGTCCACTGACCGTCCACCCAGCTGCAGTGCAGGCCTCCATCCCCAGCACCATGCCCTCTCCACAGAGCACCTGCCAGCTTGGGACATTCAGGAGTGCTGAGCCTCCAGCCTGTGTGCCCACACGAAAGCTCACACCCTGTGAGGTGACACTGTGCTCCCTGGTCCCCATGCAGAGGGGCTGGGACCTCACACATAGCCCTCCGACCCTCACAGGACCCGTCTCCCAACTTTGTCTGCTCCCTGGTCCCCATGCAGCGGGGTGGTGACCTCACTCACAGCTCTCCAACCCTCACAGGGCCATCTCCCAGCCTGTGAGGTGACACTGTGTCTGCTCCTTGGTCCCCATGCAGAGGGGCTGGGACCTCACTCACAGCCCTCCAACCCTCACAGGACCCATCTCCCAGCCCGTGAGGTGACACTGGTCCCCATGCAGAGGGGCTGGGACCTCACTCACAGTCCTCCAACCCTCACAGGGCCCATCAAGGTTGGGACAGTGACGGTCTCACCTGACATCCATCAGTGCAGACTCAGGGCAGCACACAAACAACAGAAGGGGACGCTGGCTGACCCCGAACCATCCTCACACTGGTGGGACCACTCAGTCCACTGAGGCCCCACTGTCTCTGAATGTCACTCCACCCAGAGGGCTCATCTTGATGCAGGTGTGACCTGTCCTTTAACAGGAGAGGGTGGTGGTCACAGACAGCTGTGATCCTGTCAAGATCTTTAGGGTGTCCACTGAGTGGGACAATAGCTTCCAAAGGGCCCAGCTCAGCACCTTTGTTCATGCAGCCCCTTCCTCAAATCTCCCTCCCATTCTTCAACGAGATGGAAAAGGCAATCTCCAATTTCGTATGGAATGGAAAAAAGCCCCGAATAAGCAAAGCACTCCTTAAGAATAGAAGAACG
>NW_006399814.1:6236064-6240622 GCF_000299155.1 Elephantulus edwardii
AAAATTAATAAAATATAATTATAGAAAAAAAATGCATAGCATTTTGTCAAGCTTTTCACAAAATAAAATTCCATTAAGCTGTTAAAAAAAAAATCTCCCTCCCAGCCCCCATGAGCAGGAAGGCCGTCCCTGAGGAACTTCACCCCTTCTTATGGTGACATCTGCATCCCAGAGATGCACAGGGCAGACCTGTGCACATGCTATGTCCAGAGGGGGTGTCCAGAGAAGCCCTGAGATATGGTGGCTGTCCAAGGCCCGTGGGGAGTCACCCAGTGTGTGAACTGCCCACAAGTCCCCTGCTCGCCAGACTCCCTCCCCCTGGGGCTTAGGGCAGGCGGCCTCTGCTCGGTCAGTACTGAGCGCGGAGAACACAGTGAGCTGCTAGGTCTGTTTGCCCCTTACCTCCCTGGTCACACAGAACACAGCTCATCAAAGACGAACGGAGCTCACAGGACGGAGGGCATGAGCAGGCGGCAGGCAGCTGAGGGCACGGCTCCCATCGGCGGGTGCACTCACACCGGCAGGTGCACTCACACCGACAGGCTCGCTCACACCCCCAGGCTCACACCAGCAGGTGCACTCACACCGACAGGCTCGCTCACACCCACGGGCTCACACCAGCAGGTGCACTCACACCGACGGGCTCGCTCACACAGGAGGGCACTGCTCACACCAGAGGGTGCACTCACACTGGTAGATGTGTTCACACCGGCGGGCAATCTCACACTGGTGGGTACTGTTCACATCACACACCACGAGGTCCTCTCACCTCGGTGGGCATTCTAATGCTGATGGGCACTGTTCACATCAGAGAGCGCTCTCCTATCAGCAGACACTGTTCACACAGCGGGCACCACTCACACCAGCGGGCACCGTTCCCCTCAGTGGGCTTGCTCTGACGCTGGCAGCTATAGTTGCTATTTAAGCCTTCGTGGCGCAAAGGAAACCCACCCCGTCACCTCCCAGCGCTGTCTCAGCTCCTTATAACCGCGGCCAGTCTACCAGTGGTGCTTTCTCTTGACCCTAAGTACAAAGCCAATACCATGAACCTAGGAAGCCTTAGTTTTCAGTTCAGGGGTTTAAATTTGACAATTAAACAGAAATTCAAAGAAAAGAAAATACCTGTTATCCTACAAATCGACCAGAGCACTTTAACTTTTGCATATTAAACTTCAACCGTTTTCCACGTACATGTGCATTTTCCCCCTTAGGTCACTCAACACCAAAGTCAAAGGGAAGATTGTGGAGGGCCTGCTTGTCCCAGTCAGGACGCATTTCCCCTCAAGTCAGCATGGCTCTCCCCGGGGTCCCCTGCCACCTGCCTGCTCCCAGAAATCACCGCACACGAACAAGAAAGTAGCCACAAACCACACTCACCTCCCAACTCAGCATTACCAAACCAAGTTAAGTCGCTAGGTCAACAACGCTATCAAGTTAACCAGAACAGTCCTGAGGGCTTGTTGTGTGCTAAGCACTTACCATGAGTTGTTGTTCCGTTGTTGTCATTAGGTGCCATCAAGTCAAGCACGACCCACAGCAACCTGTGAACAACAGATCTGACCCGTCCTCCACGTGCCACCCTCATCATCTCTGACACACCTGAGCCAGTGCTGCAGTCACTGTTCAGCCCAGAGAAAACAAAATGCTCAAAACTGGACCAACAGGCAAAATCACGAAAGGTGGAGAAAAGACTGCCGTTGTCAAATATTTCATCACACACAGATCTACAATCAACACTCAGAGAAGCGCGTGCGGCCAAGGCTGCCCAGGGGGAAACCCGGGGAGCCCACGCTGTGCTCCACACTGGCCTGACCCCAGCACCCCTGGCCGGACCCACACGGTCTCCCTCCTGCCCTCTACAGAGTCAGCCCACAGTCCCAAAGCTCCCGTGATGAAGGAGCTGACAAGGACCCACGAGTGGAGAGCAGCCCCAGGTGGCCACAAGCAGACAGTGGACAGCGCTTCACCCAGATGGTCAATCCCCAGGAGCCACTCTCTGCCTGTGTGACCTGGCCCCTCCCCACCTCAGCCTGTCCACATCATGAAAGCTGTGTGAGTGGGAAAGAAAGTGTCTGAACTGTGTGTCTGAACCCCTGACTGCCACCATGTGTTCCTTCAAGGGGGCCCAGTCTCTCAGCGCCCAACAGACCAGGCTCCTCCAAACAGCATCCACCTTATTTTCTCTCAGAAAAGACTTCCACCCACCCAAGATGCCCAGGGGAAACAGGAGAGAGGGCGGCCCGTCCTCCATGCTGTTTCCCTCCTCGTGCAGAGAACGGTGCGCCATGAACACGTCCACCCAGGACAAGGTGCTCCGTGAACACGTCCACTCAGGACACCCAGGACAGGGTGTGCCGTGAGCACGTCCACTCAGGACAAGGTGCGCTGTGAACACGTCCACCCAGAACGGTACGTCCACTACAGGATGCGGGGTACCGTGAACATGTCCACTACAGGACAGGATGCGCTGTGAACACATTCAGTATAAGATAGGGGTGTGCTGTGAACACATCTGCGGCAAGTTGGGGTGCACTGTGAACACATCCAGTATAAACAGGGGTGCGCTGTTAACACACCCACCACAGAATGAAGGTACACTGTGAACATGTCCACTGCAAAATGGGGTGTGCTCTGAACACATCCACGACAGGATTAAGGGGTGTTCTGTGAACGTGTCCATACAGTATTGAGGGGTGCACTGTCAATATGTCCATTACAGGATGGGGTGTGCTCAGAGCATGTCCACTCCAAGATTAAGGGGTGCGCTGTGAATGTGTCTGTTACAGGAGTTGGAGGTGCGCGGGATGTGTCCATTTCAGGATTTGGGGGTGCACAGGAAATGTGTCCACTGCAGGATGGGGTGCATTGTGAATGCAGCTGCTACAGGTTTTGCGGTGCACCGTGAACATGTCCAGTGTGTGATGGGGTGCACTGTGGACGTACCCCCTGTAGGATGAGGGGTGTGCTGTGAACACAACCATGTAGGATAGGGGCGCTCTGTGAATGCATCTGCTACAGAATTTGACAGTGGAGCAGATACCCTGAAGGCCTGGAAGGACAGACAACTAGGAATGCCTAGGTGCACGTCAGCCAGGACAGACAAGGTCAACGTGGGCACATGGAGGGGAGTGTCACAGAGACCGAGGCTGCCCCAGGCTACGTGACCACACTCGTCCAGCAGTGTCAGCACAGAACACAGAGAAACTGGGTGGTGATGTGAAGGGCTGCAGACCGGCCGCACCGCAGGGCTGGGCCCGACTGGGACCTCACGGCGGCGCCCACGCTGTGCTCCACACTGGCCTGACCCCTGCACCGCTGGCTCGGCCCTCCGCAGCATCACGATGACCCCACAGAAGGCAGCAAGCGGCCACCTCTGTCAGCGTCAGTCCTTCTCAAGCCCTGCGCCCCAGCTCCTCTCCAGGACCCACAGACCCACTCCGCGGGGCAGCTCGGAGGAGAACGCAGGGGAGGGTGGGGGCAGGAGAAGGAACAGAAAGCACACAGCACAAAGAGGACCACGAGCCTGTCTGTTGTGCTGCACTGCCCCGCAGAGCGGGGGGACATGGCCAGCCCTGCGAGGGGTGAGCCCAGCACAGCCACACACCCCAGCAGTGTCCTCATGCAGGACAGACTCACCGAGGTCCGTGTTGGGGCCGGCGAGGAGCTGCTGGAACTTGTCGAGCCGGGAGGCCTCCCTCTCACTCAGGGCCGCGCTGCTGAGGACACCAGGGTCAGACGCCCCTCCCAGGGCCACGGTGGCTGAGGGGGGCAGGGACTGCGAGCGCTGCAGGGGTGCGGCTTCACTGGGGCTTTCTGTGGGACAGAGAAGAGCAGTGAGGACACACCTCCCACCGGCCCCCTCCACCAGCAAGGCCACACCTCTGTCCTCGCACTAGACAGGGTGGCTTGGCTGTGCCCTCCTCCCAGCACCTCCCGCTTCCCTGTCCTGGGGACCTGCACCCCTCTCGGCATCCAAGTGTCTCCTACGCCCCGCCTCAGGGACAGCCCTGCTCACTCAGACCGCCTGAGAATCAGCACAGGCACGGGAGACAGGGCCGCCCCGAAAACCTCCTCCTCCTCCTTCAGTTGGGAGTTCTAAGGACAGGCTTCAGCAGGACGTGGGCAGCCCCGGCCAGGGGAGCTGGGCGTCAGGCACCCCACGCCCAGTCGCTAGTCAACCCATCTGCTTCCCCAGGACAGGCAGCACCCAGTCTCAGCAGAGCTCGGTCCAGCTCACAGAGAAGGCAGCCAGACGGCACAGGGAGACAGGGCCTCCCGAGGGTGCAGAGCGACACGCAGCGAGGCTGCAAGGTGACCTAGAACAGGAGCCCAAGACCAGCAGCAGCACTCAGTGTTCACCTAGCAACAGGCTAACGGTTCCTCTGCACCCCTGCAGGGGCTCCCAGAACCACCGTCACTGGACCCGAGTCCCTGCAACGACCCCACCTGTCATCAATCAGAAGGCGGCGTGCAGGGATCCCGATACTGAGCATGGCACCTGTCACTGACCAGCCCGAGGGCGGGGACACCAGGTGTGGCACCTGTCACCGACCAGCCC
>NW_006399814.1:6241011-6255762 GCF_000299155.1 Elephantulus edwardii
GGGACGCAGAGTGTGTAGGGGAAGGAAGGCCTGCAGGTCTACGGTCCAGAAGGTCAGTGAGTCAGCAATCGGGAGGTCAGTGAGTGGGCAAGCGGGGAAGGAGAGCACTGGGCTCGTGCACCTGGCATGTCACCCCGGCCACAGACCACTGCTCTCACACAAGCCACAGTGCTCACTGCACACAGCAGTGTTCTCGTGGGGCCAGGTGCCACAGGGCAGTGCCTGTCCACGTGAGGGAGGCCTCCCAATGCAGCAGGTACATGGAGCGCTGCTCAGACAGCTGCCCCTCTGTCCCCCGGAACACGTGTGGGTGCTGCGAGTGTGGTGGGGCAGGGCAATGGGGTCAGGAGCCTCGTTCCTGCCCTCAGCCAGCTCATACTTGACTGCAGATGTGGAGGACACACGGGCACCAGGGGACATGGTCCCACAGGCCAACAACGCAACCTCACCCCCAAGGGGCCCACTCCCATCTCTGTACTGGCCATGACCTCCTGACCAGCTGGACATGTCCCCTCCGCTTGGTCACAGCCTCTGATGCTCATGAGAGCCTGGAGTTGTGGCCTGCACCCTCTCCAGGACACTCAGAGAGGATGTCACGGTGACATGGTGACAAGCGTCAGGTCTCGGGCTGTGAGCCGAGCTCAGGGGCAGGGACACTGTCCTCTCTGATAACAGGGATCCCATGCCCGCTCGCCCTGTGTCCACAGATCCTGCTGACCTGTAGGCCTGGATGGGGTCAGTGCTGGGGAGCAGGGATCTTGCCCTCTCCTCTCACAGGGATGCCCTGCCCCCTCTCCCAGTGTCCACAATCCTGCCTCTGCGGGCCTGGACGGAGTCAATGTTGGGGGGCAGGGATGTCACCCTATGTATTATGGGGACCCCCTGCCCACTCTCCCAGTGTCCAGAGATTCTGCCTCTGCAGGCCTGGACGGGGTCACTGCTGGGGGGCAGGAATCCTGCCCTCTCCTATCACAGGGACCCCCTGCCCACTCTCCTGGTGTCCACAGATCCTGCAGGCCAGGATGGAGTCAGTGCTGGGGGGCAGGGATGCTGCCCTATGTTATTATGGGGACTCCCAACCCACTCTCCCAGTGTCCACACTCCACTTACCTGCAGGCCGGGGCGAGTGGCTCTCGCTAGCCGACTTCACCAGCCGGGCGTCAGTGCTTGGGGCCAGGGGCACCTCTGGCCGGGGCTTGGGGCTGTCCCCCGAGGCCGGGCCCTCCTGCCGGTGCTGCCCCTGCCTCTGGCTGTGGTCGCGCAGGACGCGGTGGGCCGTCTCCATGACCACGTCGGAGTTGAGGCTCTCGGCCGCCATGGCCAGCAGCTCGTCGTCATCCTCTCCGGCGTCCCAGGCGTCACTCGTGTTGCTCTCGAACTCCTGGAAGGTGCTGCCGCGCTTGGCCTTCACGGGGGTGCTGGGCAGCCTGGGCACAGACTTGAGCAAGCTGCAAGAGAAGGTGAGCTTCAGCTGGGGCCTCAAGAGCCCATCCCTGGTCAGGTGACTCCCCAGTGAGAAGTCACTGAGCTTCCAACCCAGCCGACATGGAGCGGGGACTCCCGCGGCCCACAGTAACCCGTGAGGGCCAGTGGGGGTCCTGGGGGCCGAGTGACTGGGAGGAGCCTGCCGCAGGATCGCAGGCCCGACAGACCATCAACGGGAGCAGGGCCACTGAAGGTCCATCCCCAGCCTCTGCCGCCATGTCTGCCTGTCTGTCCTCTCAGGGCGGCCCAGCTGAGCCTCAGAGGCTGCAGGCAGGGGAGGGGCCACCAAGGACCATGGACTCAGATCACCCCAACCACACTGACGTCACAGGACCTGGCCTCCATGGCAGGTGAGGGTGCAGGCGGGCTGCCACGTCCACACCATCCCTCTGTGGGGACAGGGTCAGCGCATGGAGCAGAGCCCAGCCCGGGAGCCCCAGGGAGGCAGCTCAGGCCAGCAGGTAGCAGCCCGCACCCCAGGCCCACTGGGACCCTGGCAACTCCTGCTGCCCGTGGAGTCCCCAGCATTCCCCCTACTCCTGCTGGCTCCTCACCGCCTCCCCGACCGTGATGTGTTTCCCCAAGCCCAGCAGCCACACTGCCCCATCCTAGTCCTGCTAGGTCCCCGTCACCTGCCCTCCGGGATCCCCGCCATTCCCTCCAGCCGGCTCCTCACCACCTCTCCCTGACCCTGTCAGGTTCTCTAAACCCCACTGGCTCCAATGCCCACTCCAGGCCCACTAGGTCAGGTCCCCACCGTCCCGTCCACTGGCCAGAGCTGCCCGGCCTGCCTCCTGGCCAGCAACCGTTTAGCTTGTCTTTGCTCAAAGGAAGGACGCTCCCCTCCTGTGGGGTGCGGGACCGCAGGGAAACATAAGGCAGTGCCACCTTCTGCAGGGGGTGAGAAGAGGGGGTCAGCCCAGGACTCACGTGCCGTGAAGCAGCGGATCGAAAGGGGGATGCTGGGCCCCATAAACGTGCTGGATGCTGTGGAGACAGAGAACATGTGTTACCATCCTGAGCTCGCCCAGGGCCACCAACCTGGTGACCTTGACTGACAGGCTACTCACTCCCCAATGCTACCCAAGCCACTCCCTCCATTCCACGCCACTCCCCCAGAGCCCAGCCAGAGGACAACTGTGTCCCCCAGCCCACAGCCCCGGACACTGGGCTCAGCAGAGAGTGCTCTGAGGACAGGACTAACAATATGGGGTCCAGAGCGCTGCCAGAGGACACCTTTGTCCCACCACCTAGGACACTGGGCTCAGCAGAAAGTGGTCTCAGGACCGGGCTAACACATGTGGGGTCCGGAGCCCAGCCAGAGGACACCTGTCCACACAGGGAGCCCCAAAGGCCTCAGAAGCCAACAGTGACCAGCACTTCTGGGGCCCCATGGCACTGACAGGCACCTTGGCCTTACTCACAGGGCAAGTCATGAGAAGGGCAACCAAACACCATCTACAAAGTCTCTCCCAGCACCAGCCAAAGGATGGCTGACTGAGCCCTGCAGGCACTCAGCAGAAAGGTCAGGCTCTCTGCTCCCCAAAGCTCACAGTCAGGAAACTTCTAGAGCAGGACTGTCTGCTCACACAGGGTCCCTGAGAGATGGTACCGACTCCCCTGGAAGCTTCTGTGTCAGCTCTGCACACATGGTGTCCCTGACAGATGACACTGACTCTCCTGAAACCTTCAGGTCAGTTCTGCACATAACAGAGTCCCCGAGAGGCAGCACCAACTCCCCTGGAACCCCCAGAACAGATCAGCTGTGCACACAGGGGTACCCAAGAGATGATGCCAAGTGCACTGAAACCCTCCAGGTCAGCTCTGCACATGCAGGGTCCCCGAGAGGCAGCGCCAGCTCCCAGCAGCTCAAACCCCACGGTGTCTGACACGGGGAAGCAGTTACACAAGGGAGACGGTCACCGTTTCCTACAATGACATCGTCGCTTTATTACAGGAGCAAGGTGCTCACCAGCGGCCCTGGTGGTACAGGAGTTAAGTTTGGGGCTGGAAACTGAAAGCTGGGATTTGAACTCGCCACTTTCTTAGGAGAAAGGTAAGCCTGTCTGATGCCTGTGGGGTGGCCTGACTCCATCCTGGGAGTCACTGTGAGCTGACCCCACAGTGCTAGGTTTGAGTCTGTTCACCACAGTAAACGCGGAAATCAGCTTACAAGGCCCCATGTCCACAGCACAGCTGTCCAGGCCCTCTGCCTGTCCCCTCCTACTGGGGACACGGTGACCACACATACGGGGGAGGTCTCTGCTCCCCATCACAGGTGTCAGGTGTGCAGAGCCCCCTTCCCAGGAGCTGCCCTCCCCGCCTGGACACAGTGGCGGGGCCGAGAGGGGTCATGCCATCTTGCCACCGTGAGGCTGCAAGTGAGCTGACATCATCCGGGAGGGAGAGTGGTGAAGAGAGGAAGGAGAGGGCCTCTAAGGGCCGGGTGGCACTGCCCACCATCCAGGCCTGGCCCTGCCTCCAGTTCCATCAGCTCAGCAGCATGACGTGATACACCAATCCTGCTGGGAGAGACGGCCTCTGTGACGTGAGCCGCAGGGCCTTGTACCATGTGTGCACGGGTGTGAGCCTACACGCGTGTCTGTGTGCAGCATTTACCTGTGTGCACACACGTGCCTGTGTGTGCCCGGGTATGTGTGTGTGTGCACGCGCACGTGCGTACGCACACAGATGTAGGAAGGTAAGTGCTCAGAGCTGACCCAAAGCCACTGCACTGGAGAACAACGCGGCAGTCAGCTCCCACGAAGACGACCACCTCACACCCCACCCCCGCAGGGTGCTTCTGTTCTGGCCCCAGGGTCGTTGGGAGCGGGGTGGAATCAGCTCATCAGCGGTGTCTCGTTTCCCCAATGGGACAATGGTGTGGCGTTTCCTTCTAGCAAAAAGAACGTCCCTTGGGAGGAAGCGGCCTCCTGGCCCCAGCATCTCCCGCCTCACTACTGCTCTTCCTCTGACTTAAGTCTGCATATTTACTTGACACGTAGGGCTGGCTCCCAGAGTGTGAGCCTGGCGTACCCAGGGCACAGTAACGGGGAGAGGGCAGCTTCCTGGAAGACCTGGAATTGGACCCCGAGTTTAGAAAATATCTGTGCACATAGCCACTGTAACTCAAGGGCAAGTCCCTGGGAAGGGGCATTTGGAGAGGCTTCTGAAGAGCGTGCTGCCCCAGCCCCTCAAAGAGCTGTGTCACTTTGTCCCGCCAGAGGATGTGGCAGGCCCCAGCTCTCTGCTCGGTGACGGGGGTGCGGGGTTTCAGGGTTGGTGGTGGGTGCATTTCTCAGGTTATCCCACAGGAAAGCGACTTCCAGTGCTTCTCCTCACCCACCTACTTCCTCCCAGAACCCCCATCTAAACCCATAGCCTGTGATTCCAACAGGGCGTTCGCCCTGCCTCCCAGTACCCGGGGTTTCAAAGACCTCCCTGTAAAGAGGACTCCTCCAGTCACTCAGGAGAGGTGGCTGGAGGGAAAACGAACTGAGAGCTGGTGACTACGTTCCCTTCTGAGCCCCGAAAAGCCCACCACCGGCCAGGCTGTGCGCCAAGTCGCTCTCCTCTGGGGCCTCTGAGGGATTCACATCTCTCTCTTCTGTTCCCAGTCCTCACGAGGCGAGTTCATTTTGGTAGACACGATATTAGATTTAAAATTGAGGAACGCGTGCATCAGAGCAGGATCCCGTCCTCCTACCTACACACAGTCTGTGTGCTGAGCTCATCATTCTAGAGGAGGAATGTGGCTTCCGGACGGGAGGAGGACTCCCCAGCAACCTGCATCACGCAGAGGAGACAACCGCAACTGCAAAAAGGAACGCTCGCTGCAGGAGATCAAAGACTGCAGCCTTCGACCCAGGTCACATCTCAAGAGAACAAAAACCCATGAACACGAGAAAAAGAATCGGTCAGCTTGGCTCAAGCACAGCTGTTGGCCACGATCCTTCTGGGATCTTCCAAGACTTCTCCCCACTCCTACTCCATGCGGGGATGCTGTCATCACTACGCGCTGTCCAGGAAGCGACTCGAAGCTGAAGCTCCTGCGGGTTTTCAGAGGCAGTATTTTGCAAAAGGGGAGAGTGCTCATTTTCTCCCTAGAAAGCAACTGCTGGATTTAAAGACCGGTGCACCCGGCCCAAGCCGTGGTCTCTTCCGTTATTCTTATGCAGTTGAAAGTGGGACAATGACTAAGGATGGCAGAAGTGAAGCCTTTGCGTTGTGGTGTTGGAGGAGAGCACTGCGGGTCCCACGGACTGCGAAAGGAACAGACAAGTCTGTCTCGGCGTAAGTGCAACCTGGGCGCTCCTTAGAGAGGAGGAGAAGCCTGGTCTCACATACGCTGCGCCTGGTGTCAGGAGGGGTCACAGAAATCATGCTGGGGAGGATGGAAGGTCAGAGAGAGAGGAAGGTCATCACCAGGACGGGTGACGAAGGGACAACACCACCGAGGTCAAGCTAACAAGACAGTGAGGACGGTGCTTGACAGCAAGGCTCCACACCTGCCGTCCACGCGGTCACCGTGTCATCGAGACATTAGAGCCATAGCTGACTTGGTGGCACCTCCCAGCAGGAACACCACCAACCTCGGTCAACGGTGTGCAGGAGCAGGAATCCAAAAGCCGAGGTTCAAGTCCCAGCTCCGCCACTTGGACCTGCGAGCTCTCTCCTCACTCGGGAAATGGGACTGAAGCTGCACGGGGAAACGGGACAGCCCTGGGCACTCGCGTGTGCTCCCTGCACACAATCTACAAGCAGCGTTTCCACGGTCACCCATTCAGCCTGACACAGACGCTTGCCTCTTCCTCTGGTTCTCCACCCCACTAGCTAACCCCAAACCAGCTGTGCCGTCGTCCACACCCACAATCTGCGAGCTTGCACTGTGTTCTGTGGCCTTCCCCCACGGTGTGGTTCCCATCCTCGGGACAGTCATGGGAGTCACTGGTGTTGACCGAGTGAAAATCATTCCAGCCAAGTTCAAGTTGGGCAAAAAGGAACTTGGCCATATCATACTAAACCACATCTTTATTTTTGGTCTCACCCAGCTAAAGAAAAGGCAGCCTTCAATTAAAGCCACTTTATAAGAGTCAGTGGTTTCTTATCAGAGGGCTGGACAGTGAGTAAGGATGACAGAAGAACCGATGCCTTTGCGCTGTGGTGCTGGAGAAGAGCCCTGCACATCCCATGGAAAAGAACCAGCAGCTACGTCATGGGGAAAGTGCAGTCAGTGCTCCTTGGAGGTGTGGATGGCGAAGCTTCATCTTTTACACTCTGGACACGTAGCTGGGCGAGGCTGGTCCTTAGAGAGGGACCTCATTCTTGGAACGGTGGAGGGTCAGCAGAGGAGGGGGAGGAGGGCCCCAACGAGATGGACTGACACGGTGACCTCAGCGACGGGCTCCAGTAGGTCAGAGATGATGGCGACAGCACAGGAGAGGGCAGGGGTAAGCTCCTTGGTTCACAGGGTCGCTATGAGTCCTTCTTGACTCGATGGCACCTAACAACTGCAACAGGTGCGTTCAATCTGTGTGCTGAGCAATGTAGTCAAGAAGCTGAACTCCATGAGGAAGAATCAGGATCCGAGTAAGACGCATTAATAACCTCTGTTATGCAGATGATACAACTTGGCTTGCTGAAAGTGAGGAGGACTTGAAATGCTTGCTGTAGAAGATCAAAAATATACCCTTGGCAATGAATTGCATCTCAATATTAAGAAAACAAATATTCTCACCACTGGATCAATAGGCAACATCGTGGTGGATGGAGAAAAGACTGAAACTGTCTGTGACTTCATCTTACTTGGATCCACAATCAACACCTGTACCAGTCGTTGGTGGATGAGGAGACATAGGGCACTGGGAAAGTCTGCAGGCAAAGAGACCTCCCAAATTATTGAGGAGCAATGATGTCTGTCTGAGGACCAAGGTTCGCCTGATTCAGGCCATGATTTTATGCAATCACTTGCTATATTTCTGAGAGCTGGGCAATGACTCAGGATGACAGAATAACGGATGCCTTTGAGCATACATTATGCCTTTGAGAAGAGCATTGAACACCCCATTGACCGCCAAAAAAACAGAGATGTCTTGGAGATGGTGCAGCCAGAGTGCTCCTTGGAGGCAAGGGTGACAATGCCAATTTGCTTCCCATACTTCAGGCATGTTGCCAGGAGGGGCTATTTCTTGGACAGAGACATGATGCCCAGAAAGATGGTGGATGGTAAAGGACAGGAAGATCTTCAACCAGGTGAGGTGACACAGCAACTGCTGCAATGGGCTTGCGCGTGTCAGAGATGATGAGGGCAGCACAAGACAGGACAGGGCGCAGATGTGCTGCTCACAGAGTCACTACGAGTTGTACTTGACTGGACAGCACCTAACAGAAACAGCCAGTGCACAGTAGGGCTCAGACCCTGCAGAAGTACACGACTGGGGTTGGGAGCCCCTGCAGAAGTACAGAAGTACATGACAGGGGATCCAGCAGTATCTCCAAGAGTAAAAAAAGAAAATCAGAAAACTATTAATATCCAGCACTGTCTGAATGACGAAAAAGAACCTGTGGAGTATACACATACAACGGAGTACCAACCACAGCAAAGAGGACAGAGGGAGACACTCCACACTTGGCAATGACCTTAAACCCAAACAGTTCTAACACCCTATGCAAAAGGCAGAGTAGCAGAAAGGATAAAGAAAGAAAATTAAAAACAGGTGGCATCCTTCTGATGGTTACAAGAGGCACACCTTAGAAACCAGCATGCAATCAGACTACAAATGAAATGATGGGAAAGATTATCCCAGGCAAACAGCAAACAGCAGGACAGCTATCCTGATACCAGAGAAAACAGACCTTAAATCAACACCTAGCACAAAAAGAAAGAAGGACTTCTTTTTTTCTCTTTCATTTATTCATTGTTACACATTGTATCCCCCTCTCCACCCCTCCTCCCCCAATCCACCCTGCAATGCACCCCTTATTCCAGATTGTTCTCATATAATACACAATCATAGAATCTTTTGGGAGAGTTCTTCACCATCTGTTCTAATGCAGTGTCTACTCTTTCCACATTCCCTGCCCAACACCCCTATGTCTGCGCTATTTTATAACACTGTTGTCATGCAGTATTCATCCTTTAGTGACTGAGATACTTCACTCAGCATAATGTCCTCAAATATGGAAGGTAGTCTGGCGCTTGCTCAAAAAGTTAGAAATACAAATACCATTTGACACAGCAATTCCATCACTTGGAAAATACCCTAAAGAAACCAGAGCCACAACTCAAATAGAGGTAAGCACATTCATGTTTATTGCTGCATTATTTACAATAGCAAAGAGATGGAAGCAACCGAAGTGCCCATCAACAAATGAATCAATAGAAAAACTACAGTACATCCAAGAACAATGACGACGACCAAGAGAGAGCTACATTGGCCTAGTGGAAGGAAGCTGTGCTACCAAGCCGAAGGTGGGTGATTTTTCATCTGTGGCCCTCGGCCAGGTTCAAATTGTCTTCCTGTCAAACATTCTTCTAGGTGGTATAGCACTGGTCTGTGCGTTGCTGTACAGAGGTAACTCGTGGTTGCTGTGATGCTGAACACTGGGACAGTGATGTGCTAAACGTGGTAACGGGTACCCATGGTGGACAGTGTTGACTGGATCTTCCCAACCAAATCAAGCCTGGAAGCAGGAGCGGCATCCACTTCCGAAATGGCTTGCCTCCGTAAACTCTATGTACGAACAGTGCTCAGGCCATTCGTTCATAGGGTCGCTATGAGTCGTCTACAACTAGACGGCTTTAAACAACAACAGTACATCCACACAAGGGGATACTATGCAGCATTGAAAAATAATAAAATAGTAAACAGTACATAACATGGAGCGGGGCGGGGGCGGGGGGGGGGGAAGAAGGACTTTACACAACAGTAAAAGGGGCAATCCAGTAAGACCATATAACAACTACATGTCTATGCGCACCTGACAGCAATGACCAAAATCCACGAGACAAACACTGCCCAAAGGGAAAGGTGAGAGGCCCACAGAGGAGCACAGCACAGCACCTTCAGTCCCAGACTCAGCATCTCCAAAGAAGACACAAAGCACACTGAGAGGTAAACACAGCCAAAGGGCGACTCCAGAAGCCCACCTAGCAGGGGAACACACCCTTCCTCTCCCGAGCACCTGGCTCACCTTCCAGAGCAGACGGGCCACCAGGACACGAGACAGGGCCGCAAATTTTACAAGATGTAAGTCACACGGAACATCTTCTTTGACTGAAAGGTATGAAGCCAGAAATCATTGCCAGGAAGAATAAGCGGCCGGTGGGGGTGAGAACTCACAGACTCTGGGGAATGCCTGTACTATGATCCAGGGAAACAAGAAGCTACCGGCCTGATCTGATCAGGCCAAGGTGATGACAATGTCTCGAGGGCACTCGAGGAAGAGTGGACCCTTGATCAGAGTGGGGACAGTTTCTTCTAAAGAACAATAAAACCACTGTGCCACGGTTGTGGCAAGATGAGAGATGGGCCCTATCATCTGCTCTCATTTCTCAGTGACGTCTGTGCTGAGGACAACAGCTGCGTGTGAGTCAGGAAGGATGCTCCGTACCGGGATTCATGAGAGGCACCGACACAGCGCAGTTACTGGGGCCTGGAAGACGTCTCAGGGAGTGGAGCAGAACTTCCAGGTGGCACTGGGGCCGCACTTGAGACTCGCTGTCAGGAATGTGCAGTGAGAGAAGGGAGTTAGCTTTGCGTCTCATCCATCAACGTCCAGTTTTCCAGGAAGCAGAGGATCATTAAATACCAAGTCAGCAAACAGAGGAAGGGACTAGATTTAGAAATCACTGACTGATGCAAGAGAGGCAGCAGGGGTTAGAGAGCAAAGGGAAGGGAGGAAGTCAGCCCAATTACCTGGAGTGTTAAAAAGGCAGAGAGACCAGAACAAGGGGAGCTGGAGGGTGAGGTGTGTGGGCCACATAGCAGGCGTGAAGGTGAGAGTTTTCAGGTGGGACCAGTGCCCTGGGTGTCTCCAGAGGAACAGACGTCAGAAACAAGTTAAGGACAATACCTAAACTTGGACTCAGGGCCTATGGCGCACGATGCTATCTAGTGTATACTAGGATAATGAATGGTCAGGCAAGAACCACAGCCACCGACAGACTCCAAAACCTGACGGGCGCCTCCCAAGAGTAGAATCAACTCAATGAGCGTGAGCTTTCCGAGCGAAGGTCAGTGGTCAATGAGAGTGGGATGACAGGCAAAGCTGTCTCCTCGCCCAGCGCAGGTCTGTAGCTCAGACAAGCATCGAGCTCTCCCTGTCCTCACTCACCGTGAAGGAGTCATTGTTCTGTAGCATCCAGTCAGACTTCCAACCAGCCAGAGACTTCTCAGAGGGCTCCACAGATCCCCAAAGAGGGTGACCACTGAACCCTCCACGTGCAACCATCCCACCCAAGAAGGACATCCGGAATAGGCTGACCCCTCACACCAGCAGCCCAGCCGGGCCACATCTTATATAAACTGTGAACAGCTGTTTAGAAGTCAGTCGCAGCCAAGCCCAGTACAGCATCTGGGTCTAGCAAGCAGCCTCGGCTGAAGTTCAGTAACTACCGATTTCCAAAACATAAGAGTTTCAATCCTTCCAGATGGCTTTCAATCTGCTCTTATTACAAAATCATTTCTAATTATTGTATCCTTTAAACATACAGAAAAAAGTTAAAGATGACGCACCAGCGTCACACGTGTGAGCCTCTCGCACACAACCATCAGCCCCTCCCTTTTGGCTTCAACATCCTCTTTTTAATACGATATTACAGCCAACCCTCCCCAGGTATCTTAATCTCCTCTACCATTAACTGTAACAATTTTTCTAAAATAAGATTATAAACCAGCATGAGTTACAAGCACCAGTAATCTATTTAAGGGATGCCATATTGCATGATAGGCAATTTCAATGCTTCGTTTCATCTTCCAAGATTTATTCATGTTTGGATAGACTGCCATGCTTCCTTCACTCAAATGGTGATGGAATATTTCTGTCACTGATGTGTTCTCTAGAGGGAATGGTCTTTGTAAAAAAGGGTCAGCAAAGCAGAGGAAGACCCTCTGTGACAGGGAGAGGCACGGCGGCTGCATCAACGGGCTGGTACACAGCAGAGGCTGAGGATGGGGCATGACTGGGCAGGTTTCGTTCTGTTGTGCACGGGTCACCCTGAGTCGGGACCAGCCTGACAGCATCTAACAGCCTTTCCTGGAAAAGGTGAAGCCAGAGCGCTACTTAGAGGCAAAAATGAGGAAGCTTCATCTCTCCTAACTGGGACATGTTGCTCATTGTTGCTGTTGTTGTTAAGTGCCATCAAGGCTAGTACGACCCATAGTGACCCTCGGAACAACAGATCTGAACCCTGTCCCATCCGACACCATCCTCACAGTATCTGACATACGCAAGCCCACTGTTGCATCACTATGACACAGTCACTGTGTCAATGCACCCGACTGAGGGCCTTCTTTTTCACCATCTCTCCACCTTTCCAAGTATGATGCTCCTCTCTAAGGAGAAGCCTCTAGTTACAACATGCCTAAAACTTCATCAGCTTTACCTCCAAGGAGCACTCTGGCTGCACCCTCACCAAGACATATCTGTTCTTCTGGCCGTTCATGAGATGTTCAGTGTTCTTCTCCAACACCACAGCTCAAAAACATCAATTCTTCTTCTGTCATCCTTATTCACTGTCCAGCTCTCAGATGCAGAACAAGTGATCGGAAAGACCATGGCCTGAATAAGACACACCTTATTCCTCAAACTGACATCATTGTCCCTCAATAATTTGGAGAGGTCCCTAACTGCAGATTTCCCCAGTGCAATGTGTCTCCTTATTTCCTGACTGCTGGCATTAAGGGTGTTAGTTGGGGATCCAAGCAAGATGAAGCTGTTGACAGTTTCAATCTCCTCTCTATCCATCATGACACTGCCCATCAGTCCAGTGGTAAGAATCTTTGTTTTCTTCACATTGAGATGCAATCCATACCAAAGGCTGCATTCCTTGCTCTTCTGCAATCAGGGCTTCAAATCCTCCTCACTTTCAGCAAGCAAGATTGTGTCATCTGCATAATGCAGGTTATTGATGAGTCTCCCTCCAAACCTGATGCCACCACACTCTCCCTCATAGACTCCAGCTTCTAGAAGAATTTGCTCCACATACAGATTGAATACATATGGAGAGATAATACAACCATGGTGCACTCCCTTCCCAAACCATGCAGTGCTCCCCTGCTCTATTCACACACAGCCACCTAATCTAGGTATAGGTTCCTCATGATCACAATCAAGTGCTCTGGGATTCCCATTTTTCTCAATGTCAGCCACAACTTGTTATGATCCAGTCAAATGCCTTTGCATAGTCAATAAAATAGACATTCTTCTGGTATCCCTTACTTTAAGCCAGGATCCATCTGACATCAGTAATGATATCCAAAATGCTATTCAGTCTCTTCTAAATCCTGCTTGAACTTCTGGCAGTTTCCTATGTATGTACTGTTTCAGCTGTTTTTGAATGATCTTCAGCAGTATTTTGCTGCAACATCTACCAAAACCTCTGGGGTGCAGCTAAGGCAGTCCTCTGGGGGCAGTTCATAGCAATAGTCACACACGGAAGGAAGGAAGGAAGGAAGGTAGGTCAGTCAATAATCTAACTCAACACCTTCATCAACTAAAAAAAGATTAACAATCTAATCCTATAGCCTCTAGAAGAAAGGAAATTTCAGGAAAAGAGCTGAACTCAATGAGGTAGAGAACAGAAAAACAACTGAAACCATCAATAAGGGCAGGAGCTGGTTTTTTTAAAGGGTTAATAAAACTGACAAACCACTGGTAAACTAAACAAAAGAGAAAAAAATTAAGACAAAATTAACTCAATTAAGAAATTACAGAGGTGACATCACAACAGAACCAGATGATGTTAAATCGTTAATACTGGAATACTATGAAAAGCTATACTCAGATAAATTTAAAAACCTAGAGTAAACAGGCAAATTCCTTGATATTCATGCCCTACCTAGACTGACGCAAACAGATGTAGATCACTTGAACAGACCCATCACAAAAGAAGAAATTGAACAGGTCATAAAAAGACTTCCCCATAAGCAAAGTCCTGGACCAAATGGTTTGACAGCTGAACTCTAACAAACATTCAGAGGAAATATGTCACAAATTCTACTTAAAGTATTTCAAAATAGAAAATGAAGGAACACTTCCAGAATCATTCTACAAAGAAAGCATAACCCTGATTCTAGTATTACCAAAATCAGGCAAAGATATTACCAAGAAAGAAAACTACAGACCAACGTCCCTCATGAATATAGATGCAAAAATACTTAACAAAATCCTAGCTAATAGAATCCAGAAGCACATTAATAAAATAATTCATCATGACCAAGTGGGATTCATAAGGTAATGCAAGGATGGTCCAACCTATGAAAAAACAATCAATGAAACTCACCATTTTAACAAAGCAAATCACCAGAACCATATGATTTGAAACTGATGCAGAAAAGGCATTTGACAAAATCCAATACTTTTCCTGATAAAGAACTCAGCAAAATTGGAATGGAAAGGAATTTACTCAGTATCATTCTCCCTGGAGAAAGTAAAAAAGCATTTTCCTTGCCAACAGGAACCTGACAAGGATGCTCACTGTCACGACTTCTATTCGATGTGCTTGCTCGGCCAATACAATAAAAGAAGAAAATAAAAGGCATCCAGATAGGCAAAGGGATGGTTAAACTGTCGCTATGTGCAGATGATATGATAGTGTAACAGAAAACCTCAAGGACTCAACAAAAACCTATTCAAGCTAGTAGACCAATTTAGTAGAGTGGCAGGTTATAATATCAATATCCAAAAATCAGTGGGATTCTTCTACAGTAAAAAAAGAGAACTCAAGAGAAGAAAACCAAGAAGGCAATACCATTCACAATAGCCAACCACAAACTGAGATAACTGGGAGTGAATCTAACTAGAGACACAAAAGACCTGTACAAAGAAAACTACAGAACATTTCTGTGAGACACAATAGAAAACCTAAAATAAAAGAAATGGGAAAATGTACCCTATTCATGGATAGGAAGACTCAATATTGTGAAAATGACAATTCTACCAAAAGTAATATATATGTTCAACACAACCCCAATATAGATACCAAATTCATTTTTCAAGAAGATGGAAAGGGAAACTGTCAAGTTTATTTAGGAGGAAAGAGAA
>NW_006399814.1:6263592-6274386 GCF_000299155.1 Elephantulus edwardii
ACTGAGCAAACTGATATTAACAACCGCAATCTCTTCTCCATCTATCATGATGCTGCCAATTGGCCCAGTTGTGAGAATCTTTGTTTTCTTCATGTGAGCTTCAATCCACATTGAAGAAGACAGTCCTTGACCTGCTGCAGCAAATGCTTCAGGTCCTCCTCAGTTTTGACAAGCAAGGTCGGATCATCTGCATAACAGAGGTTGTTGATGAGTCTTCCTACAAGCTGATGTTACATTCCCCCTCATAAAGTCCAGTTTTCCAAATACTTTGCTCTGCAAATAGATTTAAAAAGGTATGAAGACTGGACACATTCCGGACACACTTCTTTACTGATTTTGAAGCATGCAGTATTACCTTTGCTCTGTTGTAACAACCACTTCCCGGTCCAAGTATAGGTTTTACATGAGCACAGACAGGTGTTCCAGGATTCCCATTCTTCTCAAGATTGGCCACAACTTGTGAAGCCTTTCAGTGTTGGCCAATTCATTCTGGAACAGTGACTCTGTGTATTCTGTCCAGCTTCTCATCTCTTAGTACTGCAGCTCGAGGCTCAAATTTGTTTTTCAGTCTTTTAGCTTAAGAAACATTGAGCCAGAATGAAGGCAGCATAGTGGAGTGGACTTGGGGGGAGGGACTGAATAACAATGAACATTTTTTTTACTTTTCAAAAAGAAAAGCAAATGGGGAGAAGGGGTGGACAAGGAGAAAAGTGTAACAATGAATGAATGGAAATCCAAAGTCTCTGTAAACTTTCATTAAAATCAATTTCAAATAAAAGAAAGCAAAAGGGGGGGGGGAAGAAACATTAGGCGAGCTCTTCCCTTTTTATTCTCCAATGCATGTTTCATTGCAACACTCGGCTTTGTCTTCTCAGCTGCCCTCTGAAATCTGCTGTTCTGCTCTTTTACTTTGGCATCTCTCCCCTGGATGGCTCTGAACGCTCTAGTGCAATTTTCAGGGTCTCTTCTAACATCCGTTTCGGTTTTTTTTCTTTCTCCTCTTCGTAGTGACCTTTTGCTCTCTTCAAGGATGATATTCTTGATGTCTTCCCACAGCTCATCTGGTCTTCGATCATTAGTGCTCAATGTTCCAAACCTGCAGTGAAAGACTCCTCAAGCACAAGATAATGTTTGAGTCGACACTCTTTCCATTTCCGGCCTCATCACAGACTTCCAGCCATCCTGCAGCAAGTGACACTACTTCTCAAGCATGAGGACATACTGTTAGGAGGAGCTATTCCTAGGAGAGAGATATGCTTGGAAAGGGGGAAGGGCAGCGAGAAAGGTGAGGATCCCTGAGACAACTGACACAGTGACTGCAGCAATGGGCTCAAGTGTGTCAGCGACAGGAAGGGTGGTACAGGACAGGACAGGGTTCAGATCTGTGCTCACAGGGTCGCTGTGAGTCATACTCAACTTGACAACCACCACCACAGTCTTTCCTCAATTAGGGAGAGTTAACACAGGTCTACCAGTCAGCCAGCCACGAACATCACTCTAAGACCTAAGAGGAGAGGAGCTAGGGGCAGGAAGCAGGCCTCTGTCTTCACAGCCCCCCGAGGAAGGTAGGACTCGGGCCCTCATTCCCCGAGGACGCAGCACAGCAGCTTCTGCCAGAAGGCAGGTCACAGACTGCGGCCCAGGCGTGGCCTAACGAACATGCAGAACACAGGTTCCCCGGCTCCATCTCTGGAAAGGCTAACTCATTAGGTCCGACAGGACCCAGGAACCTGCGTTTTTAACAAACACCCACGTGGGGCTCGTGTGCACCCACATGTGGATCAGAGAGCCTGATGGTCTCAGACGCCTTCAGGGGGGAACGCATCTCTGATCTTCGATAAACAGTCCTCTGCTTTCTCTACTGGATAAGCCAAAACCTCCCCAGCACTGCCCTGAGCGGATTCTGGCTCGCAGAGGCCCTGCTGGACAGGCAGAAGTGCCCAATCGGGCTTCCAAGGCTGGTGAGCCTCCCAGGAGCGGACGGACCCCTCGCTCTCCTGAGAGGCAGCAGGCAGGTCTGAAGTGCTGATGTGACGTGGTTAGCATCACACTGTCCACGTACTGCACACCAGGACCGCGCCTGTTCAGACAGTCAGCTGTATATTCTTTACGTCAGGCTCTGCCAGTGCGTCCTGGTGCCTGGGCGCTCCCTGGAGACAGCGCTCCCGCCACCTCACTGTCCCTGGGCAGCAGAAATAAGACTCCTCCCATGCAGCGCAGCAAGAAGGCAGAATGGAAGAGGCAGAGTGCAAGACTGGCGGGGGGACGGGTGGAGGGGGGACAGTCGAGGAGAGGACACACAGCAAGGGGATAGATAGCAGGGGTCAGGCAGGGAAGGACAGGCTAAGGGAGGACAGGTGAAGGGGAACAGGCACAGGGGGACAGGCAGCGGGGAGAGACAGGCAGAGGGGTGACATCAGTAAAGGGTGGCAATGGAGGGGGATAAGAGGAGGGAGACAGGAGGGGGACAGGCAGTGAGGGGTGGAGGCGGAGGGAGACTGGCAGGGGGACAGGAGGAGGAGGACAGGCAGCAGTGGACAGGGACAGGGGAGAGAGGGTGGGCGGCCACCACTGAGTGACAGTGAGGAGGCCAGGGGAAGACCTCACAGGAGCACTCCAGTGCACGTAGGAGCAGAGACCCAGGACAGAGACAGGCTGGACACAACCATGCCAACAAGACCCTCCAGCCAGAGCTCAGGCACCAGTCAGCAGAGTCTGGGATCAACTGCCCTCTACGTCCAGCAGGTCCAGCAGAGGGTGAGGGTGCGGGGAGGCCTGAGCTGGAGCTCGTGCTCACAGCAGCACCCCACCCACAGCTGTCACCAAGAGTGGAGACCGCAGATGCTGCAGCTGCTGGAATGGGCCAGCTGACTCCAGCCACGTGCCCCTCAGTCGCCTCTGAACTCGGGGTTAATTTCCACTTAAGTCCCCAGAAAAGGGGAAATGCTGTTTCCAACTGGGAGAGTTAAGAGGCAGAGATCCTCAAAATGAAAGTCCCCTGAAGCCCAGCAGCCCAGAAGGGGGAAGGGTCCAGGCTCGCACCCCCAAGCCTCCACCCCAACTGCTCACATGTGAGAAGACAATGGGCCGGGGCTTGGACACACTGCTGAGCCCATGACACAGTGCCAGACCCACACATCAGCTGCAGGCAGCTAAGGGCTTCACGGCTAGTGCATCACCAGACCCCACAGGGCCCCAGGCCTCCCTAACCCCCATCCTCACCCCACCCCCACTGCTCTCATCTAGAGGGACACCGGGCTGGGCCTGGACGCACTGCTCAGCCACAACACAGAGCCAGATGTGAACGGCTAAAGACACCACGGACCCGCACCCCAGGCCTCACGGAGCCCCAGGCCAGGCCCACTGTGGCTGGGAGAGCTGGCAGCAGGCAGAAGTCTGGGCTCAAACCCTCCACTTGTCCCCAGCATGGGATGCGGGTGAGTTATGGACAAAGGGACCGGTGTCCTGGTAAGAGCTCTGATGACCTCACCACCGAGGCCCTGCCACCAGCCACCAGTCTCCTCTGACTATCACCCACCCCCACCCCACCCCCGGTACTCCACTTGCTCCACCTCACCACTACGACCCCACCACTGGCCTCTCCCACCTGGACCTGGACGACCACCTCCAACCTGCTCACCAGCTCCTGCCAGGTCCTGCCCTCCCATCTGTCCTCAGGACAGCACCATTCTGAGGTCACTCATCAGTCTGCTCAGAGGTCATCACCCTCCACCTGCCTCCAGTCCAGTACCCAGTCCAGTGGGACCCCCAGTGGCTCGGAAGGCTCGCTGACACACAGAGTACCAGTGGCACTATGCCCACACCCTCTGGGCCTGGTCTCACGTCCCCGAACCTCTCTCACCCAGAGTCCCTCTGCCGTCTGTGCTTCTGCTCCCCCATCCCACCCGCACTCCAAGACTGGACCACCTGCCCTGGGCTGCCCGCTGGGCCTTTTCCCTCTGCACATCCTCACTGGAACATCAGCTCTTTAGGGGGAGCCTCTCCCAGGACCCCTGCCCACAGACCCCACCTCCACCCTTGCTGTATTATGTGTCAGCAGGTGCTGAGGGTTGAGGGACCAACATCCTCTCATCAGGGAGACGTGACAGCGCAGAGCTCAGCCCAAGGTGAACAAGCCCAATGACAAGGTGTCAGACACGCCTCCCCCTCCCACCTCGGAGCCAGTCCTGCCACCAGCCGTCTCCCATGGCACCAAATGGCAGTGCCTGACTTACAGCAGTGTGCCAAGCCAACGAGGTCAGCAGTCCGTCCTGAAGTCAGTCACATACTCTCCTCTGCTCTGTTCTCGTTATTATGGCCTCGTGTGCTCGGGAGCTTCAGAAATCCAATCTTCACGCACTCTCGGGAGCCCTGCTGGCATGACCTCAACGACACCTGACAGCCTCACCGTCTACCGGCCACGGACACCCAGCCCCGCGACGTCCACCAGATATGGATGCAGGTGCTTCTCTGTCCCTGCCCCACGACGCCCACCACACACGGCTGCAGGCGCTTCTCTGCCCCAGACCCGGGACACCCACCAGACACGGCTTCTCTGTCCCTGCCCTGCGACGCCCACCAGACACGGCTGCAGGTGCTTCTCTGCTCTGGTGCATTCCTAGCACCCCCGAGCGTTCATGGCACACAGAATGAGTCAAATAGATGTTGACTTAGCACATTGTAAACTCAAAACCGGGTGAAGCAGCTGCCCTCATGCTCATGGGCGCCGGGCCAGCCCGCCCAAGTCTGCTGCTTTAATCAGCAAGTGAGTGAAACGTCCTTGGGTGACAGACGCAAAAACTGACGGCCCACGAGTGGCGTGACCTGGCAAAGGTCAGACAGCTAGCACCAGGCTAAGGCGAAGATCCAGACACCCAGCTCCCAGAGGGGGGCTTCTCCACCACACCACATCCGGTCACCACAGAATACCAGAGCGAATGGCTTTGCCAAGCAGAACGTTCTTCCGCCACAGTTGGTTGCTGTTGCTGTTTTAGGTGCCATCGAGTCAAGTACAACTCGCAGCAACTCTGTGAACAGCGAACCTGAAGTCTGTCCTCACCCTCCCTGACACACGTCGGTCCATTTCTGTCATCACTGGGTCGATCCACCTTGTTGAGGGTCTTCCCCTCTTTCACTGACCCTACATCTTTCCAAGGAACAGACCGCTAACGACGTGTCCAAAGTGCGCGAGGCAGAGCTTTGTCAGCTTTGCCTCCAAGCCCGGGCACTGGCTCCAGGGAAGGTTTTCTTTCTCCGCTGGCTCTGGTGGGAAGCCCCGCGCATCACTCTTGCTCTGGGCCCAGGCGACCCTCAGAGTTGAAGGACAGGCTCCACCCCTGGCGCTCCTTTCTTGGGGTGGTCACTCCGGTCTCCACCTGCTCGTTTAATCCTTTCTATCTCAAAAGGGTTTGCCTCAAGATACAACCTACCCCAGTGGACTCCATCCCACCTCACTTGCAGCTCATGGGACAGCTCCATCAGACCACGACGGGGGGATGACCGAGGTGAGAACACGCCCCGGCCACATGCACGCAGATTGTGAGAGGTGCCATGCAAGGCGTAACAAATACCAACAAGACAAAGCCAAGTAAGGCACCCCCCCCCCAGACCCACCGCGCTCACTGGCTGTGACAGGCGCACACAGAGCCCGGCGCCTGAGCGTCAAAGGTGCCGCGGTCCAGCCTGAGAAAGCAGCCAGGACTTTACAGGGGGCTCAGTGGTGGGCTCCGAAAACGGGAGAGTGTGAGCCAGCGGACGGCAGGGCAGGTAGGGGCATCCGGCCGGACAGCACAGCAGGACAGGTGCCCAGGAGCCCACTGGTCCACCAGCATCGCTGTCCAGAATTCCCAGAGCTGCCCTGACCACTCACACACTAGGCAGCTCCAGGCAGCAGACACCCTCTCTCGGAAGGCGCCAGGGAAGGGCCCTTGTCTCTTCTAGCTTTGGCGGGTTTCCAGCACCTGTGGGGGCTCCCCGGCTTGTAGCTGCTTCTGCCTCTGCTCCACCGGCACTCGGCCCTCCTGCCGGCGTCCTGAGACTCCTTCCCCATCCTCCTCAGCGATCCCTAACTGTATCGTCATCAGCTGATACTACCTAACTGCAGCCACTCTATCATCTCCCCCTGTAGTTACCCCTGACCCTTCACTCTCGAGGTCCTTGACCAGTCACACCTGCAAAGGCGCTATTTCAGAAGGCGCATTCGGAGGTCCTGAAGTGATGCGCGTTTTGAAGGGCACTATCAAACCCACAAGGAGCCCAGGAGGCGCACTGGTTAAGCACTCATCAGCTAACCAAAAAGTCAGCAGTTCAAGCCCAGCCAGCTGCTGCAGGAGAAAATGCCTGGTAGTCTGCTCCCGAGAACACCAAAACCCAGAAAACTCCACAGGGCCGTTCCACAAACCAGGTATGTAGACACCCATATGCACGTGTATCTACATACACGTATGTATCACTCATCACCTACTTCCTGCCTTCGAGTTGGGACTGACTCATAGCTGACCCTCCAGTGGATTTCTGGAGGCTGTAAGTTTGCACAGAAGGAAACTGCTCACCTTCCCCCCTGGGCACCGCTGGTGGTCTTGAACCGCTGTAAAGGAACCACTTTGAGGTCGGCAGCACCACTCCCTGCAGACTTCGCCACCAGAGCTCCCTCACTTACACATGCATGCATGCACGCACATACGTGTCTCTACACCAAGTATGAGAGGCGAAGCTTCTCCCTCTTGGCTTTCAAGTAAACCCTCCGCCTGCACCTTCTCCAAGACATACCTGCTTGCTCTTTGGGGCATCAGGGGATGTTCAGTGCTCTTCTCCAACACTCGCGGGCAAAGTGCAGCCAGAGAGCTGCTTAACAGTAGAGACGGCCAACCTTCACCTCTCATACTCTGGATGTGTTGCTAGGAGAAACTATTACTTGAAAAGTAGTATAATACTTCAAAGAGTGGAGGGTCCGCAAAAGAGGCAAAAAACCCCAACAAGATGGACTGAAGTAATGACTGCAGCAATGAGCTCACGTGTGTCAGAGACGGGGAGGCTGGCCCAGGGTCGGACAGGGTTCAGGTCTGTCCACGGGGTGGCTCTGAGTCGTCCTCAGGTCGACAGCACCTAACAACAGTATATCTTCAGTATACGCACACGGGCCTCTCACGTGGCCACTGGGAGCTGGAATGGGCTCACAGGCACAACAGCAACACCACAATTCACTAGCCTGCACGCGGCCCTTTAAAATCCATGTTCTCCTCACACACAAATGCACTCGCCCCGTTCCGGTACCTGACACTGTTGGTCTGGTCCATCCTCAGCTCCAAGTACCAAATCTTATCTCCACTGACCACTCAAACAGGTCTGCCATCTCTCACATCACACCACCTCAATCAGTTCTGTAAGGTCCACCTTGAGGTCAAATTCCCGTCCCTCGACCAGTGAGACCAGAAGAGACGTTCTCTGCTTCCAAAGCTGAGTGGTGGTGCCGCTCCACAGAGACTTCTGTGTCAGGACAGAACAGGAGTAGGGGCCGCTGCTCCCGAGCCAGTCAGAGGCCGGCAGAGCCAGTCCCACCAGCCCTCTGACCCACCTCCCCCCGGGGATCCTCCGTCTCGTAGGACAAGTCACAGTCCAGCAGAAACTTGGACGTCCACAGGCTTCCCTTGTGTCCCCATGTCCCTTTCAGGTGGGCCATGGTGTTGTCGTCAGATGCCAAGTAGCTCCAACTCACAGTGAACCCACCTAGGATAAATTAAGTCACTGCCTGGCCCCTTCCATCTCCGCTGTCCTCTGTCCAGTCCCCGCCGTCCTCTGTCCTGTCCCGCCGTCCTCACTGTCCTCTGTACTATCCTCGTTGTCCTCTGTCCAGTCCCGCCATCCTCACTGTCCTCTGTACTGCCCCTGCTGTCCTCAAGCCCTGTGGCGCAGCCCAGCCACCTCACTGAGGGGCGTGTCCTGTTTCTAAGCGACCCGCTACTTCACCAAGCACAAGGTCCTTCTTCAGGGAGTGTCACCCTAACATCCTCAGGAGCCCGCTGGTCTCCCCACAGTGCACAGGTCGAACAGCAGACAAGAGGGAGGTCCACAGAGGACTCCTCACAGGGAGCTCTGGTCTTAGCAGCAAGGAGCTGCGCTGTGGTAAGGAACTGTAAGGTACACAGTTCAAATCCACCATGGAAGAAGGAGGGACAATCTCCTCCTTTGTGATTTATTGCCTCTGAAAACCCACTGGGGATCAGTTCTAAAGCGACGTTATACAACACCAACCACCCGACTGCAAAGCCACATAGACTTTTTCAGGGAATTAGAACGTGTCACAGCAGCACCCTACTTCCCAGTAACAGCTCCCCGTAGGCTGAGCAGCTCAAAAGCAACGGAAGCACATTCCCTCTCAGCACCAGAGGTGAAGGGTCCGAAAGTGAGGTGTCAGCAGTGTGCCCACATCTTAGGGCTGCAGGGCACAATCTTCCCAGGGTCCGAAAGCAAGGTATCAGCAGGCTGCCAGCGTCTGAGGGCTACAAGGCCCAAACCACACTTGATCTTCCAGCTTCCGGTCGCTCCCAGCAGCCCAGGCATTCCCGGGCCTGCGGCTGCATTGTTCCTACTTCTGCTTCCACCTTCACCTGGCCACCTCCCTGCGTCCCTGTCTCATCGTCTCCTCCTTTCTCTAATGGACTAAGCCAGAGTGACCACATCTCCTGATAATTAAATAACCACATCTGCAAAACTGGACACGCATTATTTACTTGGGGAGAAAACTATTAAACCCACGACAGCTGACGAGGTCTAAGCCAAGAGGTAGAGAACTGAACAGGGGTCAGGTTATAGAGCACCTTACGGACACCAGGCTAACTGAGCTCTTACTGGAAGCTCAAGAGAAATACCTAAGGGACTTTAGTCCAAGCCCACCTCGGTGTGTCTGGGAGGGCAAAGCCCCTGCTTTACAAAATATAACCCCCCTATGCACACTACGTGAATATTCACAGCATTAAGAACGGTGCCCGGCCAAGCAGGCACGCCCACAGACGCCGCCGTCATTTCTGTAAGGAGCAATGAGGGGCAGAGCTAGATCCAGGCAGGCCTTAATGCAATGAGTTTCACGACACTGAGCTCCGCAGGCTCGGCCTTTCTGCAGGTCGAAGGGCTGTGGCCATCCCGGCTGTGGCACGCTCACTTCAGGTTTCTGTGTCCCGTTTTGGTCAGTCTCCCAGCATTTCAAGTTTTCTAACAACACTGCACATTTAATAGACGGCCAAAGCCAAACCCACTGCTGTGGAGCTGATCCCAGTCCATGGAGCCCTCCAGCGGGTTTCTGAGGGTGCACATCTCAGTAGAAGAGACAGCCTCACCTTTCTCCCTCAGAGGAGCTGGTGGCTTCAAACTGCTGACCTTAGGGAGCAGCCCAACGCTTCACCTATGACCACCCCAGTGCTCCTGCGTTAACTGCACAATATGAAGGGAATTCTCCCATGCACTGGGATCCAAATATCATGTGGCTTGCATTATCAAGCTGGTCTGGAACCAAACCCACTCGCAGAGATTTGCCAGCAGAAAGTTACTTTACAGCTTGTTGTTGCTGTTGTCAGACACCATCAAGTCTTCTAGAACTCACAGCCAGAGGCGGCCCTGGACTCCCGGGAGGGGTGTGTTCTTCCTTTCCTGGGTTTCTCTGAGCAGAGGTCTGCCTTCAGGGCTGGGAGACAATGCATAAAACAATACTGACAAAACCTTTGACAGAGCTGGCAAGGACGCAGGAAGTTTGCTAGGATGTCCACAAGGAGCTGAAGACTAACCAGAGGCTATGGGCCACAACAGGAAGGTCATTATCTGAGAGCAGCAAAGCCACGCCCTCACCACTTGTCCTTCAGAGACCAGAGCTCCAGACTGACCAGCACTGCCAGAAGCAAGGGCCCCAGCAGGAAGTGGAAGAGGGCCGTGGTGCAGGCCTGTCTGGGGCCTGTCCTCCTCACAGACACTAACAGTTCCCTATTTCCACTTCATCTCTAACTCAGGAGCGGCTCTCCAAGTGCCTAAGACATAGCTTGATGATAGGCAAAGGGCCTGGCTTGGGAATACTTCCCAGGCCAAAGCGGACAGCAAACCGTCACGTTCACAGCCATCTGTCCCGCGTCTATGCACAGCAGTGCCGCCTTTCTCACCTCCCTGTGGACTTGATGTTAGGCTTCAGCGATTGGACTACAACTCACCGCAATGAACAACCTATGAACAACAGGTCTGAACCTTGCCCTGTCTGCGTCATCCTCCCGATCTTTGATGTGCTGGAGTCCATGGATACAGTTACTATGTCAACCCATCTCATCAAAGGTTGGATCTCTGCTGGCTAAGAATGGGTCACAAGAAGTTAGCGTGGCTGTTCAGAACGCTACCATCAACTCAGCTCGAACTCCCAACAACCCACGTACAAGAGAAGGAAATTGTCAGGTCCTGTGCCAACCTGGAACTGCTGCTACATTTGAACCCACTGTCACAGCCACTGTGCCAACCCAGCCCTTTACACTGCAGGGGTGGGGGGACCAAAACCCCAAAGCCAACCCGCAGGAGGCTTCTATGTGGTCCATCCCCGGGTCGTTTCTCTGAACTCTGTCCTATAGCACCAGCACTGTCCCAGTCCCCACGAGGACCACCCACTGTTTCAAAAGCTACAGTGGCAACTCCCACTCACAGTAACCCCACGATGACAGAACCACACAGCACAGTTCCATACCATCCAGGAGCTTCAAGCCCCCTCCCCGCCAGGGTTTTCACCCAGCCTGACACGCACCATGCCAGGGTTTTCACCCAGCCTGACAC
>NW_006399814.1:6274966-6297471 GCF_000299155.1 Elephantulus edwardii
AGCCTGACACGCACCACGCCAGGGTTTTCACCCAGCCTGACACGCACCATGCCAGGGTTTTCACCTAGCCTGGCGTGCACCATGCCAGAGTTTTCACCTAGCCTGGCGTGCACCATGCCAGGGTTTTCACCTAGCCTGGCGTGCACCATGCCAGGGTTTTTATCCAGCCTGACATGCCACTGGCTTTGAGGCTAGCTCTGACCATCAAGCACAGTCCAGTGAAATGAGACAGGTGACCCTTGTAGATCCCTCAGCTCCACGCACTGTGTGGTCAGTGAGCCACGCCCACTGTGAGTGGCCAACTCACAAGCTGCTCTGTAAACCACGTTCTCCCGACAGAACACTGGGCGTCACAGAGTTTACGATTTTCTCCATCAAGCAGCAGTTTCACAGCGCTCCAAGGGCACAGACAACATCACTGTGCCTGCGGGTGCTTCGACCTGGAAGTTTATTTCCCTACAACTTCAGTGTGAGACTTCCGTTTCTGGAAAGAACATACTGCGCCCAGCAGTCTTGCCTTCATCCCGGGTATTTTCCACAAGCCCGTCTCCTCCTTCTCTAGGGCCCCCGCCAGCCCTCCAGCGCCATGGCACCAAACGCCAGCTGGGCAAGGACTTTGGAGCTGGACAGCGTCCAGGGTGCGCTCGGCACAGTGTGGGCAGTGGGGCTTCAAGGTGTGTTTTATGTGCTGTCTGCTGCGAAACAAGGTGGGACCTGTTCTCAGGCCAGAAGCAGGAAATTCACAGCGAGCCTGTGGCCCTCTGTGCAGTGACCACAGCCCAGTGGGGTGACCAGAGGCTGCCACGCCCCCGGGAGCGCCCGGCCTTTTCTGACCCCTGGGCCCTCTTCGATCCCGCTCGATCCCACTCCCCCTGCTTCCCCAGGGGCCCGGGGCTGACCACGGCGTGTGTCCGGCCCCGGAGAGCTGTGTCGGCAGAGCTGTCATGTCACCTCCTGGACCCCACGGCCCAGCTGCCTCCCCCAAGCAGCTTCGACACCTCCTCGCTTGACCTCTCAAGACCAGGACTGCACCCGCCGCCTCACGGGCCGCGGCGCCCACCTGTGATCTCTGACCCCTGACCCGACCCGCTGTCCCCGGCACACCCACCTGCCAGGGACCTTGCTGGTGCTGCGCTTCCAGAACTGCTTCCTGGCCCCGTCGCTGGCCATGGCCGCTCCTCATCCCTCGGGCCCGCGGCCCGACACCAGAGCGCGGCCAGCCCGACCCTCCTGGTCCTCCCCGGCCCCCCGGGGGCCCTTCAGCGGTCCCGGGACTTGAGAACGCAGAGCCCGCACAGACTCTTCCGCCTCTCTCCGGAAGTTGTGACTCTGCACGCCCGGAAGTCCCGCCCCCAGCCCAGGGGGCGTGCGGCGCGTGACGCGGGGACGTCTGACGACATCAAAGGGCGACGGCGGAAGAGGGCGAGGCGAGCTGTGTGGCCGGGCTGGCTGCTCCGCGGAGTGGCCGCCCCAGAGTGACCGTCCCCCAGAGTGACCGTCCCCCGGAGTGACCGCGCCCCGGAGTGGTCGCCGCCCGGAGTGGCCGCCCCAGAGTGACCGCCCCCCGGAGTGGTCACCGCCCGGAGTGGTCGCCGCCCGGAGTGGTCGCCTCCCGGAGTGACCGCCCCCCCGGAGTGGTCTCTATCCCGGAGTGGTCTCCATCCCGGAGTGACCGCCCCCCGGAGTGGTCGCCGCGTGGAGTGGCCGCCTCCCGGTGACCGTCCCCCGGAGTGGCCGTTGTCCCCGGCCCGCTCGCCCCACGCAGTGCGCACTCCGCGCCAGGCCTGCGGCCGCTCTTGACCCCGGCGCCCGGCGAACCTCGAGCTCCGCTTTCCCCAGGGCTGGGCCGCGTCTTCGCCGGGCGGCCCCATGGGACAGGAGGCAGCTGGCCACGTTGTTGAGCGCTGCTTCGCCGCCAGCACTTAGTAAACAGATTCGAAGTCGACCGAGCCTTTACAGTGCAGTGAGGTTGGTGGCGGGGGGCGTATTCGAGGGGACAGCGGGGAAGCCCAGAGCGTTAGATCAGACTTAAGGGCGCTGGACACCGAGGCACCGAGAAGTCCCCCCTCCTCGCGTTGCAAAACGGCCCCGGTGGCGGGAGTTTAAGAACGGGGCTGCTGACCGAGGGGTCGGCGGTTCAGATCCACCAGCCGCTCCGTGGAGGAAGAGGAGGCAGTGCGCGTGGATCAGGACCTTGGGAGCCCTGTGGCGCGTCCCCGTCTGTCCTCCCGGGAAGAAGGCCCGCAGTGTAGTGCACTCCGCCGGGGGCCACGCAATGTTTGTGCTCCAGCCTTGAGCTGGAGCGTTGGAAGAAAGGCCTGGCGGTCTGCGTCGGTAGAGATCACAGCTGAGCAAACCCTGCGGGTCTGTAACGCGCGGAGCGCCCCGAGTCGAGGTGACTCCATGGCAGTGAGTTTGATTTTGTAGTTTTTAGGACTTTTTTTTTTTTTTTTTACCTTGGAGGGGGATGCCCTTCAACATGGAGGGGGCTCTGGTGAGTTCGTGATAAGTAGTTGTGATGCCAACCTAAAGGTAGGTAGTTCAAGTCCACCAGCTGCTCAAAGGGAGAAAGATGGGCAGTCTCCTCCCCTCTTGCAATTTGCAGCCTCTGAAAGTCCTCTGCAGTAGCTGTGGATGAGTTCCGACAGGAAGGTACACAGCGGACTTTGGCCGGTAGCTGCTGGCCCGCAGTGGTTACTGCATCCACCCAACTTGACTGTTGTTGTTATGTGCTGTCCAGTCGCTTGCGACTCATAGCGACCCTATGTACAACAGCCCTAAACTCCGCTCTGTCCTGTGCCAATCGCACTGTCTGACACTCCCATCCCAATTATCCCAGTCACTGAATCAGTCCACCTCATAGAGGGTTTTCCTCTCCTGCGCCGTCCCTCCACCCTCCCAAGCATGATGTCCCTCTCCAAGGACCGGTCTCTCCTCTGCTTTAAGTTGTGTATATGTGACATACACACAGCCTAAAAATGGAAACACTGAAATGATTCTTTGTATTGATTATATGTTAAAATGGTATTTTGAGTATATAGGAACCAATAAAATGTATTCTTAAAATAATCTCAAACTATTTCTAGTTGTTGGTTTGTTTTTTATTTCGCTAAAAAGTACCTCGATAGATGGAGAAGAGATTGAGGGTGTTAACAGTTTCAGCTTGCTCGGCCAACACTCTTAGCACCAGCAGTCAGGAAATCAAAAGATGAATTGCTCTGGGAAAATCTCCTGTCAGGAATCTCTCCAGAGTACTGAAAAGCAACAGTGTCAGTCTAGAGACTAAGGTGCACCTGATCCAGGCCATGATCTTCGCGGTTACTTGCTGTGCATTAGAGAGCTAGGCTATAACTAAAGATGACAGAAGAAGAATCTATGCTTTTGAGTTGTGATAGAGAAGGGTCTTGAACATACAGTGGACCGCCAAGAAAGCAAATAAGTCTGCCTTTGAGAGGGTGAAGCCAAGTTTCTCTTCGGAAGCTAGGATTTTGAAACTCTGTCTCACATACTTTGGGCACATGGCCAGGACAGACTGGTCCTTGATGAAGGACATCAAGCTTGGAAGGGTAGAGGTACAGCTTAGAAGAGGAAGACCCTAGATGAGATGGATGATACAGTAACTGGGGTAATGAGGGTCGGTGTGTCGGAGTTAGTGAGACTGGCTCAGGACAGGGCAGGGCTGACTCAATGGCCCATAACATCAACAAACAGCAGGAATGTCA
This sequence comes from Elephantulus edwardii, assembly GCF_000299155.1. Classification (NCBI taxonomy): domain Eukaryota; kingdom Metazoa; phylum Chordata; class Mammalia; order Macroscelidea; family Macroscelididae; genus Elephantulus; species Elephantulus edwardii. The sequence goes on from NW_006399814.1 coordinate 6,278,689, forward strand.
GTTTAAAAACTAAGGGGCTCCTGACCCGAGCATAGTATTTTCAGTTGCCTCATAAGCATGTTGCACTGCCAACCCAAAGGCAGACGGTTCAAATCCACCCAACAGTTCCTCAGGAGAAAGATGGGCAGTCACCTCCTGTGTGATTTAGTATCTCTGAAAACCCACTGGAGGGTCAGCTTTGAGTTGGTTCCGGCTTTATGGCACACAAGAACAGCATAAGCATGTGCAAATGGGACAATGAAAAAGGAAAACTGGAGAACTGATGAATTACGGTGCTGGAGAAGAGTTTTGAAAACATCACAGACTGCCAAAAGCACAAACGAATCTGTGTTGAAGGAAGTGCAGTCAGAGCGTGTCTTAAGAGACAGGGAGGGTGGAACCTGGTCTCACACACTTCAGGCATGCAGTGTTTGGGAAAAGTAGAAGGTCAGTGAAAGAGAAGAGGACCATCCCTGGAGGTGCACTGATCCAGTGGGTATAACCGTGGACTTGAGGGTGGCACAGGACCGGTAGGGCTGGCCTCTCCTTCATGGGGTAGCTCTAAGTTGACTCAGCACACCTAAGAACGACCACCAAGCGACTTACTGCACTGGTGGGGTCGGCAGCGTGTTTCTGTCGGACAGCACTGCCCAGGGCCAGAGAAGGAGCAAGGACAGGCTGCAGACCCGGGCCTCTGGAGCTGTGAGAGCCCCTGGCACACCACTGCCCATTCCTTTTCGTCTCTGATTACATTTGTTCATTGTGTCTGTGTTTACTGAGGGTGAGTAACGTTGACTTAGTGGTTGTGGGCCCTGTATCTGGAAGGCAGGCCCTTCACACCCACCAGCCTCCTTGCAGGACAAAGATAAGGCAGTTTGCTCTCATAAAGATCAGCGGCCTCGGAGGGTGGCCTGAAGCCGTGAATCTACTCAGCTGCCATGGGTTTCTCTTCATTTATGTGTCAGGTAAGGAGCCCTGAGGTTAAACACGCACCTGCTAAGGGAAAGGTCAGTGGTTGAAACCCACCAGCCACTCTGAGGGCGAAAAGTGGCCATCTCCTCTGATTAAAAAAGGGCCCCTGCAGACCCCAGGGGCAGGTTCTCCACAGCTCAGCCAGGTGGGTATGAGAGAGACCTGACAGCAGGAGTCAGATGGTGAGAGCAGAAAGGGAGGAACAGCGAGGTGCTTTTTACAGGGTTCAATTTAACCCCCCAGAAGTGTGGGTCCTGGTGGTTTACAGCCCTGTAACAGCCGTCCTAGGGCAGAGGAGGCCGGGTCGTTTGCCTGGTGCTCGAGTATGATTCCAGCCCTTAGAAGTGGCTGTTCCTTGGTATGTTCAGGACTCTATGCCTCTGGTCCTGGGGAAACAGGATGCAGAGTCTGACACTGACTGCCCACAAGCTGCTAATGTCACTGTGGAGCCTTGAGAGCAAGGACCAGCCTGTGCACAGCCCCGTTCCGACAGGGACACACTGGCGCAGGGTCAGAGGTGCCAGGTCTCCAATGAGCTGGAGAAGGGCCAGCCCATCAGTGAAAAGGACTAGGCAGGGGGGAGCTGGGGTCCCAAACAGGTGCACGTCATGAGCAACCCCATCAGAGACAAAACCCAGGTAGGTGAGGAGTCACAGTAGTGATGGGACAAGAAAGGTCGGACGCTCAGGGCCATCTCAGCCTCACAGGTACCCGAGGGAGGCAGCCCCCTGCCCCCATCCCCCAACACTGCCATCTTCACCCTCACCCGGGTTGTCCAGTATGAACACCAAAGAGCAAAGCCATGGCCTAGAAGCTGATGAGGTCGTCCAGGCTCTCAGCAACCCACCTGTGATTAGATGCCATCATCCCGCGCATGCTGCTGGCGACCTTGACTACAGCAGAGGAGCCCTCCCTGCCCGGTCCATCGCCCTCAGTCACTGCCCGAGCCCAGTGTTGGCAGCACCGTGTCTGCCCTTGTGCATGGGGTGCCCTCCCTTCGCTGAACCTCTGCTTCACCCGGCATGAGCTGCTCCTCCGGGGCCTGGCCTAGCCCGAGAGCAAGCCCAAAGGAGGCAAGACAAACAACCCTTTTTATCTCTTCGCCAAAGAAGGTATCACATCTTCCTGCTGTTCCATATCTGAATTGAAGAGCACAGGCGTGCAGTTTCTGAGTTAGTGTGCACCTTCTGGGTTTGCTTTCAAAGCGTTTTGTACCAGTCAGCTGGGGGATCCATGGTACAAACAGTGAGCTCTTCTAAGTCACTGGTTCCCTGCCAATAACGGAAGCTACTTCCCGCTGAACTGCAAAATACCTGCTGCACGTTGCTGCCAGCTCCCCGTCCCCTCCCCATTCATGTGGAAATATTCCAGCAAAGGCTCGCTCTCTGGACCTGAAGCGGCTGGGTGTCTCTGGAAGAGGAGAGTCAAGCCGCTACAGTCAAGTCCCCTACAGACAGGTGTCTTCTCACGTGCCTCAGGGGACTGGGCTCAAGTCAGGGCTCCGGCCTCACAGGAATTCAGGGCTCCTGCCCTCAGTAAGGTGCTCTCTCCTGCCTTGGGGAGGGGGAATCCCTGTCTGCTCCAAAAGGTGGGGGAGAGACCCCAGCCCTACCTACACTCTGGAGAGCAGAAGTGGGAGGAAGAACAGGAGACAGGTGGCAGAAGTCATGCTGATGCTGCCCCCGAAGGTCCAGCCTCAGCCGACTGACCAGGGGCTTCCCCTACCCTGCTCAGCCTGGCTGCCCGCACCCCATCCTGGCAGCACGTCCTGGGCTCCCGGCCAAGGAAGAGTTGTGCGGGGCAGGCCTTGTGCCAGCCACACCCTCCCTAGTCCTGCCCACTTCCTTGTTCACTGCTGTCAGCCACTGACCCCAGACGATCTGCCCCACCCGGCGACCTGCTGCCCGGTGTCCTGCCCATGCCTGACTGTCCTTGGCTGCTGGCAGGGCCCCAGCTCTGCAGCTGGCTGTCCCCAGCCGGGGCTCGCCCCACCTCCTAGTACTCTAATAACCATGTACTCTGCTTAAAATCCATCCGAGGCTCCCTATGTGGCTAGGGAAGCGTCTCTCCTCTCCCAGGCCAGCCTGGACCGCTCCGTGCAAGCGTCCTCGCGCTGTGCCCGTGCCCTCTGCCCCAGGCTGACCCTCACTTCTCATCCTGTCCCTGCAATGTGCTCTCTCATGGCCCTCTGTGGGGCCACAGGATCATTGGGAGCTGAGCTGACCAGGACCTTTTGCCCAGGGCCCAGGAAGACATGGAGTGTCAGGTCTAAGAAGTTTAAGAATTTGAGAAGATGGGCCCCCAATGCAGACGAGAGACTGAACCTGCCCCTCTCCGCCAGAGCCTGGCCAGATCGGGTCCCGTCCGTCCATGTCCTCCGAGCTGCCCACACTAACTCCCACTCCATCCTCACCCAAGGGACTCCTAGCTCTCGCCCTCACATACACAAACACACCCCTGGCTTCCCTGACAGTGCTCCCTCCATCAGCCAGCTGCCAGCCAGGAGGCAGGTTTCCCCTTGGACAGTGGCCGTCTTCAGCCGAACACCTTTGGATTGGCCGGTCACGCTAGCTGCCCAGATGAGGAGGAGCAGCCGAGCGAGGGTCTGTCTGCATGAGGGTCCTGGAGGGCTCCTCCAACAAATACCACGATAGATGGTCTTCACAAACTCGTTCTCTCACACCTCAGAAGGCCAGAAGTTCAAAGCCAGTGAGCTGGCTCTAGGGGCAGGCTACGTCTGTCTCTAGGTTCTGGGAGTTTCCCAGTGCAGGAACCTGGGTTTCAAGCAAATCCTCCGCTCCCCGCCCTTCTTTGCTGTGAGGGGGGTCCCTGACAGGTGGTCCATGACTGCAACAGCAGGGTAGGTGACAGGGCCAGCACTGCTCACCTGCATCTCATGCCCAGGGAAGTGGCTTGGATGGACCGAGAATGACCAAGGGGAGGCCCAAAAATACAGCCACCCTGGAGTCACTGTGTCAGTTTAGCTTGTTGAGGACCTTCCTCTTTTCACTGACCATCTGCCTCTCCCAGCATGATGTATCTAAACCCTGGTCCTCCTGACGACATGCCCAAAGTATGTGAGACGAAGTCCTATCATCCTTGACTCTAAGGAACGTTCAAGACACATCTGTTTATTCTTTTAGCAGTTCATGAGCTATCCAATACTCCATACCACAATGCAAAGGCATCAAATATTCTGTCTTCTTCACTCATTTTACAACCTTCAGATGTATAGGAAGCAAATGAAAACACTATGACTTGGATCAAGAACACCTTAGCCTTTAAACTGACATCTTTGCTCGTTAGCACTTTAAAGTCCTTGACAACTGATGTCCCCAGTGCAGCACGTCCTGATCTCTTGACTGTTACCATGAGCGTTGATTGTGGATCCAAGTAAAATGAAATCATTGATAACTTCCATCTTTTTTCTATCAGGATGTTGTCTCTCTAGAGACTATGGTGCGCCTGATATCGGCCAGGGTCTTTGCAATCACTTGTTATGCATCAGAGAGTTGGACAATGACTAGGGAGGATAGAAGGAGAATTGATGCCTTTGAGCTGTGGTGCTGGAGAAGAGTATTGAATGTACCATGGACTGCCAAGAAAACAAACAGATTCATCCTGGAGAGGGTTAAACCAGGCTACTCCTTGGAGGCAAGGTTTCTGACATACTTTGGACATGTTGCAAGGAGGGACCAGTCCTTGGAGAGGGACATCATGCTTGGGAAGGTGGAGGGACAGCGCAGGAGGGGAAGACCCTCTGTGAGGTGGATTGATTCAGTGACTGGGGTAATCGGGATGGGTGTGTCAGAGACAGGGCGATTGGCACAGGATAGAGCAGAGTTTAGGGCTGTTGTACACGGGGTCGCTATGAGTCGCAAACGACTCGACGGCATATAACAACATTAGGATGTTGCCCAATAACCCAGTGATGAGTTCATCAAAATAGATTTAATGAGTAGGGGGAAAGGGTACGACCCTGACACGCAGGGTTTCTGATTTTAAACCAGCATCATCATTCTTGCCTCCAAAGAGCACTCCAGCTGCACCCTCTCCAAGAGATATTTGTTTGTTCTTTTAGCCGTCAGTGGAATATTCAGTGCTGTTCACCAACACACAGCTCAAAGGCATCAATTCTTCTATCATCCTTATTTACTGTCCAGCTCTCAGATACATAGTAAGTGATCAGAAAAACTGTGGCCTGAAGCAGACACATCTTAGTCCTCAAACTGATATCATTACTCCTCAATACTTTGGAGAGGTCCCTAACTGCACATAATCCCAGTGCAATATGTCTCCTTATTTCCTGACTGCTGGTACCTAGGGTATTAATTGTGGATTCAACCAAAATGAAGTTGACAGTTTGAATCTCTTCTCCAATTGCCTATCAGTTCAGTGATAAGAATCTTTGTTTTCTTGACATTGAGATGCAGTCCATATTGAAGGCTGAATTCCTTGATCTGCAAAAAAAATGCCTCGAGTCCTCACTTTCAACAAGATTGTGTCATCTCCATAATGCAGGCTATCAAGGAGTCTCCCTCCAAACCTCATGCCACACTCCTCTTCATAGAGTCCAGCTTCTCAAATAATTTGCTCAGTACACAAATCACAAATAGGTATTGAGAGAAAACAACCCTGACACACTCTCTTCTCAATTTTAAACCATGCACTTCTTCCCTGCTCTTCACACAGCAGCCTCCTGGTCCAGGTATAGGCTTTGCATGAGCACAATTAAGTGCTCTGGGACACCCATTCTCAATGTCAGCACAGATTGTTTTGTGAACCACACTCCACGCTATCAGTCAAATAAAGTACAAATAGGCATTCTTATATTCTTTCATCCAGGATCCATCTGAATCAGCAGTGATGTCCCTGGTGCCATGGCTTATCCACAGGTATAATGTTTTATCCACAGGTATTGGAGTTTATCAGTTATAGAGGTTTATCCACAGATGCAGGGGTTTAAACCAAGGATGGAGGGGTTCATCATGAGTGTAGGGGTTTATCCACGAGTGCAAGGGTTTGTCACAGGTATACGGGTTTATCATGGGAGTAGGGGCGTATCATGGGCACAGTGCAGGACTATTCATCATGTCACCAGGATACTCATTCATGAGTACAGGGGTCCAGGTCTTACAGCACATACTCTGGGGTTGGGGGGGGGGAGTCCAATTCAGCCTGTAATGGAGATCATGGGACATGGAGTGCAGACGGACAAGCCGGAAAGTCCGCACAGGCTCCCCACCTCCCGGCAAGGCTGGCCCCTAGGGCCTGGCTCCCCTGGGGGGCTCTGTGAAGCAGGGCAGCTGCCTGTTCTGCAGCCCATGGAGAACCAGAGAAGAAAAGGAGCACACAGTCATCTGAGTGCTGGCAGAGAAAGCACAGACTGAGAAGTCCTCCTGCTGAGTCCAGGCTCTGTCCCCTGAGCCTGCCACCTGTCCCAGAGGCCAGCTGCACAGTGGACAGACAGGCTGGCTCCCTGCAGTGGTGGTGTTGGAGTCTCAGGGACTAGGGAGCAGGGTGTGAGTGCAAGCTGTCACCTCGAGTCCTGCTCAACCCCACCAGGCCGAGGTCTCAGGTCTGGGCCTCCCCCGAATCCAGAGCTGTCCCTGGACCTGTGGGCACTCTGTGCAGGACACAAAGCTGTGTGTCCCGGGGAGAAAGCGTCCTCACAGCCCCTCTCATCAGTGGAATTTTCCAGGCCCGGCCTTGTTCCCGGGAGGTTCACGAGCTAATTAGCTGCCCGTGCTATTTCTGGTGCAGCCTAAATGAGGTCACCCCTCGGGCCACCTGTGACAGCACCGCGTGGGACACAGGGACGTGGCCCCATTCCTGGAGAAGGCTGGAGGGGCAGGGCGACCAGGTGACAAGTGTCCCCCTCACTGAGACCAGACCCTTCCCTGGTCTTGAGCTTTTAATGCTAAACTCAGGAAAGGCCCCAGGCATGATGCTGTGTGGTCAGCCTAGGACCACAGGGACCACCAGGAACCACTCTGGACAGTGGCTGTTCTCCGGCAGTCTGACCCCACAACTCCGTCCCAAGGGCAGAGGCCATCAGAGCAGGGGGAGGGAGGCGCTCAGGGACAGAGAGGGGTGAGGCAGGGCAAAAGGGGGCTGCTGGGCCCAGCGGTGTGTGTGCAGGGGCTGCAGTATCTGGCTGGATGCCCAGGAGGTCTGTAACAACACCCAGCCATGGAGCCACAGGCTGAGGGGTCACAGAGCGGCTCCGATCCATCCCCTCTGTCTCCATTTCCCAGGCAGCCCTGATCTTCCTGCCCCATCCCACCAGGCACGGTGCCCCTGCCCGAGCCTGGCACTCTGCTCCTCCCGTACTGGCTCCCAGTAAAGCCTGGCTGTCCAGTGGGTCTGCTCTAGCTGCACGTCCTGGAGCACACGGCCCGCCATCCAGTGCCTGTCCCCCCATCTCTGCCTCCAAGAAGCCCTCAGGACCTGTGTGTTGGAGTGATGCCTCCACTGTGCCCTCAGCCCCATGCAGGGCAGGCAGACGCTGCCTCCTCTGCGTGTCTCCTGTGGGGTGTTCATCTCCAGAAGACCCAAGTCTGGTCCAGCAGGAACCCCCGCCTACAGATCCCTCCCCATGTGGATATGGGCCCTGAGGGATAGGTCACTGCTGGCCTGGGCACCAGAGCCCTCAGCCCCATGCCAAGAGATGCCCTGTTGCCACAGCAGGGAACACTCCACCAGCTAAGGTGGCCCTGTCTCTGGCCGAGAGGGAGATGATGATGTGTGGTCTAGGGCTCGGAGAGCGAGGACCCATCATCCCTTCAACAACGTGCTGCTCCCACACACCCCGTTCACCACAGCGCTGCTGGCAGGAGCTGAAGGTGGACAGGCTGCCCGCTCTCCACCAGCAGACGGTGGCCAGCCAGTGTGCGCCGGCCGCACAATGCAAGGTTCTCAGCCACAGAGAGACACACACTGACACACACTAACACATGGGTGAGCCTCGAACACACGACGCTAGGTGACATAGACTGACACACATCATGTGCTGCACAGGCCACTGATACCGGAAGTCCAGTTCAGGCAGGCCTGTGTGGGCACCTCTCAGACACACAGGAGGTAGAGGGCGTCCTGTGTACCGGGTGATCTTTGCAGGTACTGAGAATGTTCCGAAACTAGCATTAGGAGAGAGGAAAAAAGAAAGAGAAACAGAGACAAGAGACTCCATATAGCAAAAAAGAAATCATCAAAGACAATCCAAGCCCAGCCCACTGCCGTGCAGGCAAGTCCAACTCACAGCGACCCTACAGGACCAAGCAGAACTGCCCACAGCGCTTTTCAGTTCAGAGCCAAACGCTTTGATCACTGCGCCACCAGGGCTCCTTCCCTGGGGAGATGCGAGTAGACCAGAGTGTGCTGTGGGCAGCAAGAGGGCAGGCTGAGTCCTGGAGTGGCCAAGCGAAGGGCTAGGCGTGGCGCCGCGGCGACAGGACTCCCAAAGCCTTTGAACTCATGTCAGTGATGCCCAGTTTCATGTTACAAACAAGGCCCCAACCAGCTGCTGGGAGGGGTGGTGGGCAGTGGTGCCTCCTCAGTCCAGGTCCCTGGGGCAGGGGTGGGGCTTCCCCAGGGAGGTCTATGCCCAGACATAGAGCCAGGCACCCATCTGTCACCTGCTGACGAGCCTGGCCCTGCTCGGCCACGCCAGGATTTCAGCCCAGTCTGTTGACCCAGCTGCCTGTGGCTGTCCGGTGCCTCCTCTGGGGATCCCAGCAGCTCTTCCTCCATAACTGAGCCTCCTGCACACACACACACACACACACACAGACACACACACACACACACACACACACACACTCTCTCTCTCTCTCTCTCTGTCTCTCTCTCTCTCTCTCTGAGGCTGTCATGAAGAGCTGTGTTTTAAACCCAACTTGTTCTTGAGCTTTTCAGCCACAGTCTCAGGTTGGGGAACTCTGGATGCCTGTGGTCCGAGCTTGGACTGCGATGGTCCCACAGGGTCACCCCGCTGAGTGTGGTGTTCTATCGTGGAAGGAGGAAAAGTTGTCAATACTCAAAACCCTCAATGTGTCACAGGAAAGTAGAGATTCCTGGCTTCCCGTGAGAACCTAGACCCTCACCCTGCTCCCATGTGGCTGTGCAGCTGCGAATGGAGCTGAGGCACCTGCCGCCCCCTCACAGGCTCTCAGGCGCCCCAGCCCTCACCGCACCCTAAAGGCTGTCCCAGCAGGAGGGCCTGTTCTCAGCCCCTTTGATAAGCTCAGCTTTATCTTGAATTAATAATAACTTCATTGACTCTCCTGTGCTTGGATTTTTACTCATTCATCCGGCACTTACTGCATTTGACCCTGGTACTGTAGTGTCAAAGTTATCAAGCTGCTGAGCAAAAGGTCAGCAGTTCGAATCTACCAGCAGGTCTGAGAAAGCAAGCTGGGCAGTCTCCTCCAAGAGAGATTTACAGCCTGAGAAAGAGAGGGGCTACCAGGAGTAGGAATTTGTCAACAGCGGTGGGTGTATCAGGCACAGAGGTCCTGGGGGTGCGATGGCTCAGCACTCGTCCTGAACCAAAGATTGGCAGTTCACACCCACCATCCGCTGCACATGAAAACCATGTGGCTGGTTCAGCAAAGATTTCTAGCCCCAGACACACACAGGGCAGTCACCACCAGTCGGAATCCAGAGCATGGGATGTGGGCATGCAGGTAAGAGGGACATGGGCGTGAGGGACGCAGGACATAGGACTCCTGGTCAGCAGGTTGGGTGGAAACCACTTGGTCAGGCTTGGGTTTACAGAGGCCAGAACCGCCTTGAAGGTGAAGGGTTCCATGTTCGGACACACTAGCCCCATGCAAGTCATTGACTGAACATCAGAAGACATCCTGGTGGCACAGACCCCTGCATATTTGACAACACAGGTACAGGTTTTGTGTGACATTGACCAAAAAGCAGCATCATGATAGATGGAAAGTGATCAAAGCTGTTAATGATTTCATCTTGCTTGGATCCACAATCAACACCCTTGGTACCAACAGTCAGGAAATAAGGTGATGTAGTGCACTGGGAATATCTGCAGTCCAGGACCTCTCCAAATTATCTAGGAGTAATGATATCAGTTTGAAGCTGCAACTACAATCCCAGAGGCGCACGGTTCGAATCCACCAGATGCTCTGCCGGGGAAGGAGGGACAATCTCCTCCTGTACCAGTCAGATCTGATTTGATAGTACACTCACACAAAAAAATAATTAAAAAAATTAAAAATTATATCAGTTTGAGGACTAAGGTGTGTCTGATTCAGGCCATGTTCTTTTCAATGACTTGATCTGCAGCTGAGAGCTGGACAGTGAATAAGGATGACAGAAGAAGAATTGATGCCTTTGAGCTGTGGTGTTGAAGAAGAGTACCCATTATCCCACAATAGAATAAATACATCTTGAAGAAAGTACCACCAGAGTGATCCTTGGAGACAAAAGGTAGGGAAGCTTTGTCTTTCATACTTTGGACATGTAGCTAGGTGAGGCTATTCCTTGGAAAGGGACTTCATGCTGGAGGGTCAGCAAAGGAGAGGAAGCCCCCCGCCCCCAGCGAGATGGACTGACATGGTGACTGTAGCATTAGTGTGTCAGAGATGAAGAGGATGGGACGGGGCAGGGTCGTTTTCAGCTGTTCATAGGGTCGCTGCGAGTCACCCTTGACTCCACAGCACCTAACAAGAGGGGAGCTCTGGTGGGCTAGTGGTAAGAAACTGTGTTTTAAGCTGAAGGCTCGTGGTTGGATTCTACTTTACCCTGTACAAGCTCCCATGTGATTTACCACCTCTGAAAACCTGCTGGAGGGTCAGCTCTGGGTCGGTTCCCACTTGACAGAAGACAGCAATTACGTTGAGAGGAGCTCTGAGGACATTGTCGGTAGGAAGCCTCGCAGCTGACCGTTTGCCGCATCTGGTGCCCAGCCGCTCCATGGACGAGATGGGCAGTCTCTTCCCATGCAGTCTACAGCCTCTGAAAACCTCCTGGAACTGACGTTCGGAGGGTCAGCCATGGGTCAGTTCCAACTCCACAGCTAGCGCTTGGCTACAGATGCGTTGATGTGTGTGGACGGAGCATGGCTACAGGAGGAGAGCACAGGCGCGACAGAACTTTTCAACTCAGCATTTAGGTATGAGCCACCCTACCTGCCAAATGTGGGAGAATGTTCTGGCAAGAAAAAGAGACCCTGGGATGGAACCACAGCTGGCCTGTTCGTTAAATAGCCAGGAAGGAGGCTGGCAGAGCTCCGGCGGCAGGCAAGGACCGGAAGGAGGCAGGGCCAGGCCCAGGGGCTCCCTGCCAAGGGAGGGTTTGGATTTCATTTGGACACGTCTGTGTCCAGCAAGGAGCTGGCTACCAAGCTGATACTGGGTGAGCAGCTGGTTCTGGCTGGGAATCAAGGGCATCGCAGATGGAGCAAGAGCCAGCCCTCTCCTGAGGGCGTGTGCAAGCACTCATCTTCCCGCCGTCTCCACCCTCCTGTCCGCAGCCTCTCCCGTGACACGCCACATTTCCCGGTGCCTGGGCGTCTCTGGTCACCTTACCAACTACACCTGGGAAGGGCCTTCTGGCCAGCAAAGCACCCATGTGAGACCAGCCTCCGGCCCGACCCACCATGAAAATAGTGCTCAGAGTCAAGTACCTGAGGAAGGCTCACAGTGGATCCTTCTGCTAAATGTCACCGTGGTTGTCAGGGGCCTTCGAATCAAGTACAATCCACAGCGACTATGGGAAACAGATCTGAACCCTGTCCTATCCTGAGGCACCCTCACACATTAGAGCCCATTGTGACAGTCACTGTGTCAATCCACCTTGTCAAGGGTCTTCTCCTTCGCCGGTTCTCTGCCTTTCCAAGCATCATGTCCCTCTCCATGGAATAGCCTGTCCTAGCGACCTACGTGCAACATGTGAAGTAAAGCGTCATCATCTTTGCCTCCAAAGAGCACTCTGGCTGCACCCTCTCCAAGACGTGTTTGTTCTTTTAGTAGTCTGTGGATGTTCAGTGCTTTTCTCCAGCACCACAGCTCAAAGGCATCAGTTCTTCCGTCATCCTTAGTCACTGTCCAGCTGCCTGATGCAGGTTGTTGTTGTTATGTGCCATCAAGTCAGCTCCAATCCAATGATCCTATGCTCTGAACCCTGCTCTATCCGGAGGCAATTTCATCATTTCTGACACACCTGCCCGCATTACTCCAGTCACTGAGTCAATCCATCTCATCGAGGGTCTTCCTCTTCTGCGCTGTCCCTCCACCCTCCCAAGTGTGATGTCCCTCTCTAAGAACTGGTCCCTCCTTACAACATGCCCAGAGTATATCAGACAGAACTTCAAAATCCTTGCCTCCGAGGAGCAGCCTGGTTTCACCCTCTCCAGGACGAACCTGTTTGTTCTCCTAGCAGTCCATGGTATATTCAACCCTCTTCTCCAGCACCACAGCTTAAAGGCATCAATTCTCCTTCTAACATCCTTAGTCATCATTCAGGTCTCTGACGCATAGCAAGTGATTGTGGAGACTGTGACCTGGATCAGCTTCTCCTAAATAAGGGGATTTTTATGATGCTTGGGGATTTCTTAGATGTTTTTTTAACTTTGGAAAAAAATACAAGGACCACATGATGTCATTCTCTGATGGTAAATGTGGGTGAGTGCCAGCAGGAACAAGGAAGTGTGTTCAGGGCTCCACGGGCATCAGTCAGGCTGGACTCCAGTCTAGCAGAGCCTCGGACTCCTCATCTGTAAAATGGGCACAGGCTTCATCTCGGAAGTGCTGGGAACTAGTCCCCACTGGAGAGTGACACCTTCAGACTCCATCTCCCGAGGGTCCAGCACACTGTGCTGTGGGCACGCTGGTGGTGCAGTAGTGAATACTTGCAAACCCAGCAGTCGGTTTCTGCAGCGTTTACCCCCACCTGCAAGTTCACTCCGACTCACAGTGACTCTCCATCAGGCTCCAAGACTCTGAATCTTTGCAGGAGAAGCCTTTCTCTCCCGACCTTTCATGGTGAGGAACCGCGGAAAGAGGGCACAGGCTATAAAGGTCCATCCTCGGGAGCCCTTGGGCCATTCTGCTGTGCTCTAGGGTCCACTCATAGGCCCCAGGTAAATGAGGGGGCCCCAGGTAAATGAGAGGGCCCCAAGTAAATGAGGGGGAGCCAAGCTGCCCTGAGTGCCAGACTTGGCTCTGCCTGCTCTGTTGTTCTCTAAGTTCAAGGTTGATCATTTCCCCTCGACCCTGTCTTCGTGGTGGCACAATGATTAAGCACCCAGTTACAAAACTGAAAAGTCGTCAGTTCAAATCCACTAGCTGCTCCATGGGAGAAACGACTTGGCAACCTACCTGTGTGAGGAGTTACGGTCTCAGCAGCGCTCCGGGCAGTGTCTCTGTCCTGCAGGACTGCTGGAGAGCTGTCGGTTTGTCCCTGCCCCTTTCTGCCCCTGTAGCCGATTCGTCTCAGAATCACTGTGTGCATTGAGTGGGTACTTCCCCGCGTCATTTTCCTCAGGAGTCCAGGCCACTCGCTTCTCCCCATGGTGCGTGTCCAGAGGCAACCTCTGCCCAAAGCCCTTTTGGCTGGCGATGTCGTATTGATTCCCCAGGCCCACCCCACCTCACAGGGCCTGGCGCTGCTTCCCGAGCATCCAGCATCCTGACGCTGTCAGCTGTCACTTCTGGGCAACAGAGCCGCCTGGCTGTGCTCAGAGTGGTCAGTTCCCAGGACGGTCATTGGCACCTTGTGGGCAGGTTCCTCTGGTTTCCTCCTTTATCTCCAGCCCAAATGCCCCACTGCCCTGCTAGGAGAAGTGAGGGGCTCCCCCTGCTCCAGCTGAATCAGCCCCCAGAGCCCTGGCCCACCCCTCCAGTTCTGTTTTTTTTATAGGCCCCAAATAAAAAAAGGCAAATAAATCCGCCCCCCAGGCTCCTGGTGCCCCCATTGGTCTAGGAACCGTGGTTTATGTCCACTGCCTATGCAGTGAGCACCTGGCTGGGTGTTCTCCAGCCTGTGGTCTAAGGTCAAGTGCCCCACCCCACGCCCCGCTCCACCTGGCAGGCTGCGAAGGCCACTCAACGGTGCTCTGCTGCGTCACAGACGTCACCGTGCTAGGGTTTCCAGGCACTCCTCATGCTCGTGTCCCCCCAGGTGGCTCACATCACAGCACACGGGGAGAAGGACAATGTAGTGATGACCCCAGGTAAGGCCGGCACTGAATGGAGCGAGCCCAGACTGCCAGTCCCCCTCACGGATGGCCCTGCCTCTGACAGCCTGCAGGCTGGGTCTCTGGCCTCTGGGAGCTGAGGCTGGGAGGGGGCGGTGTGGACCTTCTGCAGGGCTTCCTGGGTGCAGAGGGAGCAGGGCCCAGCGAGCGTGCAGCCTGGGACCTGTGGGCTCTTCCACTCTCACAATCCGTCCCCGTGTGACCTCACAGCCTGGCGCAGGGGAGCCCGGCTGCCTCGGCACCTGTCTGCACACCAAGGCGGTTTCCTTCAGCAGGCCTCAGTTTTTCCACCTGTGCAATGGGATAAATAATTTGCATTTCTAGGGTGTTGTATAGATCACACGCACAGCGTGCAGCTGCCTGTTCTTCTAATAACTCATCAACTTGCACTCCTCTTAGGGTTTGAATCTTGCTCCATACAACATGTGCTGTAAATAGTAATCTCTGTTCCCCGGCTCGGATGGCTTAGTGGTAAGGAATTGCACTGCCAATGCAAAGGTACGCAGTTCGAATCCACCAGCTGCTCCAACGGAGAAAGAGGGGCAGTCTCCTCTCATGCAATTGATTGCCTCTAAAACCCTGCTGGAGGGTCAACTACTTCCCACGTGAGGGTACCCAGCAGCAGCAGCAGCAATGTGCCCCAGCTAGGATTCCCTTCGATGTCTGTGTTATATTAAATAGGCAACCGGGAGGACTGGCAAGTTGAGCTTTGAGCTTTGGACTGCTAATCAAAAGGTCAGTAGTTCAAACCTACAAGCCGTGATGCTCGGTAAGACAAGAGCATTTACTCCCACCAACACGTAGTAGTGACCGGTGTCTGACAGATCTGGGCCCTGATGGACCCTCCCCGCGTCCATCGGACAGATCCGGCCCTGCCACACCCTCCACTCCGCCTTGCTCAGGTCTCTGCCACTCCCTCCCCCGCCCTTAGGCATGGGCTCAGTCCACCACACCCAGCACTCTGCTCTTCCCCTGACTTTTCCCAGTGTACCATCCTTCTCAGGGACTGGCCCCTCCGGACATCGCGTCCAAAGTAGGTGAGGTGGTGGTCCACCATCGTTGCTTCTGAGGGGCAGTTCCACTTCCTCCAAGACAAGAGAGCTTGTCCTTTCCAAAGTCCATGCAGCAGTTAAAACTCTTCAACTCCACAATGCAAAGGCATCACTTATTCCTTGCTCTCTCTCATTGTCCAACTTTCACTTGCACATGAAGCAACTGAGAAACCCCTGAGCAGTTGGGCTGCCCCGCTCCCCAGACCTCTCTAGGCACTGGGGCTGCCTCTGTGACTTTGGTTTGGGGCTGACTTTGTGATATTAGAGGCACAAGCAGCATAGGCTGTGACTTAGTTAAGTCTGTCCTGAGACATAAAAGCAATTTAACAGGAGAGCACGGGGTGGGGGTGGGAGAGGAGAGACGCCACACAAAGACGGCCCAGAGCAGAAGCTCCAGGGACCAGCCCTTCCCCCGGAGCCAGGGCCCTCAGTCACTCCTTGGGTCCTCCTTAGAGGTGAGAAAATGAGTTTGCTAATGCTGTCCACATGTGGTATCCAAGTGTGGGACCCCTGTTCCAGCAGCTCTAGAGAACCGGGGGTTGGGGGTGGGGGAGTCATAGCCAGAGTTGGAACCAACCCAGAGCTGAGCCTCCAGGGGGTTTCTGAGGCTGTAAGTCGCTCAGGAGGCTGCCCCCTCTCTACCGCAGATTCCAATCAGCTGTGGATTCAAATCACCGGAGAGGCGCTGCCTGACTTCCTGTGGGCTGCGCCTCCACAGATCCTCTGGGTCCAATCTCAGAAGGGAACTAAGACACCTCTAAACGTCAGCGGCTCTTTAGGCTTGGGGCTTTTCTTTCTGGTCTTGCTTGGGCTGTGTAGGAACCTTGTCCAGGGCGGAGGGCAGAGTGGCATTCCTGACAGCCAGCAGGAGCCGTGCCAGCACCCACCCACCCATGCCCGCCAAGCAAAGTCCTGGCGTTCCACATCAAACACTGCACCAGGCTGTTGGGAAGGAAGCTTGCAAGATAAGCCGGGGTGGGGGTGGGGGGCAGTACACAGGCCCTCGGACTGGAGAAGTGGGTCAGAGGTTGTGAAGGGGAGGGCACTGGAGGGCCTGTGTGGCCAGCTCCCCCAGCACCCACACTGGAGGTGGGTAGGCTCCCCCCAGCACCCACACTGGACGGGGGAGGCTCCCCCAGCACCCTCACTGCATGGGGGAGGCTTCTCCAGCACCCACACCGGATGGGGAATCCAGGCAGGGGAGGATGCTGGAAGGCCTGCGGGGTCAGCTCCCCCAGCACCCACACTGGACGGGGGAGGCCAGGCGGGCCTCTGGCATGCATGGCTGGATGCTGAGAGCTAGTGGGTCCTGGGCTGCATGTTGAGTTTCTCAACAAGATTCAGTCCAGGTTGCTCGTGTGCCGAGGGCACAAGGTAGCCGCAGTCCAGGCAGTGGTCCCTGGCACAGCTTAGAGGAGGCATCCTGGCCAAGCTGGCCAGACTCCTGTCCCAGGGCACTCAGGCTGCCAGCCAGCTGCCCAGGCCTGCAGACTGGGCACAGGACAGTGGCAGGTGGCAGGGCCTGAGCAGCTGGGGCCCCAGCTGCTGGGCCTGTGCCATACTCTCTGGCCTACCTGGCAGTCCAGGACGCCTCGGCTGCCCCTGCTAGGCCAGGGCTGGTGCACACACCTGGGCTGCCGGCGCCTGCTGGACCATGGCTGCAGGTGGCCATGTAATGGGGCAGTGGTGGGACTGCAGAGGGGTCAGGGGAAGACAGCTGAGGGATCCCAAGCAGGACATTGGGCAGGCCTCTCACGGGAAAGTGCAGATGGCCACCCTGCTAGCGTCCTTCCCAGCCAGCTTCCAGTACCCCAGGGGACCGAACACAGGGCTCTGGAGCTGCTCCCACCTGCGGTCATTCTACTTCTGCTTGGCATCGCTGCCTGCAGCTGGGATCTGGCCCAGCACTCTCCTAGCCTGTCCCCCCAGCCAACGGCAGGAATGGGGCACTCTGAGAGGTCAGCCTTCTTCTCTCTTCCCTCTCCCCTTCCCAACTGGCCAGTCCTAATGGAAGTGGAGGTCGGGGCACATATGGTGTTCTGGGCAGACATGAGGTCCCTTCTGGCCCAGGCCCATCCTACACTAGCCCTGCATGCTGCCAGTCACTCCCAGGCCACAGTCTTCCCCCTCAAAGGAAGGTCCGAGGGGCCCCCACAAGAAGGTGGCCAGTCCACGGAGTGCAGGAGGCTGTCCCTGTCCAGGTCGCTGCCACACCTGGAAGGCTGTGCTGTCGCTCCTCCAACACATGGCGCTCCCCAAGGCTGGGCTGGAACAAGCCCTCTCTGGAGCTGGTAGAAAGGACTTTGTGAACTATGGAGTGGCCTTTGGAGAATGGGGTAGAAGGAAGAGCCAAAGACAGCAGGGGGCAGGGCCAGTGGGTACCCCCGATGCCCGACACACTCTCCTGTGCCCTGGCCGGCACAGAAGGCAGGTACAAGACATCCGAAGAAGTTTCACATGAACATTCCAGCGCCCATCAGCCAGGGCAGGAGAGGCTGGCTGGGCTGCAGTCGGCCCACCTGCACGCAGGGAGATGAGGTATGGAGTGCTTAAGGGTGTGGCTGGGTAGAACACCCCGCCTTCCGCCCTGCCCACCTCCAGGGAGGCAGAAGAAGCTGGAGGAGAGCCAGGGCCTCTGCTGCTCAGGCTGCTTGGACTGGAGCTGGGCTCTTGGCCAGTGTGACTCATCTCTGGCTCTGCCGGCCACAGCCAGGGAGCTGGCAGGACAGGGCTGGGCGGGTAGCTGCCTGCACCAGGCATGGGTGAGACAGCCACGTGGCGCTATGCAGGTCAGGTGTTGTTCAGAGAAGCCTTGGGCAGGCTCACGGACGCCCCTCACCTTCCCACCCTGGTTTGCTTCGTGCCTGAAGCTTCATCATCAGCTAGTGAAGGCGGTGCCCATTCTCAAGGGCCCCTGAGTGGAGCAAGATTGTTTCTACCCACAAGGTCAGGGTCTGAACGGGGGCAGCAGTCTGTGAAAGCCTGGCAACGCTTGTCCATAAAGATGCCCTGCAGAGCAGTTCTTCCTTGTTCATCCTGGCCAGACTCAGTTCCATGGCCATGGGATTAGGGTCTAGTGTGGTGTTTATCATTTGGGGGTTCTCTCTGTGCTGGGCAGTGAGCATAAGATTAGAGAAATAATAATACTTGAGACTGTCTCAGTCTGGGGTTGGGGGCAGAGTGGCCAGGGCAGCCTCCAGAGGCTGGCAGGACTGGGGACTCCATTCAGGGGAAGTGTCCCCACCATCTGTCCTTCAACCTCCTCTCCAGTGACTTCAGGCCCCCAGAGAAGTTCAGTGTCCTTGGGCCCAAGCACCGGAGGAAGGCTCTTGATCTGTCTGTCCCTTCAGCCTGCAGACTCCTCATGAGGGGGCCTCTCACACACACCCCCAGCTTCCTGCAGGGTGCTCCCTGCAGACCCCAGCCCAGATCCCTGCAGGCCTCTGCGCCCTGCCCTGCCTTGCCACTGCCCCAGGACTGATCAGCTGGGCACCTGGTCAAGGGAAAGGCTCGCCGTGTGTGTGTGTGTGTGTGTGTGTGTGTGTGTGTGTGTGTGTG